>NC_091977.1:432148130-432462505 GCF_044704955.1 Pristiophorus japonicus
ACACTGGACCAGCTCGTGGTGCGGAAGGCCCGGCTTCTGACTGGCTAGCCTCTACATCAGCATTGACAGTCACAGGGGTTTGGGTGTGCCAGTGGGGAACCCAGAGAATATGGCGGAAGGGTTTATGGATTGCATCACCTGCCCAAGCTGAAGCAGAGCTTGTGCTTGTGATGCACCGTATTCCGCAAGGGTTCACACCACACTTTCCGGGACTCCAGTGTCACTGCTGGAGGCCACCAGCCTCGTGTGGGCACTGCTGGCCTCACTAGTTTCACGGCCCGCATCGACAACCTGCGTAATGGTAGCAGTGAGAGTCTCGATGTTCGTGGGAATCCTACCCAAGACATCAAGGAGCTGACAGGTGAGGTAGATGCTCTCCCTGGACAGTCCCAGCATGTCCAGTTCCACATCTGCCTGACTGTCAGCAGACCGAATTTGCCGACTCACCCTCCGGAGAGATGGCATATGGGATTCGATCCCAGAACTGCGTTGCTGCACGCCACTCGTCCCAGGAGCCTCGGAGTTGTCGAACCCTGAGAAAGTTACATCATCGTCCTCAGACGAGGTGAGTGCCGGTGGTAAAAGAGGGGTGGATTACATCTGCCCTGGAGTCGGCTGATCTGTTAACTCGTCCTCTTCTTCTTCTACCTCCTCCACACGATGGCCTAACGTTGAGTGTTGCTTTGAGGGATGCTGCAGCTGTGGCTGGTCATCTGGAAGTAGAAAGCAACAGACGAGTGGTTAGCTGCAGGGAGGGGGCAGGGTGACATGTGGAAGTTCGCATAGCACAGGCTCATTTAAAGAAGTGCCGCTACTTCATTATATCTAGTCCACAGATACTGGATAACATTGCCCCAACCCAGCCCAAGGAGTGTGCAGGACTTACCCTCAGTTTCCAAGCGGAGGTCAGCGCCCCAAGTGGCAGTTGCCCGACCCAAGATGCTGATGAGGCCTGCCACTCGGTCCTCGAGGTCGGTGAGTGGCAGGGTCTGAGGCGGACCACAGCCTGTCCTCACCTGCTCATGCCGATTGTGGGACTTTTTTGCCTGCAAAGATGAAAATGGGAAAGTTTACAAGAGGGTCCATCTGATCTTGTGGCATACACAGATAGCCACCAAAGCATTTATACCATGCTGTAATAATGGTATAAAGAATGTAATAATGGCCTCGGAAGTTGCACGTAGTTCATCAAGAGGACATTCAAGTGCGAAGACACCTTATGGGACTAAAGGTAAAATAATGCGATTAAAGGTCAACAAGTCCCCTGGACCTGATGGCTTGCATCCTAGGATCTTAAAAGAAGTGGCTGCAGAGATAGTGGATGCATTGGTTGTAATCTACCAAAATTCCCTGGATTCTGGAGAGGTCTAAGCGGATTGGAAAACCGCAAATATAACACCCCTATTTAAAAAAGGAGGCAGACAGAAAGCAGGAAACTATAGACCAGTTAGGCTAATATCTGTCGTTGGGAAAATGCTGGAGTCCATTATTAAGAAAGCAATAGCAGGACATTTGGAAAACCATAATACAGTCAAGCAGGGTCAACATGGTTTTATGAAAGGGAAATCATGTTTGACAAATTTGCTGGAGTTCTTTGAGGATGTAACAAGTAGGGTGGATAAGGGGGAACCAGTGGATGTAGTGTATTTGGATTTCCAGAAGGCATTCGATCGAGATGAGGAGAAACCTCTTCACTCAGACAGTTGTGAAGTGGAATTCTCTACCAGAGAAAGTTGTTGAGGCCAGTTCGTTAGATATATTCAAAAGGGAGTATGATGTTGCCCTTGCGTCTAAAGGGATCAAGGGGTATGGAGAGAAAGCCGGAATGGAGTACTGAAGTTGCATCATCAGCCATGATCATATTGAATGGTGGTGCAGGCTCGAAGATCCGAATGGCCTACTCCTGCACCTAGTTTCTATGTTTCTATGTTTCTATGTCTATGGCCTCGTCAGGGACTTGCTGGCACCAGCAAAGACAACGACCAAGATATGCAAGGAGCTTGTAACGCTGATCCAAGAACAACTCAAGCGCAAAGAGAACATCCTCACAACTAGACGCCGGTTTTACACCCACCGACGTGCCAAAGGCCAGGAAATCATGAAATATTATGCAGACCTCAGGAGGCTGATGGCACCGTGTGATTTCAGCGAACACCTCGCCGAAGCGCTGCGGGATATCTTTGTCATCGGAATCGGCCACGAGGGCCTTCTTCACAGGCTACTATCTGCGGATACCACAGTCACACTGCAGAAGGCCATCACCATGAGCCAGGCATTCATGACCTCGACCTGCGGCTCTAGGCAGATGACTCATCCTCAGGACTCAAACCCGGCAAGTACTGTGCACAGAATGGTGCCTTTTAGAGGCTGGACTGTAGAACGTGAATCTCCTCAGGGGAGAGGAAAAAGGCCACTGAGTCCCTTAACTCTGAGTCCGAGGGAGGCTAATCAGTTAGCACCATGCTGGCGTTGCGGAGTTAATCACCGGGCTCACCAGTGCCATTTTAAGGACTATGTGTGCAAAGGCTGCAGCACAAAGGGCCACCTCCAGCGAATGTGTAAAAGAAATAGGACTCACCATGTTGATGAAGAGTCTGCAGAGGGCCATGAATCCAGCGCGGATTATGAAGAAGTGGTCAGTGAGGCAGCTCAGCCGCACGATGAGATGTATGGAATGTTTACCTGAATCACAGAATGTTCCCCGTTGAGAATGGAAGTCGAGTAAACGGCACTCCAGTCTTCATGGAGGTGGACAACGGGGGGGGGCGAGCCAGTCAGTAATGAATCAAGAAGCCTTTGAGAGGCTATGGGACAATCAGGCTGAACGACCCAAGTTGGTCCCGGTTCAGGCAAAGCTGCGCACCTACACCAATGAACTTATCCCAGTCGTTGGTAGTGCGAATGTAAAGGTACTCCATGATGGCGCAGGGCACAAGTTACCACTGTGGATTGTTGTGAGTGATGGACCAACGCTACTCGGAAGAAGGTGGATGGAGAAGATCCATTGGAGCTGGGAAGATTTCATCCCTCCAGCGATTGATGCCCCGCGCCCTCAGAGACAAAGCAAGCTCCAACCTGAGGTTGGATCTCGCACCAGAGAGCAGACCAGCACAGCACCCAAGGCACAGACCACTCAGCACGACTACGTGGAGATGATCCAGCTGAGACGACCTGAACGCACCTTCCAGGCTCCAGTGGCAGGACTCTGGAAGAAGAAAATCGGATCCAAAAGCGACTTCCCAATTTTGGTGGCAGAACCCGGGGAGAAGAGGATCACAGTAGTCGATATCGTGGATGGAAGAAAGATGGCGCCCAAACCACGAGGTGAAGCACTGAAGAAAAAGAAGATGTCGGTCAGATCATGAGGTGCAGCGCTGATGAAGCAACAGGTGGTACCAAGTGAAGAAGATAGTTGGGGTAAAGATAGCAAGGCTCTCTTAAAGGGACAGTCCCACATTCTCAATCAATGTAACAGCACCTGTGAATTAAATGTAAAGCTTGTAATTCATAATCAGAGTTTTATACATGTAATAAGCAAAGAAAAGTCATGCGATTGCGATCGAAGCTACAGTTTATCTACAATGAGTAATGAAATGTTGTGCGATGCACGATTTCAACTGTATTCAGATAATGCAGCGGGCAAACACCCATCGGGAGCGCACAAGTCCAGCGGGCTACCCAATGCTGTAGCCTGCGTCCCTGGGACCAGAGTGATGCACCACAGAGTATGACCGCAAGCAGCGAATATAGAGAAGCTAAAGAGCAAGCGGTCTCAGGAGGGCAACAGCACCGGTATCGATATCCTGCCCCTGATCGGCTCCACCTCTCAGGCACCCGATGGCACCAACCACCACAAGCCTGAAAGAGCAAACCCCCAGACCCTATCGCCATCAAGGCTACACCCGGGAACGAAGGGTCACCCGCAACGGTTCTCCCAAATGGGACCGGGATCAGCCAGGATCCCAAGTTACCACTGTGGATTGTTGCGGGTGATGGACTAACACTACTCGGAAGAAGGTGGATGGAGAAGATCCATTGGAGCTGGGACGATTTCATCCCTCCAGCGATTGACGCCCCCCCGCGCTCAGGTAGACAAGTCCCCTGGTCCTGATGAAATGCATCCCAGGGTATTAAAAGAGATGGCGGAAGTTATAGCAGATGCATTCGTTATAATCTACCAAAGTTCTCTGGACTCTGGGAAGGTACCAGCGGATTGGAAAGCAGCGAATGTAACGCCTCTGTTTAAAAAAGGGGGCAGACAAAAGGCAGGTAACTATAGGCCGGTTAGTTTAACATCTGTAGTGGGGAAAATGCTTGAAACTATCATTAAGGAAGAAATAGCGGGACATCTAGATAGGAATAGAGCAATCAAGCAGATGCAGCATGAATTCATGAAGGGGAAATCATGTTTAACTAATTTACTGGAATTCTTTGAGGATATAACGAGCATGGTGGATAGAGGTGTACCGATGGATGTGGTGTATTTAGATTTTCAAAAGGCATTTGATAAGGTGCCACACAAAAGGTTACTGCAGAAGATAAAGGTACGCGGAGTCAGTGGAAATGTATTAGCATGGATAGAGAATCGGCTGGCTAACAGAAAGCAGAGAGTCGGGATAAATGGGTCCTTTTCAGGTTGGAAATCAGTGGTTAGTGGTGTGCCACAGGGATCGGTGCTGGGACCACAACTGTTTACAATATACATAGATGACCTGGAAGAGGGGACAGAGTGTAGTGTAACAAAATTTGCAGGTGACACAAAGATTAGTGGGAAAGCGGGTTGTGTAGAGGACACAGAGAGGCTGCAAAGAGATTGAGATAGGTTAAGCGAATGGGCTAAGGTTTGGCAGATGGAATACAATGTCGGCAAGTGTGAGGTCATCCACCTTGGGGAAAAAAAACTGTAAAAGGGAATATTATTTGAATGGGGAGAAATTACAACATGCTGCGGTGCAGAGGGACCTGGGGGTCCTTGTGCATGAATCCTAAAAAGTTAGTTTGCAGGTGCAACAGGTAATCAGGAAGGTGAATGGAATGTTGGCCTTCATTGTGAGAGGGATGGAGTACAAAAGCAGGGAGGTCCTTCTGCAACTGTATAGGGTATTGGTGAGGCCGCACCTGGAGTACTGTGTGCAGTTTTGGTCACCTTACTTAAGGAAGGATATACTAGCTTTGGAGGGGGTACAGAGACGATTCACTAGGTTGATTCCGGAGATGAGGGGGTTACCTTATGATGATAGATTGCGTAGACTGGGTCTTTACTCGTTGGAGTTCAGAAGGATGAGGGGTGATCTTATAGAAACATTTAAAATAATGAAAGGGATAGACAAGATAGAGGCAGAGAGGTTGTTTCCACTGGTCGGGGAGACTGGAACTAGGGAGCACAGCCTCAAAATATGGGGGAGCCAATTTAAAACCGAGTTGAGAAGGAATTTCTTCTCCCAGAGGGTTGTGAATCTGTGGAATTCTCTGCCCAAGGAAGCAGTTGAGGCTAGCTCATTGAATGTATTCAAATCACAGATCGATAAATTTTTAACCAATAAGGGAATTAAGGGTTATGGGAGCGGGCGGGTAAGTGGAACTGAGTCCACGGCCAGATCAGCCATGATCTTGTTGAATGGCGGAGCAGACTTGAGGGGCTAGATGGCCTACTCATGTTCCTAATTCTTATGTTCTTATGTAAACCAAATAACGCCCAGGCAAGCGAGTCACCAGTTCCCTGTGCACTGCTAGATGACTGCTCCTCAGGAAGCAGCAGCAACCCGGGGCGTAAGGAAAGGATAGGGAGGTCACAGGCATCTGTGAACCTGCCCGATGCTAGGAGCAACGGCAAAGGCCCTGAGAGCAAGCAACTTGAGCCAACTGGGTTCCCACTGCCAGCACCGGGCACCTCACCGTCACCAGACTACCTGGGCACCATCCAGCAGTTCTGGAACTAGCTTGTCCTCATGCACCGGTGCTGAAACCAGTACTGATTCCAAGTATGTATCAAGAATGTATCTCACCAGTCAAATGTACTTGCCTCACAACTATACCACAAATGTAATGATGTAAATGCAATTTTTCTTTTCTGGACTTGAATGTATATGAACGTAATGAGCCACCGACATAACCTATATGTGGAGGGTGGCGGAGGGGGGGACAGAGAATGGAGTGATCATGGACACACAAACAGAAACCACCAGCAACTCTACTGCCAACGAAACACCACCTACTCACCCAAGATGGAAATGATCCACCAAGGGTCAACCAGATAGAGCTAAGCCCAGAGCACAGTCAATTATGAAGGCGATTTGCACTAATGACTTAAGGGAGAGTGATGTCATGTATCCAGACATGTTTACTGCTTGTACTATTGCATATGATGTGCCACCAGAGGGCACTACTATGGGAAACTTGTACACCAGCTGTGTGGTTATTAAGGTGTGCCACCAGAGGGCACTGCAGTGGGAGATTTGTAGGTTACCTGTACAGATGTGCTAGGCCTAATATAAAAGGCAGGCCACCATGTGTGATCATCACTCAGCAGTTATATTAAATGGACTAAGGTCACTACAGTTCAAGTGCAATACTTTGCCTCATGGAGTCATTATCAGAGCATCTAAAGACATAACAACAGCCACTGTGTGAGGAGGTGTCACGTGTTCTCCCAACCAAGCCTTAGAAGGGTTTTCGCGGGGAGGTTTTGCTGCGAGGACCATAGGGGTAAGCCCAGCCAGTCGGTACAGATTCGGTGGTACACTGTGGATCTGAGCAGAGGGTTTAGATGTTGGGTACTTCATGGTAGGAGCAGTTTAGACACACCAGGGTATTGGACTGTACTGCATCATCACTGTATTTACTTGTAGTTTTGCTGTGTTGAGGTAATTTTAATAAAGCATTGATGGTTGAGACCGAGGTATTTGTCCGTGACTCATTCATCTGTTCAGTACAATAATCACTCCCAGGTCTAGAATTAGTGTAACATGGGGTTGCGTCGAAAACACCGAAGGGAAACCACTTACAGGAGTGAAGGGTTATGGGGAGCAGGCAGGGAAGTGGAGCTGAGCACAAGATCAGATCAGCCATGATCTTATTGAATGGCGGAGTAGCTCGAGGGGTCAAATGGCCTATTCCTGCTCCTATTTCTTATGTTCTTATGAGATCTCAGAAAGCATGGCAAATAAGGTACCAAACTAAGCCTATCTATGTGTCATGCATTTTAGGAGGCAACCCATAGAGTGCTGAGAGACAGCAACTGCATGAGAACACCTACAGACTGCTGACAGGCACCAAAAGCATGAGAACAAATAGTGTGTCAGATTTATAATTGAAATAATGAAAGAGTGCATGAATAAAAATTGTACTCTAATGCCCTTCGAAAGATCATTGAACTTTTTTCGGCACTGTTTTCCACTTCTGACCACTGTGTCTGAGGCAGAGACCTCCTCAGCGATTTCCCTCCATATGCGATTAAAATTAGATTACAGGGGTCCAGATCCACCCCTCCGATATAACTCCTGCTCTCTTCTCTCCACAGCCCCCACTAGAACTTCATTAGCCTCATGACTGAATCGCCTGGCACGCTGTTTCGACTCCTCGTGCTCCATGATCAAAATCCAATTTTAAAATGGTTGATTCAGACCCGGGTGTACTGTGCATGTGCGTGGCTGTGCCCTGCATTTGCTTTTGCAATCGGACAGCAGACCAGAAGCGCGGGAAGAAGAAAAAAAAAATTGCGCATGCGCAGAACAGCTGATTTTTTTTAGCGCCGGAACTTTCGGCTCCGGCGCACAAATTGTGTGATGCAACACCAGAGTTAGTGCTAACGCTCCTCATGAAATTTCATTTGGCGAAAGTTGCGTGCTCTGGCATATTGCTAAGCTGATGTAAAATTTTTGAATCCGCCGCGAATTGCGCTCGAAAACTGGCAAAATCACAAAAAGCTGAAATTCCAGCTCAAGAACATGTAAAGACCAATACAATAAAGTTCCTGCCATAGTGCAATATATCTTACCTCAGCAATGTTGCTTTTGTCCTCTTGCTATGGCAAGACTATATAAAAGAGGAACAAAGGCAAAGGTAATGATTTTAAAACACCTAAGACCTGAAATTGCAAGACTCTGCTACCCATTTACATGGAGCGCAGACCAGAGAATTAAGTGCACAACTGATCTCACCCGGAGTATAGATTAGAGAATTAGTATGGTGGTCAGCCCATCCAATCCACAGGTTCACAAATTTTCCAGCCATTAAAATCAATGGCTGGATAATTAGGAGAACCGCAAATTTGACTTGCTGACCTCTACATCCAGTTCTCCAATCCGCATTCCTTGCGAGGGTGACTCCATGACTTCAGGACACTTGTGTACTTTTTTAATGCATTCTAAATTTGCCCATATGTATTACCTGTTTTATTCCTGGCTAAGCCTGTAAGAATGCATTCGTGGTGATGCACTCTATCCTCCCCTTGTGGTATCGGTATCATTCATGAAAGACAAACTCATCCAAATGCAGCCTTCAGATTGGTCGGAGAAGATGGTAGAGGGATCAGCGACACTTTCTGGTAGTGGAATAATCCCCATTTTTGGACAGTGGGGTAGCATTTGCCACTCTGTACTCATTTAGGTCCTTGCTAAGAATTTCTCTCAATCAGCCAATGTAACTTCTGCAGAAATTCCAGATACACGCATGAGGGGTTTTCTGCTGATCTTCCACCGAAGTTACGGCAAGTGATCAAGAGAACTACTGAGGAACTTCCCAGTGCTTATTTGTAATGAATTTTGAAAAATCATGATTGGTCCCACTGTTACTTCCTCCCTAACACCACCAACCCCCCCCGCAACAGTACATCCATTCCTGGATATTTATCAGTTTTAATGCCTTCTGCTCCTTAAGAACTGTTTTCCCTATTAATGCTTATTCCTACTTCCTCAGCCACAGCTTTTGAAGACTTCCTCCACTCTCCTCTGTAAATATTGAACAGAAATATTTATCAAGCATCTTTGCCATTTCTTCTACTGCAATAATAATCTAAACATGCTCATCTCGGGTGTGTCCTCACCCCTTCCTTAATGATTACCATTTTCCTAATGTATTTATAAAAATCTTTGTTATTTCCCTTTATGGTGGCTGCAAGTTCTTTTTCATATTCCTTTTTCCTATATTCTATTTATAGAGTCTGGTATTTCTCTCAAGACTGTTTTGTGCCATTAGTTTTAGCTTTGTCATATGCTCTTTTAGCTTTTATTTTCAGGCTAATCTCACTGTTCATCCAAGGAACCATGACCTTATATGCATCCCTTTTATTCTTATGGGAATGTTGCTAGAATGTGTTGTGCCATGATCAGAACTTAAATATTTGCCAATGTGCTTCATTGTTTTACCAGGTACCCATCCCCGCCCCATTTATCCAGGCTAAATCTTTGATCGCATTGTAACTTGCACATCAAGTTTGTTTTTTACTGTTTTTTTCATCCTTCATTTTAGCTAATTATGTTGTACTTGCTTATTCCTATTTTTTCTGCTACCTTCATGTTGCTGATCTGCTCTAATCCTTTCATTCTACAACATTATTTATTGACTCAGATCCTCAGATATCTTCCACAAATCTACTTTTGGATAGTTAAAGTACCTGCTGCCCTATTATTTTTACATTATATCAGGGTAAGGAGTGCCTCAAACAAAAACCCCGCCTCCCTGTGTTTGAGTGAGACACTGTGGCCAATGGTGTGAAATTAAATTAATTCTAAGTTGCTTAATTTGAATTATCTGTTAATTAGACATTTTAACTAAATTGCTTAATTAATTGTTGGGGAATAAATTCAATATTTTTTCAGAAAAAACAACCCTTAATTACCAGGAGAAGACTGTAAACCCATATCCCCTTCTGTTAGCCCTTCAAGACTTCCAGGCTAAATAATTCTACAATTGCTTTAGCTAGTGAGTTCACCACTTTGGCATCTCCATTGATCATGATTCTTTAGAGCTGTAATGTTATTTGACTCACTGAGACCTACAAATTCGGATGGATCCCATTTATGCTCGGTTTCCATCCTGTAATGGCTATGCTATCGTTTCTGATTTGGTCTGGAACCTTGTGACAATGTATGCACCGATGTTGCTGGGAACTCATAATATTTTAAAATAAGGAGAAACTGCATAGGAGTACCCAAAACCCACGATGTATGCTCCCAATACACCAAGATAAATTCATGACAAAATAAAAAAGGGTGTACCTGTTGCAAGGATCAGCCGATACTGGAGGTAGTACTTTAGTTTATACCTTGTAACCTGCAGAAGCTTTAAAAAGTAATTACTGGAATTAAAAGTGAGCTTTAGGAGAACTTCCTTTCCTTTACCATGGACAGAGCTGACCTTACTTCGCTGAGGATTTATGAGACCACAGGGAGTATCTTTTCCCCCATCCAAAGTAAGATCCTCTGAGTAACAGTAATGGGATTTCCAATGGGAATTTCCTATTTCAATGGAGGAGAAGGAGCAGTAGAGAATGCAAAAAAGGAGAGTGAAACAGATTCGAGGACAATGCACCGCACAATATATTACCCCATTCCCATAATAATGTATAGGCTAAGTAGATCTTATGAGGATCACAGTGAGAACTGTGTGTGACAACAGTGCATTTCAGCAAAGAGACTAATGGAGAACTGCATCTGCATTACAACCTGCAGCATAGATCATCTTCCTGAACAACTTTGCGCATAGCTGTAAATGGTACCAAGGCACCCAAATTTTATGTTACTGACTCTTTTCAAGCAGCCATGGGGGACCTGTGTAATATCACCCCAGTATCCGAGCATGCATTCATCACTTTGCTGACACCACTTTTAGGAGAATAGGGAAATCATCCAGTTCAGCATGACAATAGGGCAGCACCATGCTAAGGCCATCCAGTTTTATCACATTGCAGTGGGTTCCCTGAAGTATAGAGTGCAATAGATGGCATGCAAGTAGCATTGCAAGATCCTCCAGTAAACACCCTAAATTTTCAGAATTTATGTAAGCTCCATGAATAACTGAGCACAAAATAAATGCACCTGCTCATTTAAAGAAAGACTTGCATTTATATAGCACCTTTCACGGCCACCGGACATCTCAAAGCGCTTTACAGTCAATGAAGTATTTTTGGAGTGTAGTCACTGTTGTAATGTAGGAAACGCGGCAGCCAATTTGCACACAGCAAGCTCCCACAAAAAGCAATGTATTAATGACCAGATAATATGTTTTTGTTATGTTGATTGAGGGATAAATCCCTCAGTGTGCCAGTGCAGCCTTCAGCCGCCTGAGGAAAAGAGTGTTTGAAGAGCAGACCTTCAAATCTGCCACCAAGCTCATGGTCTACAGGGCTGTAATAATACCCGCCCTCCTGTATGGCTCAGAGACATAGACCATGTACAGTAGACACCTCAAGTCGCTGGAGAAATGCCACCAACGATGTCTCCGCAAGATCCTGCAAATCCCCTGGGAGAACAGACGCACCAACATTAGCGTCCTCGACCAGGCTAACATTCCCAGCATTGAAACACTGACCACACTTGATCAGCTCCGCTGGGCAGACCACATTGTTCGCATGCCAGACACGAGAAGCTCAAAGCAAGCGCTCTACTCTGGACTACTTCACAGCAAACGAGCCAAAGGTGGGCAGAGGAAACGTTACAAGGACACCCTCAAAGCCTCCCTGATAAAGTGCAACATCCCCACTGACACCTGGGAGTCCCTGGCCAAAGACTGCGTTAAGTGGAGGAAGTGCATCCGGGAGGGTGCTGAGCATCTCGAGTCTCGATGCCGAGAGCATGCAGAAATCAAACGCAGGCAGCGGAAAGAGCGTGCGGCAAACCAGTCCCACCCACCTTTTCTCGCAATGACTATCTTTCCCATCTGTGACACGGACTGTAGCTCGCATATTTGACTGTTCAGCCACCTAAGGACTAAGGAGTGGGACTGCCTATGATTGGCCAGGACAGCAGGGTTAACTCCCCTGCTCTTCTTCGAAATAGTGCCATAGGATATTTTATGTCCACCTGAGAGAGCAGACAGGGCCTTGGTTTAATGTCTCATCCGAAAGACAACATCTCCAACAGTACAGCACTCCCTCAGCACTGCACTGGAGTTTCAGCCTATATTTTTATGCTCAAGTACCTGGAGTGGGACTTGAGCACACAACCTTCTGACTCAGAGACAAGAGTGCACCCTCCACTCATGCTCCTTCCCAACTTTTTATAGATAATTTATTCAACATTAAAATCATTTACAACATCATGATCATTCCATTGTATCGTACAAGACAAACTGATCCTCCTCGGCGAATTCAATGCCAGAGTCGGTAAGGGCACAGACCTCTGGGGAGGCATGATCGGCAGAGAGGGGGTAGGGAAAACCAACTCCAGCGGTACCCTGCTCCTGACAAAATGCCGAGAGCACACCCTGGTCATCATCAACACTTTGTTCCGCCAGAGGGACAAGTACAAAGCGTCATGGCAAAACCCCTGCTCCAAGCATTGGCACCTGCTCGACTATGTCATCATTCGAGCCAGGGACCTCAAGGACATGCGCATCACCCGCGCCATGACAGGAGCCGCTGACTGCTGCATGGACCACCGCCTAATCCGCTCCGTCATCAACATCAACATCGCCCCAAAGTGACGACGGCAATAGAAGCAGTGCCGCAGAAAAATCAACGCCGGGGCCCAGCTAAGAGAACGTTATACAGCCACGCCTCACTTCTAACCTGGCGACCCTTGATGACCCCAAGATGCAGAGTGCCCACAGCACTTGGTCTGCCCTCCAGGCCACCATAACCTGCGAAGAGACGCTCAGTCACTCAACCAGGAAACACCAGGACTGGTTTGATGAGAATGGCCAGGAGATCCAAGAGCTAATAAATGGCAAGCGCAGGGCATTTCTGAACCTAGAACAACAACCCAAATCGGGAGCAGCAAAGCAGCTTTACAAGGGCTTAAGACCGAGGTCCAACAAAAAAACCATGACCTAAAGAATAGATGGTGAGTGGAGCAAGCACAGGAGATTCAGCAGCTGGCCGACAGCCATGATGTGCGAGGATTCTTCACCGCAGTCAAGTCCATCTGCGGCCCAAGCACCCAAGGCCCACCCCGCTGCTGGCCAAGAATGGGGAGACACTCATCAAGGGCACCAAGGCAGTCAGGATCCACCGGAAGGAGCACTTCGAAGATCTCCTTAATCGAGACTCTGCCTTTGACACGAATGTCCTCGATTCCATCCCGCAGCATGCTACCCGCCACCATCACAGCAAAACCCCAGCCCTGCACGAGATGGAAAAGTCAACTCAAGAGCAACAAGGCATCGGAAGTGGATGGAATCCCCGCTGAGGCACTAAAGTATGGCAGAGAACACTATTGGCACGAATGCATGACCTCATCTCTCTCATTTGGGAGGAGAGCATGCCGGGAGATCTCAGAGATGCAGTAATCATGACCACCTTTATAAAAGGGGACAAGTCCAACTGCGGCAACTCCAAAGGAATCTCCCTGTTGTCAGTCACTGGGAAAGTCATCGCTAGGATCTGCCTCAACCGTCTTCTCCCTGTGGCTGAGGAGCTCCTCCCGGAGTCACAGTGCGGATTCCGTCCACTACAGGGCACAATGGACATGATCTTTACGGCGCGACAACTGCAAGAGAAATGCAGGGAACAGCACCAACCCTTGTACCTTCTTTGACCTTACAAAGGCCTTTGACATTGTGAACCGCGATGGACTATGGAGCGTCCTCCTCCGTTTTGGCTGACCCCAAAAGTTTGTCGCCATCCTCCGCCTGCTCCACGATGGCATACAAGCTGTGATCCTGACCAACAGATCCACCACAGACCCAATCAACGTCCGAACCGGGGTCAAGCAGGGCCAATCCGCTTCTCGATCTTCCTCGCTGCTATGCTCCACCTCACACTCAACAAGCTCCTCGCTGGAGTGGAACTAAACTATAGAACCAGTGGGAATCTGTTTAACCTTCGTCGTCTCCAGGCCAGATCCAAGACCGTCTCATCCTCTGTCGTCGAACTACAGTACGCGGACGACGCTTGCATCTGCGCATATTCAGAGGCTCAACTCCAAGTCAGAGTCAACACCTTCACTGAGGCATATGAAAGCATGGGCCTTACATTAAACATTCGTAAGACAAAGGTACTCCACCAACCTGACCCTGCCACACAGCACTGCCCCCCAGTCATTAAGATCCACAGCGCGGCCCTGGACAATATGGACCACTTTCCATACCTCGGGAGCCTATTATCAGCAAGGGCAGACATCGACGACGAGGTTCAACATCGCCTCCAGTGCGCCAGCCAGCCTTTGGCTGCCTGAGGAAGAGAGCGTTCGAAGATCAGGCCCTCAAATCTGGCACCAAGCTTATGGTCTACAATCTACAGTTTGCCTGTCTTAGTGATTATTTTTAAAATTAACTCGTTCATTGTCTCCTACCTCAACGGGAAGTGAATGGATTCTAGTTTCTGTGGTCCTCTTAGACGCTATTTATTTTTATTTTATGTAAATATGTGATACCCGCCCTCCTGTATGGCTCAGAAACTTGGACCATATACAGTAGACACCTCAAATTGCTGGAGAAATACCACCAACGATGCCTCCGCAAGATCCTGTAAATCCCCTGGGAGGACAGACACACCAATTTCAGTGTTCTCGATCAGGCCAACATCCTCAGCATCGAAGCACTGACCACACTCGACCAGCTCCGTTGGGCGGGTTACATTGTCTGCATGTTGAACACAAGACCCCCAAAGCAAGCGCTCTACTCGGAACTCGTACACGGCAAGCGAGCCCCAGGTGGGCAGAGGAAACATTTCAAGGACACCTTCAAAGCCTCCTTGATAAAATGCAACACCCCACCGACACCTGGGAGTCCCTGGCCAAAGACTGCCCTAAGTGGAGGAAGAACGTCCGGGAAGGCGCTGAGCACCTTGAGTCTCGTCACCGAGAGCATGCAGAAAACAAGCGTAGGCAGCGGAAGGAGCCTACGCCAAACCAGACTCCCCACCCACCCTTTCCTCCAACGACTGTCTCCCACGTGTAACAGAGACTGTAATTGCCAAATTGGACTGTTCAGTCACCTGAGAACTCACTTTTGGAGTGGAAGCAAGTCTTCCTCGATTTCGAGGGGCTGCCTATGAGTGATGACAAATCCTTTCCACCACTCTGCACAGCTGTTCCTCCAACACATATTAACATCAACACCTGAAGTTTAATTTGTCTCCCGTAACATATATTAATCTATTGTACTTTAAAATTTGATCATAGCCAAACCTTCCGAACTCTTTCTAGGATATTCATCCCAAAGGTTTTCTTGCAGACACAACCGGTCAGTGCCTTTAGAACACTGCAACAACTGCTGCAATTTCTTCTCCCCTCAGTCCATTCACATTAATCAAGACCAATGTAATCATGGCTCCAAATAAAGGAAGTTTGCCTGATAATTCCCCCATCATTTAATCTCCGGCTCCTCCGTCCTCTCGTGCTCCTTCCCAACCTTTCAGGCAGCTGTTGCTTTCTCCTGCAGCCTCCGGCTCTTCTTCACCTCTTGTTTGAACCTTCCCTGCCATTTCAGCCTCTTCCTTACATTAGATTTAGGCTGAGGAGCTGCCACTTCTCCCTCCTGCTGCCCCTCACTAATCTTTCCCTTTCCACATGATGCCACCCCAACCCCTACTTCCATGTTGATTCTGACTCCTCGTGCTCTTCTATAATCTCCTGAACACGCTCCCCATCAGATACATAATCTCCCTTCGAGAGTCTCCAATAGTGCCGCTCCCTTCAGCCTCATTTCTACCACTGACCCTTGCTTCCCGCTTCTTCTCTCTCTGGAACAATGGCGCGTCTTCACCTATCTTGCTCCCTTTTGGCTTCTTTGTCTTCCTGCTTCTGTCCTCCTGCCCCTTTAAGGCTCTTGCCTCTTGCAACCCCTCCTTGTCTTGTCCTCTCCTGCTCCCCAAGATGTCCGACTCCCCGTCTTTTTTCAGAGTACTTACACTCACCGTGCCTCCGCTCCCCCGAAGGACACCCGATTCTTTAGGGATTCCGAGCTGTATTATAGCTCCTGCTGCCCTCGGCTGTCCTTGTCCTTTTCCACCATACTTGGTGTGTGTTCCACCATCTCCATCCTGTTCTCTGCTCTGCAATTTTCTGCCTCTTGCGCTCTTTTCTAATTCCGTTCGCTAGCTTTGTCTTGTGCCTGCTCCGCTCCTCCGGACACTCCGCTCACACCTCCTGCTCCTTCTCCCTTCTCCTTGTCACGCAAGGGGCTTCCTTCTGCCTCACACTCACAACAGGTGGGGCCTTTGTGACACACACCACAGCGCTCTGCCTTGCAGCTCCGTGCAAAGTGTCCAGACTCGCCACAGTTATAACAGTATAGGCCTGGACAGCTTCTTACAAGATAGTCGTGTCCAAGAAAATAATAACAAACCTTCACCTGGTTATCATGCAGTACCCGGAAGTACTGACATTGTCTCGAATTTCATGCTGTAGGTTAATGGCTTCACCCCCTCTGGGAACCGCACCTTTACATAATGGGTTCCATCTGCTATCCGCGTTCCTGGATAGTATCTCCTCTTTATTACCAAGCAAATTTTAATGTCCCATGCATTATTAGTGCATTGTCCTCAATATAAACCGGCAGGTTTAAGAATGAGACCACCACCTCTTCAGAATACAGCGGAGATACATCCAAGAACTTATCACTAACCTTCAAGCTGAGTACAAGTCTTTCCACCTCCTCTCAGCTACTGGCCATCACCTCGAATTCAACATTCGGCTTTGGTCGGCAGGCAAAACAGCTTCCCTCACCGCAGTCCTCATGTACCACCTGGATAATATATCCCAAGCTCGTATCTCCTTATCCTCGCACTGAACCACCATTGTGTTTTCTTTTCCAAACCTCCTGGGGTCCCGGCCCCAATCTTTGGGCCTTTTATTCTCCCTTCCCCCAACATTTTCTCACCTGATTAAATCCATCCTGGGAACATTGTCTTCTGAGGGGCCTGGCAGTTAAAACCCTTAAAACCTGAACAAAAAGCTACCCAAAAACCCACCAGCAACGTTTTAAAAACTCAGTTCAACTCCCTGCAGTAATCACAGAGAGTAGGGATAAATGGTTCATTCTCGGGTTGGCAATCAGTAACTAGTGGGCTGCTGCAGAGATCAGTGCTGGGACCCTAACTATTTACAACTGATATTAATGACTTGGAAGAAGGGACTGAGTGTAACGTAGCCAAGTTTGCTGATGATACAAAAGTTGGAGGAAAAGCAATGAGTGAGGAGGACACAAAAAATCTGCATCTGCAAAAGGACATAGACAGGCTAAGTGAGTGGGCAAACATTTGGCAGATGGAGTATAATGTTGGAAAGTGTGAGGTTTTGCACTTTGGCAGAAAAAAAATCAAAGAGCAAGTTATTATTTAAATGGAGAAAAATTGCAAAGTGCCGCAGTACAGTGGGACATGGGGTTATTTGTGCATAAAACACAAAAGGTTAGTATGCAGATACAGCAAGTGATCAGGAAGGCAAATGGAATCTTGGCCTTTATTGCAAAGGGGATGGAGAATAAAAGCAAGGAAGTCTTACCACAGTTATACAGGGTATTGGTGAGGCCACACCTTGAATATGGCATACAGTTTTGGTTTCCATATTTAAGAAAGGATATATCTGCTTTGGAGGCAGTTCAGAGAAAGTTCCCTGGAATCAGTCTGGTGAACCTTCGCTGCACTCCCTCAATAGCAAGAATGTCCTTCCTCAGATTAGGAGACCAAAACTGAACACAATATTCCAGGTGAGCCCTCACTAAGGCCTTGTACGACTGCAGTAAGACCTCCCCGCTTCTCGGCCTTTTGGCTAAGATCTGCATAACTAACCTGACCAGCCACCATGACCTCCGGGTGGTTTCTCCCTGGTCAGGAAGGTATATGCTTACATTTTTGTAAACAGGAGGTGGGTGGGATGGCTTGACCCATCCACCTCCACGGAGGTGTGTGGGGGACCTGACCCATCCACCTCCATGGCACGAACCTGGTATTGCAGTACTTCCAGGAGCGGTGCAGTGGCTCTAGGCCTTTTGGCTAAGAGCATTGGCGCAGAGTGATCCTTGACTGGTGCAGGGTGACCTCTGGCGTTTGTGACTTGACAAAGAATTGGAAACGATTGGCTACGAATTTATAAAAAAAAAAAAAAAGACCTCCCCGCTCCTATACTCAAATCCCCTAGCTATGGAGGCCATCATACCATTTGCCTTCTTCACCGCCTGTGTACCTGCATGCCAACTTTCAATGACTGGTGAACCAAGACACCCAGGTCTCGTTGCACCTCCCCTTTTCATAATCTGCCGCCATTCAGATAATATTCTGCCTTCGAGTTTTTGCCCCAAAAATAGATAACCTCACATTTATTCACATTATACTGCATCTGCTATGCATTTGCCCACTCACCTAACCTGTCCAAGTCACGCTGCAGCCTCTTCACGTCCTCCTCACAGCTCACACCACCACCCAGTTTAGTGTTATCTGCAAACTTGGAGATATTACACTCAATTCCTTCATCTAAATCGTTAATGTATATTGTAAAGAGCTGGGGTCCCAGCACTGAGCCTTGCGGCACTCCACTAGTCACTGCCTGCCATTCTGAAAAGGACCCATTTATCCCGACTCTCTGCTTCCTGTCTGCCAACCAGTTCTCTATCCACGTCAGTACATTATCCCCAATACCATGTGCTTTGATTTTGCACATCAATCTCTTGTGCGGGACCTTGTCAAAAGCCTTTTGAAAGTCTAAATACACCACATCCACTTGTTCTCCCTTGATCACTCTGCTAGTTACATCCTCAAAAAATTCCAGAAGATTTGTCAAGCATGATTTCCCTTTCATAAATCCATGCTGACTTGGACCGATCCTGTCACTGCTTTCCAAATGCGCTGCTATTTCATCCTTAATGATTGATTCCAACATTTTCCCCACTACTGATGTCAGGCTAACCGGTCTATAATTCCCTGTTTTCTCTCTCCCTCCTTTTTTAAAAAGTAGTGTTACATTAGCTAGCCTACAGTCCATAGGAACTGATCCAGAGTCGATAGATTGTTGGAAAATGATTACCAATGCATCCACTATTTCTAGGGCCACTTCCTTAAGTACTCTGGGATGCAGACTATCAGGCCCCGGGGATTTAGCGGCCTTCAATCCCATCAATTTCCCTAACACAATTTCCCGCCTAATAAGGATATCCTTCAGTTCCTCCTTCTCACTAGACCCACTGTCCCCTAGTGCATTCGGAAGGTAATTTGTGTCTTCCTTCGTGAAGACAGAACCGAAGTATTTGTTCAATTGGTCTGCCATTTCTTTGTTCCCCATTATAAATTCACCTGAATCTGACTGCAAGGGACCTACGTTTGTCTTCACTTATCTTTTTCTCTTCACATATTTATAGAAGCTTTTGCATTCAGTTTTTATGTTCCCAGCAAGCTTCCTCTCGTATTCTATTTTGCCCCTCTTAATTAAACCCTTAGTTTTCCTCTGTTGAATTCTAAATTTCTCCCAGTCCTCAGATTTGTTGGTTTTTCTAGCCAATTTATATGCCTCTTCCTTGGTTTTAACACTATCCTTAATTTCCCTTGTTCGCCACGGTTGAGCCACCTTCCCCGTTTTATTTTTACTCTAGACAGGGATGTACAATTGCTGAAGTTGATCAGTGTGATCTTTAAATGTTTGCCATTGCTTATCCACCGTCAACCCTTTAAGTATCCTTTGCCAGTCTATTCGAGCCAATTCATGCCTCATACCGTCGAAGTTACCTTTCCTTAAGTTCAGGACCCTAGTTTCCGAATTAACTGTGTCACTCTCCATCTTAATAAAGAATTCTACCATATTATGGCCACTCTTCCCCAAGGGGCCTCGCACAACAAGATTGCTAATTAGTCCCTTCTCATTACACATCATCCAGTCTAGGATGGCCAACTCTCTAGTTGGTTCCTCGACATATTGGTTTGGAAAACCATCCCTAATACACTCCAGGAAATCCTCCTCCACCGCATTGCTTCCAGTTTGGTTAGCCCAATCAATATGTCGATTAAAGTCGCCCATGATAACTGCTGTACCTTTATTGCACACATCCCTTATTTCTTGTTTGATGCTGTCCCCAACCTCACTACTACTGTTTGGTGGTCTGTACACAACTCCCACTAGGGTTTTCTGCCCTTTGGTATTCTGCAGCTCCACCCATACCGATTCTACATCGTCCAGGTTAATGTCCCTCCTTACGATTGCATTAATTTCCTCTTTAACCAGCAACGCCACCCCGCCTTCTTTTCCTCTCTGCCTATCCTTCCTAAATGTTGAATACCCCTGGATGTTGAGTTCCCAGCCTTGGTCACCCTGGAGCCATGTCTCCGTGATCACGTCACGGAGACATGGATGCCAATCACATCATACTGGTTAACTGCTGTCTGCGCAGTTAATTCATCCACCTTATTCCGAATACTCCTAGCATTGAGGCACAGAGCCTTCAGACTTGTCTTTTTAGCATTTGCTGTAATGTGGCTCCTCTTCTGCTTCCTCTTCTTCTGCTTCCTCCTCTTCTGTGTCTTCCCCTTCCATCTGTGAGCAGATTATCTCCTTTGCTGCCTCTGTTTCATCTTCATGTGCCCCCCAGGACTGTGAGCAATTGTCTTCTCAGAGGCAAAATACTGCAAATACTGGAACTGTGAAATAAAAGCAGAAAATAGTGGAAATACTCAGCAGGTTAGGCAGCATCTCAACCTGAGACATTGCTCTGTTGCTCTCTCCATGGATGCTGCCTGACTTGCTGAGTATTTCCACCATTTTCTGTCCTCTCAGAGGTCTTCCTTTACTATCCAAAGCCTTGAAAACATCCAGCAGCACTCCCTGTACACTTTAACAATGTATTAATTCTATTGCAGCAAGCCACTACTTCAATAAAATATTTTAAAATGTCCAAAAGTTGAAATCCAAACTTAACTGAAAGATGTGTGTGTCTCTTTAAGAAGCATTGACAGCATCTCTGCAGGACTGTTTCGCGCATGTGTTTCTTTACGTACTCACGAACCGACGTTGTTGAGAGCGAAAATGCCCAAATTAGCTGTTGTGGCTTCAAATCAGGTGTTGCATGCCGATTGATGTCACAATCTACTGATTTAAATTTAAGATGCCAGTGCTGTCAATGGCAGCACTATGGCCCTTACCAACATGGCGGGCGCCGTGTCCCATGCTGGAAACAGTCAGTAGCGAGACGGTGCCATTTTTTCTACAAAATCAGCCTTAATGACTGGTGCTGCAACATCAAATTTCTAAGCCAGTGTGTTTCCACTTGTGGGGAAGAACAAAACTGAAAGACATCAATATAAGATTGGCACCATGATTTCAAATAGAGGATTCAGATAAAAGAGTGATGAGAATGTGGAACTCTCTACCACCGGGAGTAGTTGAGGCAAATGGTATGGATGCATTTAAGGGGAAGCTAGATAAGCACATGAAGGAGAAGGGAATAGAGGGTTACGCTGATAAAGTTAGATAAGGAAGGATGGGAGGAGGCTCGATTGGAGCATAAACGCCGGCATGGACTGGTTGGGCCGTATGGCCTGTTTCTGTGTTGTATATCTTATGTAATTCTATGAATTGGCACTCATTTAAAAAAGTGATTTAAGATCTGAAAGCCAAAGAATCAAGAGTAGAAAAGGATAGAAAAGAATCAAAAACATGACTGGAACCTCTTGCTCTTTGACAATTGCAAAAGCTTTACTGGCGCTTGTTTAACATATTTCTCTCTTTAAAACATCTATGTTTTAGATTCCAGTCTCGAGGAATTGACTTTACCCTCGCTGTCTAGATTATTAGCTGATCTCCTTAGTCCTGATGCTCTATGTAACAAACATGTGTGGTATGATATGTGAACCAATTAATGTATTTTAACACATTAATATTATGACTACATGTATTTACTACTATAGGTGAAGCAAAATATTAAGTTATTATTCAGACATGTCATTAAAAGGCTCTTTCAGTTATTTTTCCTGGTCTGCTTTCCAGAAGTTGATAGCCAAACACCATTTTTGCTCTTTCGATGATGAATAACAATCACATTGTTATTTATCTTATGACAAATAGCAGCTTCAGCCACAAACTGCTGGCCATGGCAAACTTATATGATCAAGTTCTTTATTGTTTATGGTTTCTGGTTTGATGTATTCATGCCTTATTTGTTTGTGAGATGAACAAAGATCCATAAAAATATCTATAGAGGAAAATTTAGCAGTGCAATCAATTGTACCTTTTCTGTAGCATGCATTCTGATTACTGAGAAGCTGTACAAATAAATTATACACAAGAACAGTATTTGGGAAAAAAAACTATTTACCAAGTGTATCACATTTTATTATATCCCTGGGCTAAATTCTTGATCATTACTGACTGGAAGCCAGTTGCATGCTAAAGTTTTCACTATTGCTGCTGCAGTATTAAGTCACTTAGGCAATATGCTATTGTCTTAAATGACCGGCATCCATGAGCAGTGAAACTGCTATCAGTTGTTAGGTTCATAAAAGAATCTGAAAGTATTTTTTGTAAATCAAATAAGAACTCTAAACATTAGAATAAATCTATTACACAGAATAAGATATATTCAGTGCATGTATAGAATGTAGCTTTA
This sequence comes from Pristiophorus japonicus, assembly GCF_044704955.1. Classification (NCBI taxonomy): domain Eukaryota; kingdom Metazoa; phylum Chordata; class Chondrichthyes; family Pristiophoridae; genus Pristiophorus; species Pristiophorus japonicus. The sequence goes on from NC_091977.1 coordinate 432,170,817, forward strand.
TAGATAACAGGACAGAAAGTAATAAAACAGAAATATTATTTTTAAACAGTTATTACTCAAATGTTGCTATGTCTTTCCAAAAGTATGAAGAGTTGGAGAGACACCCAAGCTTATGGTGAATATAGAAATTCATATCTAATGAACTAGAATACTTCATTATCAATCAGAAACCAGGACCAGGTGGAATGTGCCTAAGAGTACTTAAAAAATTAAAGCTTAGCTGTAGCTGAATGTATCTAAAGGTGTAGTAAAGAAGGACTTGCACTTGTATAGCATCTTTCATTTCCTCAGGACAGCCAAAAGTGCTTTACAGCCAATAAATTACTCTTGAACTCTAGTCATTGCTATGTAGGGAAACACAGCAGCCAAAGTGCACACAACATGGTGCCACAAACAGCAACGAGATAATGATCAATTAATCTTTTTTAATGGTGTTGGTTGGCCAGTACATTAGAACCCACCAGTTCTTCTTCATATAGTAGAACAGGGATCAGGTTCTTGGTTTAATGTCTCATCTAAAAAATGGCACCTGCAATAGTGCAGTACACCCTCAGTACGAGACCAAAGTGCCAGTCAAGATGATGGGCTGGATTTTAGGCTTTTATGTTTTTGGGGTGATAATGGCGGCTGGGTGGGAAAGATAGCAATTGGGAATAGTTTGCACTTTAGTATTTAAGTTTGCGCATCTGGGCCCTGCATTAGGGGGCACAGCACAAAGGGAGGGGTTGTACACCACTCTTGCCACAAGGATGGGAAACTCTCATCCAGGGAGGGAGCACTCCAAGAAACGTCTGGGGGAGGGAAAAAAAACTAAAATAAAACACAAAAACATTCCCAAAACATTGCCCATGCCATCACAACATAAATCGCTAAAAAAATTAAAAGAAAAATCAATCACACTTTCCTTAGGAGTCCATTACAGTGTGCCAGCGCAGCCTTTGGTCACCTGAGGAAGAGAGTGTTTGAAGACCAAGACCTCAAATCTGGCACCAAGCTTATGGTTTACAGGGCAGTAGTGATACCCGCCCTCCTATATGGCTCAGAGAGGTGGACCATAGAGAGTAGACACCTCAAAGCGCTGGAGAAGTACCACCAGCACTGCCTCCGCAAGATCGTGCAACTGCACTGGGAGGATAGACTCACCAACATCAGTGTTCTCGAGCAGGCCAACATCCCCAGCATCGAAGTACTGACCACAGTCGACCAGCTCCGTTGGGTGGGCCATATTGTTCGCATGCCTGACACGAGACTCCCAAAGCAAGTGCTCTACTCGGAACTCCTACACGGCAAGCGAGCCCCAGCTGGGCAGAGGAAACATTTCAAGGACACCCTCAAAACCTCCTTGATAAAGTGCAATATCCCCACTGGCACCTGGGAATCTCTGGACCAAGACCACCCTAAGTGGATAAAGAGCATCCAGGAGGGCGCTGAGAGAATGCAAAACACAAGCGCAGACAGCGAAAGGAGCGTGCGGCAAACCAGACTCCCCACCCATCCTTTCCTTCAACCACCATCTGTCCCACCTGTGACAGAGACTGTAATTCCCATATTGGACTGTACAATCACCTGAGAACTCACTTTTAGAGTGGAAGCAATTCTTCCGCGATTTCGAGGGGCTGCCTATGATTATGATGATTATCTACCTCTTCGCCGACGGGATCGTAGGTGTTCAGTATGGAGAAAGAGTCAGACTGAACACTGTGAGCTCAAAGTAAAGTGTGACCGTAGTCTTTTATTGCAGGTCTCCAGAGTGCCTCTCCAAACTGTGAGGCCTCCTTAAATACCTGTGCTCCCAAGGGATTATGGGATCCCTTGGGACTCCAGGGGATGAGCCCTCTGGTGGCTGTACAGAGTAAATACAAGTTTACATATATAACAACACTCCTCCCTCAAGTAACTATTTACAAGGTGAGTCGACCTGGGGCCCTTCTTGCCCTGGTTGATCGTCGCGGTGTGAAAGCTGGTATTGATGAATCAACTGTTGGGCCCTAGCTGGGCTGCTGTGCAGCTGGCCTTGCTGGGCTGCCTGGTGTGGTGGGTCCTGATGGGCTGCTGTGGATGATGGGTTCTGCTTCGTGGCTAACCGCAGTGCCGGTTGCCACTGGTGTGTATGTTGGGGGAATCAAAGAAGGTAGGGTCCAATGTGGGTTGCTCAGGATAGTCCGTGAATCTGAGTTTGATTTGGTCCAAGTGTTTCCGGAGAATGAGTCCATTTGAAAGTTTGACCTGAAACACCCTGCTCCTCTCTTTGGCCATGACAGTGCCGGGAAGCCACTTGGGACCTTGTCCATAATTCAATACAAATACAGGATCATTGATTTCAATCTCACGTGACACATTTGCGCTCTCATGGTATGTACTTTGTTGAAGCCCCCTACTCTCTACCTGTTCATGTGAACTAACGAGAGCCTTGACTTAAGTGCTCTTTTCATGAGCAGTTCAGCAGGTGGGATCCCAGTGAGCGAGTGGGGTCTCATGCGGTAGCTAAGCAGGACTCAGGATAGGCGAGTCTCCAGTGAGCCTTCCGTTACCCTCTTCATGCCCTGCTTGATAGTTTGCACTGCTCTCTCTGCCTGACCATTAGACGTTGGTTTAAACAGGGCAGATGTGACATGTTTGATCCCGTTGCGGGTCATGAATTCTTTGAACTCAGCACTGGTAAAACATGGCCCGTTGTCGCTCACCAGGACATCGGGTAGGCTGTGTGTGGCAAACATGGCCCGCAGGCTTTCAGTAGTGGCAGCGGACGTGCTAGCCAACATTATATCACATTCAATCCATTTGGAGTACGCATCTACAATCACAAGGAACATTTTACCCAAGAATGGGCCTGCATAGTCGACGTGTACCCTAGACCACGGTTTGGAGGGCCAAGACCATAAACTTAGCGGTGCCTCCCTGGGTGCTTTGCTTAACTGCGAGCATGCATTACATCTGTGCATGCAGGACTCTAAGTCCGCATTGATACCGGGCCACCACACGTGGGATCTGGCTATTGCTTTCATCATTACGATGCCTGGCTGGGTACTGTGGAGGTCACTGATGAAGGTGTCTCTGCCCTTCTTGGGAACCACTACTCGATTGCCCCACAGAAGGCAGTCTGCCTGTATAGACATTTCATCTTTGCGCTGCTGAAAAAGCATTATCTCTTCCTGCATTTCTACTGAGACACTGAACCAGCTCCCATGAAACATACAGTTTTTGACTAGGGACAATAAGGGGCCCTGGCTTGTCCAGGTTTTGATCTGCTGGGCAGTGACGGGTGATTGCTCGGCTGTCATCCCAGTTCCAGTGTATCTTTCCCAGCCAATTCCTGCTGAGCAGCGTGGGATCATCGCCCAGTACCACCCAGAGTGGTAGCTTGTGCACCGCTCCATCGTAGGAGACCTTTACGGTAGCACTGCCGATTACAGGAATCAGTTCCTTTGTGTAAGTTCTTAGTTTTGTGCGAATTGGAGTTAAGACTGGCCTTGAGGCCTTGCTGCACCACAATTTCTCGAAAGTCTTTTTGTCCATGATGGACTGGCTCGCGCCCATGTCCAGCTCCATTGCCACTGGGAGTCCATTTAGTTCAACATTCAGCATTATTGGGGGACAATTTGTGGTGAATGTGTTTACCCCATGTACTTCTGCCTCCTCGGTCTGAGGCTCTGGTTTATCGTGATCCTCCGTGGATCTGTCCTCCTCTGCAACATGGTGGTTTGCAGGTTTAACCGGATTTGCAGCTCGCCTGCACATACATTGGAGGTGACCCATTGTTCCACAGCCCTTTCAAACGTACCCTTTGAATCGTCATGAATGGAAACGATGATCACCCCCGCAGCGCCAACAAGGTGTTAATGGCCTTGCATTCATCACCCTTGATGGTAGACTCTGAGACATCTGCGAATGTGCAGCTGCAGGCATGTGTGACCTGCCCTGTACGTTGCGATTTGAAAACAACATCACTTTGTTCACAGTACCTGTAGCAGCACTCGTGTGCTGAGAGATTTGCTTAGTATTGTCACTAGTGGCAATGAACGCCTGAGCTATCGCTATGGCCTTACTCAAGGTTGGGGTCTCTACAGTCAAAAGTTTGTGAAGTATGGTTTCGTGGCCAATGCAAGTACGAAAAAGTCTCTGAGCATGTGCTTCAAATGTCCTTCAATTCGCAATGTCCTTCAAGGCGTCTTAGTTCGGTGACATAACTCACCACTTCCTGGCCTTCAGACCTTTTGTAGGTGTAGAACCGGTACCTCGCCATCAGAACGCTTTCCTTCGGGTTCAAATGCTCTCGGACCAGTGTGCACAAATCATCGGATGATTTTTCCGTGGGTTTCGCTGGAGTAAGCAGATTTTTCATGAGGTCATACGTTGGTGCCCCACAGACGGTGAGGAGGATCGCCCTTCATTTGGCAGCGTTCTCTTCCCCATCTAGCTCATTGGCTAGGAAGTATTGGTCGAGTCGCTCCACAAAAATTTCCCAATCATTTCCCTCCGAGAATTTCTCCAGGATGCCCACTTTTCTCTGCATCTTTGGGTTCGCTATCTGTATCTCATCGCCAGTTGTTATGTATGGAGAAAGAGTCAGACTGAACACTGTGAGCTCAAAGTAAAGTGTGACCTTAGTCTTTTATTGCAGGTCTTCAGAGTGCCTCTCCAACCTGTGAGGCCTCCTTAAATACCTGTGCTCTCAAGGGATTATGGGATCCCTTGGGACTCCAGGAAATGAGCCCTCTGGTGGCCATATAGAGTAAATACAAGGTTACATATATAACAGTAGGACCACCCTGATTTCCCAGGTGGTCATTGAGAGTACACATCCAGGCGGACGGGCCGGGCAGGAGCTCAAACACTCGCGCTGGTATCACAACCAGGGGCGTTGCACACCGGGCACAGCTCTTCCAGGTGGCGCTGCTCAGCCATAAAACTGGACCGGAGGATCGCTGTGGGGTGCTAAAACACTCACTGCCGCCATTGCCGCCAGGACAAAAACCGGAGCGCAAAAAAACGGAAAATGCAGCCTGATGTGTCCAAGACCGCATTTATCAAAAAGAGTAATAAGCATGAGCATGGGGATTACGGAATTAACATCATTATAAGCTACACGCCAAACTTGAGCACTCCACCCTGAAAAAATAATTAGATCGCATATAGGCCACATCTCCGGTACAAATTGATGTTTCATTTTTAAGGGCTCAATTTTCTCCAAAGCTGTTTTTTGGCGTACTTGATGAATTCCGTCTGTTTTCTGGGGGCCCAACTACGGCAAAAAAAAAATCATCCAAGGTTCCCCGTTTGAATTGTTGATTTGGCGTCGCCAAGCCTGTCCTTTAACTTTGGGGGTGGAGCTTAAGATCGGATTGCCAGGGTAACGAGGGACACACTGCGGGCTGAGGCTGGAAAGTGAAACATACAACACAGTCTGGCCAGCTCACAGCAACCTGCACAAGCACCTTACATATTGCAGGAGCTTACCAGCATTAAATTATTAAAGTGTTTACGCCAAAAGTCTATCTCCCCCTCCCCCACCCCCTCACCCCGCCCGATGCCAATACCGGTACCCGCTACTATCCCTGGCTGAAAGGCCTCTTCCCTCTCTCCCTTCTCTGTTGCTGCCGTCCGAGCCATAGAAGTGCATCTGCTGCGCTGATTCTCTTACCTGCGCCAATTTTGTTAACTTCCCAGAAGGTTTTTCCACAGCGGTCACATACGCCATCCTAAGAAAAATTGGAGTAAATCAGAACTGGCCAAACTTGCTTAAATGGCCAGAATTGGGCGGGTGGCAGGTTACGCCCCTAATGAGGTAAAAAAAAACTAACCTAAAAAAATCATAACTAACTAAGTTACATTGGCACACAATCTTTGGGGAAACTTGGATATTTAAATTTAGGTCCAAAAAAGTGGCGCGCACCAAAAAAACAGTGCAAATAACTGGGGAAAATTGAGCCCATAAAATGTGTTTGTATGTGAATCAATGAAGTATAAGAATTCAAATTTAATGTTCCCATAGGCGGAAGGGTCGAGAACCAGAGGACACAGGTTTAAGATGATTGGCAGAAGAACCAAAGGTGACATGAGGAAAAACTTTTTTGCACAGCGAGTAGATCTGAAATGCACTGCCTGAAAGGGTGGTGGAGGCAGATTTAATCGTGGCTTTCAAAAGGGAATTGGTTAAGTACCTGAAGGAAAAAAAATTTGCAGGGCTACGGGGAAAGGGTGGGGGAGTGGGACTAGCTCAAGCGCTCTTACAGAGAGTGGCATGAGTTCAACGGGCTGAATGGCCTTCTTCTGTGCTGTAATCATTCTATAATTATATGATTCTAAATATTTGAGCCTATTACAAAGAAAGAAATTAGAGACGTTCTAACAGAAGTGTAGACAATAATTCCAGGCTACATGCTATATCAAAGTTGATTCCTCAGTCCTAACAAATCTCTAAAAACTTGAATATATATAGCACCTTATAGAAAAATGTTGCAAAGCGCTTCATAGATGCAGAACTGGACAAAAATAAATGCTGTGACAAAGATGGAGATATTAAAAGGAGTGAACAGAAGCTTAGGCAAAGAGGTGGGTTTTGAGCAGATGGAGAAGTGAAGGACTTTAGGGAGGAAATTCCAGAGCATGGGCCCTCGACAGCTGATGGCAAAGCAGCTAATGGTGGAGTGAATAGAGGGGAAAAAGACACAAAAGGCCAGAGTCAAAGATGGCCAGGACTCTTATCTTTGAGGTGTTGTTCCAGTTGGCCCAAACCTGTCACATTTTGTCGGTTCGAGAGTTATTAGTAATGCACAAGGGAATCTTGGTGGGATCCTCACCATCAAGAGGGAACCCGCCAGTGCAAAGATTACAATCCCGATAGCACTTCAGCAGCAGGAGAGATGCTGAAGGCTCTTAAAAGGGAAGAAATGAATAAAAGGATTGAATCGATGTTCCACTAAAGGTTTCTCCAACAGCTAAGTTTTGAGGGTTAAATGGAAAGAGATAGCTGCATGGCCCCCTCCCTTCATGAGGACAACTCGGGATATTACTATCGCTTCCTCAGGCCTATTCCCACCTTCCTCATAGTGGCAGTGGGAAGTGGTGGTAACGCTGGTGGATGGGAAGGAAATCCTTTAGGACAAGGGCCCAGCTGCCGCATTGCATTTGAATGCACCAAGCAAGGAAGGAGAGGTCAGACAATAAAAAGAACCATTAAAGAAAATATGAAGTGATTATTTGCATAGCGTTTTGGACTCCCTCGGTGTACCAAATGGGTGCATGTACGCACTCGATCCGGTCACACATTTGCAGTACCCAACAGTGCGGCAGCTGTGGCCTGCACTGCCACGCTTTCTTCATCTGTGCAGAGAAAGTCAGGGGATCGGATGGGGGGTGGGGCGGGGGGGGGAAGAGGAGAGGGGATTGAGGGGGTGGGGGAGTGAAGAGAGGGGATAGAAAGTGGACAAGGAGGAGAGGGGAGCAAAAGTGAGGAAGAGAGGGTATCAAAGGGTGGAGGAGGGGATCAAAAGGGGGGAAGAGAGGGGATCCAAGGGAGTACAGAGGAGAGGGGATCCAATTGGGGGATAAAGGAGAGCAGATCAAAGTGGGGCAAGGGGATCGATGAGCGGGGGAAAGGAGCTCCGAGAGAGAGGAGCCCGGAGAGAGACGAGCTTGGTGGGGGGAACGGTCAGGAACTTGGGGCGGGGGAAGGTCAGGAACTCGGGGAGAGAAGGTCAGGAACCTGTTGCTGGAACCCTCCCCGAGATGTCTGCGTTCCTCTAATTCTGCCCTCTTGTGCATCCCTGATTATAATCGTTCAACCATTGGTGGTCGTGCCTTCTGTTGCCTCAGCCCCAAGCTCTGAAGCGTCCTGCCTAAATATCTTCGCCTCTCAATCTCTCTTTCCTCCTTCAAGACGCTCCTTAAAACCTAGCTCTTTGACCAAGCTTTTGGTCACCTGTGCTAATTTCTATTCATGCGACTTGGTGTCAAATTTTTAAAATCTCATAATACTCCTGTGAAGCGCCTTGGGATGTTTCGCTACGTTAAAGGTGCTATATAAATACAAATTATTGTTGTTATTGCATGGAAGCATGCGCGAACAGTGGGGAAGGGGGAAGACCGTGATCCAGGTCTAAAGGAGAGGGGGATGAAAGCAAGAACATGTGAAGACAGATCACATTCTCCCACCCTCTGTTAGGACTAGATCATGTTCTTCCACACTCACCCCCTTTACACCAGCACTACATTCTCCCTCTCCCCCCCGCCCCCCCCCCCACCAGTCTGCAGCGGTTCAAGAAGGCAGTTCACAACCACCCTCTTAAGGGCAGATAGGCATAGGCATAAATAAATGAATTAAAAAAAATGAGAGTAAATTCTGTGCAGTGTTCCCTGCAACCTGTGTGGCCGTGCTGCACTCCAGGAACCCCGTGCAACCGACTTGCTGGCTCTTCAATGCAAAACCGCGCATGCGCGGTATTTGGAATGGCCCGCTCAGCGCGAAACAAAATTAGAGGGAACATTGATTCTGTGTTGGTCCTATAACTTGCAAAACATTATATTTATGTGTTATTTGACGGATTTGATTATTCTAATGTTCTCCTGGCCAGCCTCCCATCTTCCACCCTCAATGAACTTGAGCTCATCCAAAACTCTGCAGCATGAATCCTAACACGCAGCAAGTCCCATTCACTTATCACCCCTGTACTCGTTGAACTACAGTGGCTCATGGTCCACCAGCAACGTTCCAATTTAGTTGCGCAGCTGTCTGGAGATCCCATGCAGGCCACTTACCAAGTTTTGAATGGGAGATTTTGCGCATGTGCAAAATTTTGAATGGGCCCCACAGCCCATTAAAAGGACCACGGGCCTAAAAAGATTATTGTCCACCAACACCTTGATTTAAATATTCTCATCCTCATGTTAAAATCTCTCCCTGTCCTCACCCCTTCTTATCTGAACTGGGCAGTGTAAAGTCCTTACACAATACCGCAAATACACACGAGGCACATTCTATGGACAAGGTCACTCCATGACCTGCACCTTTATTCACACGACCAAGAAGTGATAACCTTGCGTGGGAACTCCCTTTATATACCTGGATGACCAGGTGAGGAGTGTCTCCCACAAGTTCACCCCGTGTGGTCAAGGTATACATTTCTTACGTATATCGAGTATTGCAGTGTTGTTACATAAAGGTTACATACATGACATCACCTCCCCCTCAACATCTTATTGGGATCAGAGGTTAAGTCTCTCGGGTGATCTGCGCTCTCTCGTGGAGCGCCGCAGTTGGGGCTCTGGTTGTTGAGCCTTGGTATCCATGTCTGTCACCTGTGGTGATTCCGGCCTGTCCGGGCTGACCGCAGGGTCTGTGCATGCTGCTGAATGTTCTTGTTGCTCGTTCACTGGCGGTGGTGTGAATACCATCGCATGATCTTCCTCAGGTTCCTCAGTGTCCATGCTGAATCTTTTTTTTACTTGGTCCAGATGCTTGTGGCATATCTGCCCATTGTTAAGTTTAACCACTATAACCCGATTCCAGTTTTTGTCTATGACAATACCCTCAAGCCATTTAGGCCCCAAAGCGTGATTGAGAACAAATACGGGGTCATCAATTTCTATACATCTCCCCCTTGAATTTTGGTCATGGTACTTGTTTTGAGACTGGCGCTTGCCCTCAACAATGTCGGACAGGACTGGATGAATGAGGGACAGCCGAGTTTTAAGTGTTCATTTCATGAGTAGCTCCGCGGACGGGACCCCCGTGAGCGAGTGCGGTCGGGACCTATAGGCTAGCAGGAGGCGCGATAGGTGACATTGAAGGGAGGGTCTTGTTTTATGATTTGGACCGCACGTTCTGCCTGGCCATTGGAGGCCGGCTTGAACGGTGCTGTCCTGACATGGTTAATGCCATTACCCGACATGAACTCCCGGAATTCGTAGCTTGTGAAACATGGACCATTATCGCTTACAAGGATGTCTGGCAAGCCGTGGGTCGCAAAGACCTCGCGCAGACTCTCCACAGTGGTGGATGTCGTGCACGAATTCAAAATGATGCACTCGATCCATTTCGCGTACGCATCAACCATAATGAGAAACATTTTTCCCATGAACGGGCCCGCGTAGTCTTCGTGAATATGTGACCATGGCCTGGTGGGCCAGGGCCACGGGCTGAGCGGGGCCTCCCTGAGGGCATTACCTAGCTGGGCACATGTCATGCACCTGCGAACACACACAGTGTTCCAGGTCTGAATCAATTCCCGGCCACCACACATGTGACCGGGCAATAGCCTTCATCAGCATGATGCCTGGGTGCTTGCTGTGAGTTCTCTGATGAATGCTTCCCTACCCCTCTGGGGCATGACTACCCGGCTGCCCCATAGTAGGCAGTCGGCTTGGATGGAGAGCTCATCCATCTGTCTGTGAAATGGTCTGACCTCCTCAGGGCATGCTCCGTGTGCGGGCGCCCAATCCCCAGTCAGGACACATTTCTTAATCAAGGATAGGAGGGGATCTCTGTTGGTCCAGATTTTGATCTGGCGGGCTGTGATGGGGGAGCCTACACTGTCAAAGGCATCGACAGCCATGACCATCTCAGCGCTTTGCTCCGCTGCCCCCTCGGTGGTGGCCAGTGGAAGCCTGCTGAGCGCATCAGCGCAGTTTTCGGTGCCGGGCTGGTGCCGGATGGTGTAGTCATATGCAGCGAACATGAGAGCCCATCGCTGTATGCGAGCTGACGCATTGGCATTGACAGCCTTGCTGTCCGACAGCAGGGATGTTAACGGCTTGTGATCCGTTTCTAATTCGAACCTCCTGCCAAAAAGGTACTGATGCATCTTTTTCACCCCATAGACACATGCGAGTGCTTCCTTCTCAACCATTCCATATCCCCGTTCAGCTTGAAAGAGCGATCTGGAGGCATAAGCCACAGGTTGTACTTGGCCCTCAGCATTACCCTGCTGCAGCATGCACCCAACCCCATAGGACGATGCGTCACACGTCAGAACCAATTTCTTACGGGGGTCGTACAGGGTCAACAACTTATTTGAACAAAGTAGGTTCCGCGCCCGGTTGAAAACCCGTTCCTGACAGTCCCCCCAAAACCAATTGCAACCCTTATGCAGGAGCACGTGTAGCGGCTCCAACAATGTGCTTAAGTCGGCAGAAAGTTCCCGAAATAGTTCAAGAGTCCCAGAAATGAACGCAACTCGGATGTGTTGCAGGGCCTGGGCGCTCGTCGAATCGCCTCCGTTTTGGATTCGGTAGGCTGAATCCCATCTGCAGCAACCCTCCTGCCCAGGAACTCAACCTCAGGAGCCAAAAACACACATTTAGACTTCTTGAGTCGCAGGCCTATCCGGTCCAGTCGGCGTAGCACCTCCTCCAGGTTGTGGAGGTGTTCCTCGGTGTCACGACAGATGATGAGGATGTCGTCCTGAAATACAATTTTTCAGGGAATGGATTTGAGCAGGCTTTCCACGTTTCTTTGAAAAATCGCGACCACTGATCGAATGCCAAACGGACACCTGTTGTACCAAACAGTCCCTTGTGCGTGGTGATGGTGGTCAGTAGTTTAGATTCATCGGCCAGTTCTTGGGTCATGTAGGCTGAAGTGAGGTCCAACTTGGTGAACAGCTTGCCACCTGCCAGCTTGGCAAAAAGGTCCTCCGCTCTCGGGAGAGGGTATTGGTCTTGTAGGGACACCCGGTTGATAGTGGCCTTGTAGTCGCCACAGATCCTGACCGAGCCATCGCTTTTAGGATGGGAACGATGGGGTTCGCCCAGTCACTGAATTCAACGGGTGAGATGATGCCCTCTCTCAGCAACTCGCTTTCAATTTTCTCCCGCATCACATACGGCACAACTCTGGCTTTGTGGTGCACTGGTCTGGCGTCCGGGGTGATGCGTATCACTACTTTGGTACTTTTGAACGTCCCGACATCAGGTTGAAATAATGATTCAAATTGCTGTAGGACCTGTGAGCATGAACTTCGCTCCACAGATGACATGGCGTGCACATCCCCCCATTTTCAGTTCATCTCAGCTAACCAGCTCCTCCCCAACAGTGCGGGACCATTGCCTGAGACAATCCAGAGCGGCAGCCGATTCACCAATCCATTGTGTGTGACCGCCAACATTGCACTGCCTAGCAATGGAATGATTTCTTTGGTGTACATCCGTAATTGCGTCTCAATGCGTTCTAGTTTGGGTCTGCTGGCTTTGAGTGGCCACAGCTTTTTGAATTGTTGAACACTCATGAGTGACTGGTTGGCCCCCGTGTCCAGCTCCATGCATACAGGGATGCCATTTAATAGGACTTTCATCATCATGGGTGGCGTTTTGGTATATGAGCTGTGATTGTTTGCCACATGAACCCACTGAACTTCAGCATCCATTGACTTGCCCCAAGCGTCATCCTGCCTCACAGATCCCTCATCTGGTTCATCCGCCTCGTATATTAGCCTGGTTACAGGCTTTCTGCACATTCTGGCTAAATGGCCACTGAGATTACAATTTCTGCAGATGAACTATTGAAACCTGCAAGTCCTGGCAGCATGTCTGCCCCCACACCTCCAGCACGAACTGAGATTCCCATTGTTGTGAACAAAAGAGCTGTTACAAGGCATTTCTCGCTGATTGTCCCTTTGACTGCTCTTGAGCATCCTGTTAGTGGGTGTCAATGGCCTCATCCCGGGCCGCATTGTCCACTGGGGGGGCATAAATGTCTGTTTAGCCTGCCATTGTCTCTGTTGGAGACTTACTCTTGGAGGGCAGGAAAAAGAGTGGGAGAGCGATAGTGATAGGGGATTCGATTGTAAGGGGAATAGATAGGCGTTTCTGTGGCCGCAACCGAGACGCCAGGATGGTATGTTGCCTCCCTGGTGCAAGGGTCAAGGATGTCTTGGAGCGTGTGCAGGACATTCTGAAAAGGGAGGGCGAACAGCCAGTTGTCGTGGTGCACATTGGTACCAACGATATAGGTAAAAAAAGGGATGAGGTTCTACGAGACGACTTTAAGGAGCTAGGAGCTAAATTAAAACATAGGACCTCAAAATCTAGGGATTGCTACCAGTGCCACGTGCTAGTCAGAGTAGGAATTGCAGGATAGCTCAGATGAATACGTGGCTTGAGCAGTGGTGCAGTAGGGAGGGATTCAAATTTCTGGGGCATTGGAACCAGTTCTGGGGGAGGTGGGACCAGTACAAACCGGATGGTCTGCACCTGGGTAGGACCAGAACCAATGTCCCTGGGGGAGTGTTTGCTACTGCTGTTGGGGAGGAGTTAAACTAATATGGCAGGGGGATGGGAACCAATGCAGGGAGACAGAAGGAAACAAAAAGGAGACAAAAGCAAAAGACAGAAAGGAGATGAGTAAAAGTGGAGGGCAGAGAAACCCAAGGCAAAAAACAAAAAGGGCCACTGAATATAAAGGGGCTGCAGGAGCGGTCAAAACTAAAAATCATGGTTTAAAAACTAGGATTAAAACACTACCTAAACGCACGCAGCATTTGAAATAAATGAGTTGACGGCACAAATCATTATAAATGGGTATGATTTGGTGGCCATTACAGAAACATGGTTGCAGGGTGGCCAAGACTGGGAATTAAACATCCAGGGGTATCTGACAATTCGGAAAGATATACAAGAAGGGAAAGGTGGTGGGGTAGCTCTGTTAATAAAGGATGATATCAGGGCAGTTGTGAGAGACGATATTGGCTCGAATGAACAAAATGTTGAATCATTGTGGGTGGAGATTAGAGATAGTAAGGGGAAAAAGTCACTGGTGGGCGTAGTTTATAGGCCCCCAAATAATAACTTCACGGTGGGGCGGGCAATAATCAAGGGAATAATGGAGGCATGTGAAAAAGGAATGGCAGTAGTCATGGGGGATTTTAACCTACATATTGATAGGTCAAATCAAATCGCACGGGGTAGCCTGGAGGACGAATTCATAGAATGCATACGGGATTGTTTCTTAGAACAGTATGTTACAGAACCTACAAGGGAGCAAGCTATCTTAGATCTGGTCCTGTGTAATGAGACTGGAAAAATAAACGATCTCCTTGTAAAAGATCCTCTCGGAATGAGTGATCACATTCTGGTTGAATTTGTAATACAGATTGAGGGTGAGGAAGTAGTGTCTCAAACGAGCGTACTCTGCTTAAACAAAGGGGACTATGGTGGGATGAGGGCAGAATTGGCTATAGTAGACTGGAAACACAGGCTAAACGGTGGCACAATTGAGGAACAGTGGAGGACTTTTAAGGAGCTCTTTCATAGTGCGCAACAAAAATATATTCCAGTGAAAAAGAAGGGCGGTAAGAGAAGGGATAACCAGCCGTGGATAACCAAGGAAATAAAGGAGAGTATCAAATTAAAGACCAATGTGTATAAGGTGGCCAAGGTTAGTAGGAAACTAGAAGATTGGGAAAATTTTAAACAACAGCAAAGAATGACTAAAAAAGCAATAAAGAAAGGAAAGAAAGATTACGAAGGTAAACTTGCGCAAAACATAAAAACAGATAGTAAAAGCTTTTACAGATATATAAAATGGAAAAGAGTGACTGAAGTAAATGTTGGTCCCTTAGAAGATGAGAAGGGGGATTTAATAATGGGAAATGTGGAAATGGCTGAGACCTTAAACAATTATTTTGCTTCGGTCTTCACAGTGGAAGACACAAAAACCATGCCAAAAATTGCTGGTCACAGGAATGTGGGAAGGGAGGACCTTGAGACAATCACTATCACTAGCGGGGTAGTGCTGGACAGGCTAATGGGACTCAAGGTAGACAAGTCCCCTGGTCCTGATGAAATGCATCCCAGGGTATTAAAAGAGATGGCGGAAGTTATAGCAGATGCATTTGTTATAATCTACCAAAATTCTCTGGACTCTGGGGAGGTACCAGCGGATTGGAAAGCAGCTAATGTAACGCCTCTGTTTAAAAAAGGGGGCAGACAAAAGGCAGGTAACTATAGGCCAGTTAGTTTAACATCTGCAGTGGGAAAAATGCTTGAAACTATCATTAAGGAAGAAATAGCGGGACATCTAGATAGGAATAGTGCAATCAAGCAGACGCAGCATGGATTCATGAAGGGGAAATCATGTTTAACTAATTTACTGGAATTCTTTGAGGATATAACGAGCATGGTGAATAGAGATGTACCGATGGATGTGGTCTATTTAGATTTCCAAAAGGCATTCGATAAGGTGCCACACAAAAGGTTACTGCAGAAGATAGAGGTACGCGGAGTCAGAGGAAATGTATTAGCATGGATAGAGAATTGGCTGGCTAACAGAAAGCAGAGAGTCGGGATAAATGGGTCCTTTTCGGGGTGGAAATTGGTGGTTAGTGGTGTGCCACAGGGATCGATGCTGGGACCACAACTGTTTACAATATACATAGATGACCTGGAAGAGGGGACAGAGTGTAGTGTAACAAAATTTGCAGATGACACAAAGATTAGTGGGAAAACGGGTTGTGTGGAGGACACAGAGAGGCTGCAAAGAGATTTGGATAGGTTAAGCGAATGGGCTAAGGTTTGGCAGATGGAGTACAATGTCGGAAAGTGTGAGGTCATCCACCTTGGGGAAAAAAAACAGTAAAAGGGAATATTATTTGAATTGGGAGAAATTACAACATGCTGAGGAGCAGAGGGACCTGGGGGTCCTTGTGCATGAATCCCAAATAGTTAGTTTGCAGGTACAGCAGGTAATCAGGAAGGAGAATGGAATGTTGGCCTTCATTGCGAGAGGGATGGAGTACAAAAGCAGGGAGGTCCTGCTGCAACTGTATCGGGTATTGGTGAGGCTGCACCTGGAGTACTGCGTGCAGTTTTGGTCACCTTACTTAAGGAAGGATATACTGGCTTTGGAGGGGGTACAGAGACGATTCACTCGGCTGATTCCGGAGATGAGGGTTTTACCTTATGATGATAGATTGAGTAGACTGGGTCTTTACTCGTTGGAGTTCAGAAGGATGAGGGGTGATCTTAAAGAAACATTTAAAATAATGAAAGAGGTAGACAAGATAGAGGCAGAGAGGTTGTTTCCACTGGTAAGGGAGACGAGAACTAGGGGGCACAGCCTCAAAATACGGGGGAGCCAATTTAAAACCGAGTTGAGAAGTAATTTCTTTTCCCAGAGGGTTGTGAATCTGTGGAATTCTCTGCCCAAGGAAGCAGTTGAGGCTAGCTCATTGAATGTATTCAAGTCACAGGTAGATAGATTTTTTACCAATAAGGAAATTAAGGGTTACGGGGAGCGGGCGGGTAAGTGGAGCTGACGGCCAGATCAGCCATGATTTTGTTAAATGGCGGAGCAGGCTCGAGGGGCTAGATGACCTACTCCTGTTTCTAATTCTTATGTTCTTATGTTCTTATGTCTATTGCTGCCTGGGGTGTGTCAAACTGCCCTTGCCTGCCTGCGGGGCTCTGTGTCGCATTTATGATATTGACTTCCTCATCATCGCCACATTGGAGGCAGAATTGCGCGCGTATATTATCTTGGTTTCCTCCTCCCCCGCCATAAAAGTCTGAGCCATCAACGCCGCCGCTTCCAAGGTCAAGTCCTTGGTCTCAATTAGCTTTCTGAAAATCCCAGCATGACCGATGCCCTCAATAAAGAAATCCCTTAGCATCTCCCCCCTGCAGGCGTCTGTGAACTTACAGAGGTTGGCCAAGCGCTGGAGGTCCGCAACGAAATCCAGTATGCTCTGTCCTTCCCGACGTCGGTGGGTATACAATCTGTGTCGGGCCATGTGTACGCTGCTCGCCGGTTTGAGGTGCTCAACGATTAGTTTGCTGAGCTCTTCAAAAGTTTTGTCCGCCAGCTTCTCGGGTGCTAGCAGGTCTTTCACGAGCGCGTAAGTCTTAGGTCCACAGCTGGTCAGCAGATAAGCCCTTCGCTTGTCGGTCGCTGCGTCTCCCAGCCAGTCCTTCGTGACAAAACTCTGCTGAAGCCTCTCAATGAAATCGTCCCAGTCCTCACCAACACAGTACTGTTCATCTGTGCTGCCGGTGGCCATTCTCGTGGGTCATTGATTCTCGTTTCTCTTTGCCAATGTAAAGTCCTTACACAATACCACAAATCTACGCGAGGCACATTCTATGGACAAGGTCACTCCATGACCTGAACCTTTATTCACAGGACCAAGAAGTGATGCCCCTGCGTGGGACCTCCCTTTATATACCTGGATGACCAGGTGAGAAGTGTCTCCCACAAGTTTACCCCCTGTGGTCAAGGTGTGCATTTCTTACGTATATACAGTATTGCAGTGTTGTTACATAAAGGTCACATACATGACAGGCAGTGTGAGCTCTGTGCATACTCCTAACTCGGGAAGGTGAGCCCTGTCTGTTCTCTGTTAGCACTGTGAGCTCTGGAGCCTGGCTGTTACAATGAATGGATCAAATTGCACATTGTAAAGATCTTAATTACTCGAGCAGGCAGGGTCATATTACACATTCCAGACAAACTGTTGGGTGTGTATTGTCTTCCAAGAGGACCAATCAGAAATGTTGTGGTGCAAATAGACAGGACCAAGAAATTAAATATGTTTAGCAAACAAAGAATGTGTGAATAGCTAAAGTAGCAAGAGGCGCACCCAAGGCAATGAGCAAGAAAGTGGGATGAATTGAAAACACAGAAAGCCAGCAGATTCACCCATGGGGATGGGAGAGATGGAGCCAGTTATTGCATTTCAGGAAAGAGCACTTGATGAAGTACAAAGTACAAATGAAGAGGAGCAAGTCCAGGTGGAATTTCCGAGGCTCAACTTGCTGGCAGATGGGCCAGCTCAAGGGTTTATTAGCAACAACCCAGGGATCTGGACCTTACAGGGACTATGTGCAAATGTAATTCGATAAGATCAGAACTTCATGGAGTTATTTGAGAATCTACCAAGCAGCCTCAATGGTGGGTGGTGAAGCTGAGGAGGAGTCCACAGCTGTACAACGCTGTATGACCGCCTGACCAAGTATAAATCACCATGGAGAGCTTAGTCACCCACTGCCTTTTCCCTCCTTGGCCAAGGCCATAAGATCAGGCATAATTTCCATTACAAGTGGTTTGGCTGGGGCACTACAAACCTTGGGCCCCAATCTACAACAGTGTGTCTTGTCTGGATTCACCAAGTTGGGAAACAGATAATGCTGAACTTCAACAACTTTATTGTTTCCCAAAAGTCTGCTCCCATACAAATCTCTGACCATGTTAAGAGAATTGCAGGAGCTAGCATAGATGAAGGAGATGATTCTCAGAGACACCAGATCCATTAATACCCAGCCATCCACTCAAACAATGACACACATGTTAAAGATTAAGCACCCCAGGCTGCCACCACATCAATTCTCGTGGTGCTTTAATTGCAGCACATGGAGTTCTGGACCAACTCCATTCCCTGGACCTATGTACCTCACTTTTTCCTCCCACTGGGGGAATACGAGGAAGAAGCACACAGTTAAGAAGTAGAAATAATGCACAATACAATCTCAGAAAAGGGAAGTACTGGGGTAAAGCACACTGAAAGCATCTATACCACACACTACTTGGGAATAAAATTTGGCACAATTAGAACTATAATGTGTTATGAGACTTCATTTGGGATGAGGCAGAATAACATAGTTGGGGAGAAATGATGCATTTATGGGTCCTGATGTAAGGCTGTGGGCAATGGTGGCCATGATTTGTTTGGCCACAATATGAGGCAGACATTGAGTGACAGTTGCACATTGAGAGAAGAAGAATGCTTCAGGCACTTAAGTGAATGTGTCGTCTATTATAATCCTCCTTTAGGCTCCTGTTGAGTGACCTTGGTTCTTTGTGAAGATATATCTCTGTCTTTTCGTTGGGGTAATGTTCTGCCATTGGTGACTGCTACTTGTCTCTGCCTGCCCCATGACAACGTCCCTTTGCAGGACAAGGTTGCGTTGCTGAATGTTTTCTGCGGAAATAGATGAATCAAACATGAACTGCATGATGCAACTGTGCAATGTAGATTGGGAAATTAGGCACCCAATTGCTCTGCTGTTGCTTGAAAGGACTCAGGGGAGTCAAAGTTCAAGTTATTGGGTGCTTTGACAGCTAATAAAAGGACCCTCCAAGTCACACACCATCCTGACTTGGAAATATATTTTTGTTTTATCATTGTCGCTGGGTCAAAATCCTGAAACTCCCTACCTAACAACATAAGAACATAAGAACTAGGAGCAGGAGTAGGCTATTTGGCCCCTTGAGCCTGCTCCGCCATTTAATAAGATTATGGCTGATCTGATCATGGACTCAGCTCCATTTCCCTGCCCGCTCCCCAAAACCCTTTATTCCCTTTTCACTCAAAAAGCTGTCTATCTCCGCATAACTCTGAGCAGTTTTGAGGTGATCGCTCGGTGATGTGGTAGTTCTGGCCACCTGATCAGGTAGCCAGATGGCCCAACCTATTTTTGACGGCAGATCCTTATTTGCATGGCAGTAGCAAGCTGCCCAGGTGTAGCGATCGCTGAAAGGCAGCCCACCCAATTGAGAGGCAGGATTGCCACACAACACCAGCACTATTTAATAGGTGAATGCAACTCTTGAGTGGTGTCAAGTTACCCTGTCAAGCACAGCAACAGGCCTGGAAAGAGCCTGCTGAGATGGTGTGCCCGAAGCATTACCCCACACACATGGGTTCAGTGCAGGAAGAGTTTCAATGACTTAATTAGATGAGCAAGGGTAAGATGCAGCTCTTCCTGCCTCCATATATATGAGTCATACATTTCCAGTGCAGATTTTTGGCAGCACCCCCTCCATGCATGTGTTTCTATTCTCCATCCATACTCTGTATGCTTCTCTATTCACAGCAGGTCAAAGCAGCAGCTACCCTTCACTTAACAAACAGACACTCACATGCGGCTCATTCTCACACAGCAGTCATAAACAGCACTCTGGGTTCACCTGGTCACAACTGAAAGACCTTTCACTCCTCTGCTAATTGTTTCCACCTTTTCTCACTGAAGCCAATCTCTTGCACAAGACCACCACCCCATCCTTCTACAAATGTGCTGCTTCTCTCTCACAGCATGCTCTGATTGAAGCAGTCTCACACAATTAAACAGCAGTTCACAACAAAGAAATACTCGGGGTGAAATTCCATTGCGCCCCCTTTGGGGGTGATAATATCTGGGTGTTGGGACATTCTGCGCCAGGCGCGGAAGTCCCGCCCCGCTTTAAAATTCCGGGTTACCGCCCCCGAAAGGAAGTGGAGCGCAAAATAATGCACTCCACTTCCTTTCTGGGGCAGTAATACGGCGGATGGTTGGAGAAGAACGCAGCACTTCACACTGGGCCACGTAGCACTGCCGCGTCCGAGGGACTCTTCCCTTCATTAAAGGGAAGGGCCCAAGCTGCAAACTGTGCAGGTAATAAATGGGCCTCCATTGAGCGGGGGTGCCGTGAACACAGCGCCATCGGGCCGTCGAAGAAAAACACCACTTTTTTTTAATCATGGCTGCCACCTCCCCTTTAGGTATCGCTCCGCGAGCGGCGTGCAGCCATTGCCTGGCGCAGCTTCAGGGGGCACTTCCCAATTTTTGTCCCAGGGCGAAAACGGGGCGTTGCGCATGGTGATTCCATCGTCTTCACCAGTGCAGCAATAGCGGGACGCTATGGATAACTGCCACAACTAAACTCCCGCGGAATTTCGCGGGTGTCGTTAGCCATGCTGGGCGAAAAGTCATTTGCGTCCCTAATGGGAGGTGCAAACGACCCGAATTGCTAGGCCACCAACTTGCTGCAAATCCTTCTGCAGGAAAAGATTGGCCACAAAAATGGAAAAGGAGCCAAACTATACTTGGGGGCATGTCATAATCCACCAGCTCACTCAAATGGAGGTGGAAACCATGGAAAGAATGGGCTAGGGAACAGGCAGAATAATTGGAGATTGCAAGGCTGGGGCAAGCCCACAGCATGGTGTCTACTTTTATTATTACAATTGCTCTTCACTGTCACTATCCCGCGTGTACAGCATCTTGGTGCTGTCTAGCACTGAAAGTCCTCAACTGCTTTGTTAACTTTCACCTTCAAAGTAACCCTTCATTCCTTCTGCACTTCTCTAGGTTCTTCTTACAACCTTTAGAGAAGGAATCTCCATCTTTTCCGATAACCAGCTCAGAGATTGGCTCCCTAGCTGGAATAGATAATGGGCTCAAGGTGGATGCACAGGGTGATTCGCACATCACT
The DNA here is from genome assembly GCF_044704955.1 of Pristiophorus japonicus. NCBI lineage: Eukaryota > Metazoa > Chordata > Chondrichthyes > Pristiophoridae > Pristiophorus > Pristiophorus japonicus. Next base: position 432,191,998 of record NC_091977.1, read on the forward strand.
CGTGAGCAGGAGCAGAAAGCAGTGGAAAGGGAAGTTGAGGATACTTGCCAGAGTCCTTCACTTACACCAAAAGTTGTTGGAGGTATTGGACAGCCAGTTTGAGCATATGGAGGTGTTCCATTCTAGTATGTGTGGCATTCTGGAGCATTTGGGCAGCTCTTTGTCACGAACTCTGTCAGCTTTGATCAAAGCTCAGACTGATGGCATATAAGCTCTGGGCTCTTCAGTGTCCATCTGCTTCGAAAGGCTGGTACTGCATGTTAATATAGGCTTCCAACGTGTCTCTAAACTCTCGCAGATCACTAAGTGTGAGGTCCTCGGAGGCAGTTGTACTTGCAGTGGCTCATTACAAATTTTGTCTCAAACATTGTATTAGAACTCAGCTTATCAGGGGATATTATTGTGCTCTTCTATTTCATTTTGAAATCAAAGAGGAAGTAATTAGCCCATTTTTGGGTGTAAAACGGGCTCAAAGCATACCAATTTAGCAGTGGAATGGCTGCTCCAAATCTACACAGGCGTTGATTCCGCAGCTAAATTCATCCTGAGTAGATGTCCAAGACCGGTGTTGGCCCCTTAAATATGTAGGGTTAAGGGCCTAACGTCTGTTGAAGGACCCCATTGAGAAATTTATCAGTGATGAGCAGGGCAGGCATTGGGCCTGCCCTACTTAGGATTCTTCAGTGGCCCCCACAACCACCAACTCCAGGTAAATGATGACATTTTTATTTTGTTAAAAGCAAGAGTTCTCCTCCAACGTTACAGGAATCGAAACCAACTCCCATAGCCCAGTGCAATCCCCCCATCACGGGAGTTACCTGCGAGGCAGGCGGCCTGACATTGATGCCTTCGCTCAGCCAAGTTGCTTGCAGAGATGTAACCTGTGGTGGCAGCTTGCACCGATTTGTTAATGAGGCAGGACTGGTGGAATTCTACTGCCCATCAGAAATCTTGCCACTTCAATCTTCTCTGACCGCAATGGAAAGTGTACACAAGTACTTTGCTAGGATATAATCCTGGTGGAAATGGGGTCCACAATGTTAGTTTCTTAGCAATTGACTGCAGATTAATTGCAACAGTAAAATACCACTTAAAAAAAAAGAATATTCAGTATTCATCACCCCTGACATAATGGCAAGGTGTACCACTCTGAAATTCCCCAGGATGGATATGCAGGGTTTGCCATAAATTAATTTTGGGTGATTCAAGTGCAGCTTCATGCTGGTACAGTTTTCAGCACATGCACTTAAACTATTTCTAGTTTCTCCTGTGCTATTGAAAGGCACATTCCAGTACTCATGGTATTCTGTTTTTGTGGTAGTTTCATGGGAGGACAGTTGCACCAACATTAGCGTCCAAAACCAGGCCAACATCCCCAGCATTGAAGCACTGACCACACTTGATCAGCTCCGCTGGGCAGGCCACATTGTCCGCATGCCAGACACGAGACTCCCAAAGCAAGCGCTCTACTCGGAACTCGTTCACGGAAAACGAGCCAAAGGCAGGCAGAGGAAACATTACAAGGACACCCTCAAAGCCTCCCTGATAAAGTGCAACATCCCCACCAACACCTGGGAGTCCCTGGCCAAAGACTGCCCTAAGTGGAGGAACTGCAGCCGGGAGGCGCTGAGCACCTCGAATCTCATCGCTGAGAACATGCAGGCAGGCAGCAGGCAGCGGAAAGAGCGTGCGGCAAATCTGTCCCACCCTCCCTTACCCTCAACGATTATCTGTTCCACCTGTGACAGGGACCGTGGCTCTCGTATTGGACTGTTCAGCCACCTATTTTAAGAGTGGAAGCAAGTCTTCCTCGATTCTGAGGGACTGCCTATGATATGATATGATACGAGTTTCAGGTAGTACCTGCAATGCCTCAGTTGCATAACAATAAGTACGTTCACTTTGCATCCAATTTCCACCCATCCCTCACCTTCACATGGTCCATCTCCCTTCCCTTCCTCAACTTCTCCGTCTCCATCTCTGGGGAAAGGCTATCGACCAGTATCCACTATAAGCCCACTGACTCCCACAGCTACCTGGACTACACTTCCTCCCACCCCACATCCTGTAGGACTCTATTCCATTCTCCTAGTTTCTCCGTCTCCATCGCATCTGCTCTGATGACGCCACCTTTCATACTAGTGCCTTTGACATGTCTTCCTTTTTCGTCAACAGAGGATTCCCCTTCGCCGTGGTTAACATGGCCCTCGACCGTATCCGTTCTATTTCCCACACCTCTGCTCTCACCCCTTCCCCTCCCTCTCAGAACCATGACAGGGTTCCTCTTGTCTTCACCTTTCACCCCACCAGCCTCCACGTTCAACGGATCATCCGCCGCCATTTCCGCCACCTCCAGCGTGATCCCACCACCAATCACATCTTCCCCTCCCCTCCCCTCTCAGCGTTCCGAAGGGATTGCTCCCTCCGCGACATCCTGGTCCATTCCGCAGTCACCCCCAGCACCCAATCCCCTTCCCCTGGCACCTTTCCACGCAAGCGCAGGAGATGCAACACATGCGTTTTTACCTTCTCCCTTCCCACTATCCAGGACCCCAAATAATCCTTCCAGGTGAAACAGCGAATTACTTGTACTTCTTTCAATTTAGTATACTGTATTCATTGCTCACAATGTGGTCTCCTCTATACTGGGGAGACCAAGCATAGATTGGGTGACCGCTTTGCGGAGCACCTCCGTTCAGTCCGCAAGTGTGACCCTGAGCTTCCGCTCGTCTTCACTTTAATTCTCCACTTCATTCCAGTGAGAGAAATGGAGAGTTGAGATGGGGGAGGTTGTAGGACTGGAAATAATTACAGAAATAGAGAGGGGCAAGGCCATGAAGTGATTTAAACTCAAGGGCCTAGAAACTTGGCGTAGGGATCAATTCCTGTGCCTGAATGGATAGGACCAAGGCACCCCTGATAGTAGCTTCGGGACTTATTTCTATCTAGCTAGTGAACAGCAGTCCTCAGGTCAGTGAGGAAGTGGGTCGACCGGGAAGGGGAGCGATCAGGTAGGGAAGAGGGGCAGACGACTGGGTATGGAGGTAGGGATGGGGGGGAATGAAATAGTGGTGGCCAAAGGGGCAGTAGTGACAACAATTGTGGGGGGTGTGGGGGGGAAGGTAGCGGCAGTGATCTGGAGACGTAGTGGCAGCACTCGTGGAGAGGGGGGGACGCAGAGGTAGCGGAGTCGATCAAGAAACATAGAAACATAGGAACATAGAAAATAGGTGCAGGAGTAGGCCATTCGGCCCTTCGAGCCTGCTCCATCATTCAATAAGATCACGGCTGATCATTCACCTCAGTACCCCTTTCCTGCTTTCTCTCCATACTCCTTGATCCCTTTAGCCGTAAGGGCCATATCTAACTCCCTCTTGAATATATCCAATGAACTGCCACCAACAACTCTCTGCGGTAGAGAATTCCACAGGTTAACAACTCTCTGAGTGAAGAAGTTTCTCCTCATCTCAGTCCTAAATGGCTTACCCCATATCCTTAGACTGTGTCCCCTGGCTCTGGACGTCCCCAGCATCGGGAACATTCTTCCTGCATCTAACCTGTCCAGTCCTGTCAGAATTGAATATGTTTCTATGAGATCCCCTCTCATCCTTATAAACTCCAGTGAATAGAGGCCCAGTCGATCCAGTCTCTCCTCATATATCAGTCCTGCCATCCCGGGAATCAGTCTGCTGAATCTTCGCTGCACTCCCTCAATAGCAAGAATGTTCTTCCTCAGATTAGGAGACCAAATCTGAACACAATATTCCAGGTGAGGCCTCACCAAGGCCCTGTACAACTGCAGTAAGACCTCCCTGCTCCTATACTCAAATCCCCTAGCTATGAAGGCCAACATACCATTTGCCTTCTTCACTGCCTGCTGTATCTGCATGCCAACTTTCAATGACTGATGTGCCATGATGCCCAGGTCTCGTTCCACCTCCCCTTTTCCTAATCTGCCGCCATTCAGGTAATATTCTGCCTTCGTGTTCTTGCCACCAAAGAGGATAACCTCACATTTATCCACATTATACTGCATCTGCCATGCATTTGCCCATTCACCTAACCTGTCCATGTCACCTTGCAGCCTCTTAGCGCCCTCCTCACAGCTCACACCACCACCCAATTTAGCGTCATCTGCAAACTTGGAGATATTACACTCAATTCCTTCATCTAAATCATTAATGTATATTGTAAATAGCTGGGGTCCCAGCACTGAGCCCTGCGGCACCCCACTAGTCACTGCCTGCCATTCTGAAAAGGACCTGTTTATCCTGACTCTCTGCTTCCTGTCTGCCAACCAGTTCTCTATCCACGTCAGTTAGATTGCACCCAATACCATGTGCTTTAATTTTGCACACCAATCTCTTGTGTGGGATCTTGTCAAAAGCCTTTTGAAACTCCAAATACACCACATCCACTGGTTCTTCCTTGTCCACTCTACTAGTTACATCCTCAAAAAATTCTAGAAGATTTGTCAAACATGATTTCCCTTTCATAAATCCATGCTGACTTGGACCGATCCTGTCAGGGGACTGGCAGGCAGCAGTGGTCCACATTCAGGTAAGTATATTTTAAAAATGTATCTTGTTGGTTGCAGCCTAACAGGAAGTCCTTTTAGGATGTAGATCTGGATTTCCTGAGTGCAGACAGTTGCCTCAGGACAAACCATTCTTGCAGTGGGTATTATAAACAGGTGTTAGAATTATAGAAGCATAGAAACTTGCAGCACAGCACCGGAAGTAACAGAAAGGGTTGATGAGGGCAATGCAGTTGTTTGGTGTACGTGGACTTCCAAAAGGCATTTGATAAGGTGCCACATAATAGGCTTGCCAATAAAGTTGAAGAACCATGGAATAAAAGGGACAGTAGCAGCATAGACATGAAATTAGCTAAGGGACAGGAAACAGAGAGTAGTGCTGAATGGTTGTTTTTCGGACTGGAGGAAGGTATACAGTGGTGTTTCCCAGGGATCGGTACTAAGACCACTGCTTTTCGATATATGTTAATGATTTGGACTTTGGTGTACAGGGCACTGTTTCAAAATTTGCAGATGACTCAAAACTTGGAAGTATAGCGAACAGTGAGGAGGATAGGGATAGACTTCAAGAGGACAAAGACAAGCTGATGAAATGGGCAGACACGTGGCAGATGAAGTTTAACTGAGAAAAGTTGAAGTGATACATTCTGGTAGGAGGAACGAGGAGAGGTAATATAAACTAAAGGATACAATTCTAAAGGGGGTACAGGAACAGAGAGTGCACAACTTGTTGACGGTGGCTGGACAGGTTGAGAAAGTGATAAAAAAAAAATCATATGGGATGCTGGACTTTATAAATAAAGGCAAAGGGGGAGAAGTTGTGCTATTTTGTGCCTCCTGTTTGCGCCCCGGGGCACAAATGAGTTTACGATCGGGTGCAACGAGAACACTGCCTCCCGCTAAATTCGGCGGGGACTTTGCGGCGGTGGTAACGTGTAGCACCCCACTCTGCTGAGCATGCATGTGGCTTTGCCAGAATAGCAGGCTTTCCCATGGTGCAGGGCGCCATTGACTGCACCCATGTCGCTTTGCGAGCACTGCATAAAAGTCCTGAGATATTCCATAACCACAAAGGTTACCACTCACTTAATGTGCAGTTGACCACACACACCATCAATGCCCGCTATCCTGGCAGTAACCATGCTGCATTCATTCTGTGCCAGACCGTTGTTCCTGCTCTCTTCCAGCCACTACATCAAGTTCCTGGCTGGCTGCTTGGAGACAAGGGCTCTCCACTCTCCAACTGGCTCATTACTCCCCTCTACAACCCCAACACTCCTGCCCAGCACTCATATAATGAGAGCCATGCTGCCACCAGGAACATCATTGAACAGACCATTGGAATGCTCAAGCAAAGGTTCCGTTGCCTTGGCTGCATGGGAGGAGTTCTCCAGTACTCAGCTGTCCCTTTTCATTGTCGTCTGCTGCATGCTGCACAACTTGGTCATTATGAGGGCAAAGCCATTGCCACCAGGCATAGCCACACCACCTCAGGAGGATGAGGAGGATGAAGAGGAGGAGGAGCAGGAGGACGAGGAGGATGAGGAGAAGGACAAGGAGGACGGGGAACAGGAGCAGCAACAGCAGCGACGGAGGAGGCAGGCACTCAATCGGCATTCTACAAGGGCAGTCCACAAGCACCTCATCAGTCTTTGGTTCCAATGAATTCCACACCAATTGCCGGTTGGTCTGCACGTTCCCATCATTACATCAATTTCTTGTTCCATACCAGAGCCCCAAAACTGAAATGAGAGACAACACCAAATATGCAACATTCCAATTAAGTTTTTATCATAAACATTAACCACATATATATATACAACAATTAAATTTACTATTCGCCCTTGGGCAAACCATATATCCCTTCTTAATATTGCCTTTACCTATTCTACTGCTCCTACACAGTGTCTCCCCAATGGTTGCAGCACGACTGGTGGAAGGCTGCTGAGTATCAGAGCCAGAGACTACAGACTACAGTGACTGGAAGGATGTTTCCAGTGAGGTTCCGCAAAGCTCAGGACTGGGTTCCTTGCTTTTTGAGGTAGCAACGATTTAGATTTAGATATAGGGAGTATGATTAAGAAGTTTGCAGATGACACTAACATTGGCTGTGTGGTTGATAATGAAGAGCAAAGTCATGGGCTGCAGAAGGATATCAATCTACTGGTCAGGTAGGCAGAGCAGTGGCAAATGGAATTTAATTCAGAGAAGTGTGAGGTAATGCACTTTGGGAGGGCTAATAAGGAAATGGGATACACATTAAGCAGTAGGCCACTTAATAGTGTAGATGAACAAAGGGACCTTGGAGTGCTTGTCCATAGATCCGAGAAAGTAGCAGGACAGGTGAATAAGGTGGTTAAGAAGGCATACGGAATGCTTGCCTTTATTGGCCGAGGCATAGAATATAAGAGCATGGAGGTTATGATTAAATTGTATAATACTTTGGTTAGGCCACAGCTGGAGTACTGCGTGCAGTTCCAGTTGCCATATTATAGGAAGGACGTGATTGCACTAGAGAGGGTGCAGAGGAGATTTAGAAACATAGAAACATAGAAAATAGGTGCAGGAGTAGGCCATTTTGCCCTTCGAGCCTGCACTACCATTCAATCAGATCATGGCTGATCATTCACCTCAGTACCCCTTTCCTGCTTTCTCTCCATACCCCTTGATCCCTTTAGCCGTAAGGGCCATATCTAACTCCCTCTTGAATATATCCAATGATCTGGCATCAACAACTCTCTGCGGTAGGGAATTCCACAGGTTAACAACTCTCTGAGTGAAGAAGTTTCTCCTCATCTCAGTCCTAAATGGCTTACTTCTTATCCTTAGACTATGCCCCCTGGTTCTGGACTTCCCCAACATTGGGAACATTCTTCCTGCATCTAACCTGTCCAGTCCCTTCAGAATTTTATATGTTTCTATGAGATCCCCTCTCATCCTTCTAAACTCCAGTGAATACAGGCCCAGTCGATCCAGTCTCTCCTCATATGTCAGTCCTGCCATCCTAGGCAGGATGCTGCCTGGAATGGAGAATCTTAGTTATAAGGACATATTGGATAGGCTGGGTTTGTTCTCATTGGAACAGAGGAAGATGAGAGGAGACCTCACTGAGGTGTACAAAATATTGAGGGGCCTGAACAAAATGGATAGTAAAGGCCTATTTCCATTGGTGGAGGGGTCTATTATGAGGAGGCATAGTTTTGAGGTGGTTGGTGGAAGGTTTAGAGGGGATTTGAGGGGGGGGCTTCTTTACGCAAAGGGTTGTGGGGATCTGGAACTCGCTGCCTGGAAGAGTGGTGGATGCAGAAACCCTCACCATTTTTAAGAGATGGTTGGATGGACACTTAAAATGCCGTAACCTGCAGGGTTACAGATCTGGAGCTGGTAATTGGGATTAGACTGGATGATCTTTTGTTGGATGGCACAGATATAATGGTAAATACTGCAGGGTATCGATTGCAGCCAGAGTGATCTCCTGGACTAGTTTTGATCGCTTGGATGGGTCGGAGAGGAATTTTCCCAAATTGGCCGGGGTTTTTATCTGGTTTTTGCCTCTCCCAGGAGATCACATGGCTCCGGTTGGGGTGGAATGTAGAATGTTTCAGTATAAGGGGTGTCGCAGTTGTGTGAGATGGACTGGTTGGGCTGGGTGCTCTTTGCCTTTCTGCATTGTTCATAGGTTTATATGTAACCTTTAGGGCTGCTGACCAAGGGCCGTGCGGCTCTTTGTCGGCCGGCGTGGACACGATGGGCCGAAATGGCCTCGTTCTGTGCTGTAAATTTCTATGTTTCTATGTTAGATGCCCTCGGACCTACTGTGGGTCTGGAAGGCCCGGCTGTAGACAGCACTACCACAGGCTGGGCAGCGGCAGTCTGGGCTGGCTGGATGATAGGCAGCGACAAGTGCAATGTCGGAGTGGCAGTGGTGGGATCAGGAATGCTGTCATCTTGAGAGAGGACAGTAGGTTCCTGCTCCACTGACTCACTGCCACTACCCCGGGGCAGCGGCTCAGCATCCCCACCAGTCTGCTGGAGCACAGATTGGTGGCCGACTGTGACACCATGAGATCCCCAGTCGACTGTGGTGGACCCAGCACGATGGCAGCAGTCAGAGCTCGCATGGCATCCATCAGAGACTGCATCAGAGACAGCAACCACTGTCTGCATCACAGCACTAAGATGTTGCATTGCTTCCACCTGTGCTGCAATAGAAGCTGCCACATTGCCCATGACACACGTCACAAGGTCTGGGTGCCCATGGTCTCTTTGAGAGTCCACTATCATCTGCAGAGTGGAAATGATGGCTCCTTCATGTGCACAGAGCTCTGTGCAATGTTGGAGCTGGACTCCTCCATGCTCCTTACTATTGCTGAGCGGCTCTCGGGCACACTTGCCATTGCACCTATCATCTCGGAGTGCATGGCCATTATCCTTCTTCTGAACGCTTCCCCATCGAGGTTCTCATCTGAGTAGAGAACTTTCCTTGCAGGGAGCTAGCCCCCAAGCTACCCTTTCCCCTTAGCCTTGCTGCAGCCCGCTCGTCCCTGGTGCATCACCCAGTGCAGACCCCTGCACTAATCTTGCCTCTAACCAATGCGTAGTGCCAGTCTCTGAGGTGGCGCCTGCAGGTAAGAGATGCAATGATGCAGTGCTGGGGTCCTCCTCATCTCCTTCGTCACTATGATTGGGAGGCTCAGGGACAGGCTGGTCATATCTGAAAGCATAAAAGCACAAGACTTGCATTAAGGTGAGGGCAGGGGGGCAGGAATGGAGCAGGGAATGCAGGCAGTAACAGGACTTGGAAAGTGATAAAGCCTTCTGGTGTGAGGGGGAAGTGGGATGAGAAAAGGAGTGGTGATGTTGTTGTCCCCAGTGGGAACAACGTCGCCGATGACGCCCACCAGTTGCTGCCCGCTGAGACATAACACTTGCTCCTCGAAGTCTGAGTGCTGCTGGAGCTGAGGTTCACCCCTGCCTGTCCTCTGCTGCTCCTGCCTATTGTGTGCCATCTTGGCCTGCAAAAGAAAAGAATGTGTGTGAGTCAGAGTCCAGCTATGTATCTGGGAGATATGCCTGCCTTCATTGAATAGCTGTGAATGTAGGCAAGGCGTGAGATGAGGATTTGAGGTTGAGTAGTTTCAGATGTTTGGTGGCTGAGTGGTGGGGGAGTGGTGCTTTGCGCAGTGTGCAGACAAAGGTTCAAATGCTGGTATGTGGGACCTGTTGAAGCATATACTCACCTTGACCATCCGACTGAGGTCATTGAACTTTTTATGGCACAGTGTCAGGCTACATTCCACGACATTACTAGCAGGGACCTCCTGTGCCACTTCCCTCCACATGGCCCTGGGGCAATGGCCTCCTTCCACTTTCCGGGAACAGCGCTTCCTTCCTTTGTTCCACTGCCACCACCAATGCCTCCAATGTGGCATAATTGAACCGATGAGCACTCTCCCTTCAATGTAGATTGGGAGCAGTTGGTCTCAGGTCGACTTCAGTTGCAGGGATGGTGAAAATGAGCAGCTGCAGCTTGATGGAATCTCCTCTTCAAGAGCTGATATGAGCCAATGTGAAAGATTGAAGGATGATTGCTGAATGCAAGTCACCTGAAATTCAGTAGCGCTCTAGTGGTAGTGCCCCAGTAGCGCCCCACTGAGGTCATTAGCACTTCATTTACCACTCCCCTTCCTTCTTGAGGCCCGAAAGCCCAATTTAGAAGCACTTTAGAATCCTTCGCGCCTGGCGCTAAATTTTCAAATTTAACAAAGTTAAACGGGGCGCTACCAAATTTCTCCTCCATAGACTACAAAAGCAAGGAAGTTATGATGGCCCTTTATAAAACACTGGTTCAGCCTCAACTGGAGTATTATGTCCAATTCTGGGCACAACACTCTAGGAAGGATGTGAAGGCTTCAGCGAGGGTGTAGAAATGATTTACAAAAATGGTTTAAAGGATGAGGGACTTCAATTACGTTTATAGACTGGAGAAACTAGGTTATTCTCCTTAGAGCAGAGAAGAGTGAGAGGAGATTTGACAGAGGTGTTCAAAATCATGAGGAGTCTAGACAGAGTAGATAGAGAGAAACTGTTCCCATTGGCAGAAGGGTCGAGAACCAGAGGACACAGATTTAAGGTGATTGGCAGAAGAACCAAAGGCGACATGAGGAAAAACTTTTTTGTGCAGCGAGTGGTTATGATCTGGAATGCACTGCCTGAAAGGGTGGTGGAGGCAGGCTCAATCGTGGCTTTCAAAAGGGAATTAGATAAGTACCTGAAAGAAAAAAAATTGCAGGTCTATGGAGAAAGGGCGGTGTATTGGGACTCACTGAAGTACTTTTGCAGAGAGCTGGCATGGGCTCGACGGGCCGAATGGCATCCGAACGTGCTGTAACCATTCTATGATTCTAGAAGGAGGCTATTCGGCCCATTGTGTCTGTGCTGGCTCTTAGAAAGAGCGCTTGTGTTTAGTCCCACATCCCCTGTCCATCTCCCTTTTAAAATGATTTATGGAATCAGCTTCCACCACCATTTCAGGTAGAGTGTTCGAGAGCCTGACAACTTTCTGAGTGGAAAAATTTCACCTCATCTCCCTCTAGATCTTTTGCCAATAATTTTCAATCTATGACCTCTGGTTATTGACCCAACTGCCATAGGGAATAGTTTTCTCTACTTTATAAAAACCTCTTATCACCTTGAAAACCTTTATTAGGTCACCTCTTGACCTTCTCTGTTCCAAGTTCCAACAGTCCTAATTTTTCCAACCTCTCCTCATAACTAATGACCCTCATCCCTGGTAAGATCCAGGTAAACCTCTACTGTACCATTTCTAAGGCCTTTACACCTTTTTTTCTGAAGTGTGGTGCCCAAAATTGTCCATAATACCCCAACTGAGGCCTAACTAATGATTTATAAAATTCTAGCAATTCTAGAATGATCTTTTTGCTTTTATAGACTGTTCCTCTATTTATGCTTTTTTAATCACCTTATCGTACCACTTTTAAGGATTTTTTTAATTGATTCGTTCATGGGATATGGACATTGCTGGCAAGGCCAGCATTTATTCCCCATCTCTAATTGTCCTTGAGAAGGTGATGGTGAACCACCTTATACAACTGAGTGACTTGCTAGGCCACTTCAGACGGCAGTTAAGAGTCAACCACATTGCTGTCACATATAGGCCAGACCAGCAGTCCAGGTAAAGATTGTAGATTTCCTTCCCTAAAGGACATTAATGAACCAGATGGGTTTTTACGACAGTTTCATGGTAACCATTACTGATACTAGCTTTCTATTTCAGATTGTTTTTTTGTTTAATTAACTGAATTTAAATTCCCCAACTGCCATCGTGGGATTTGACCTCATGTCCCCAGATCATTAGTCCAGGCCTCTGGATTACTAGCCCAGTAACAGAACCACTATGCTACTGTAACTGATTTGTGTATATGGACACCAAGGTCTTTCTGCTCATCTACACATTTCAAAATCATGCCATTAATAATATACTGTCTTTCCATACTAGTCCCCCCAAAATGCATCATTTCACACTTCTCTGCATTGAACTCCATCTGACACGCTTCTGTCCATTCTGCCATCCTGTCTATGTCATCCTGAATCCTATAACTATGCTCATCACAATCTACTACTTTGCCAAGTTTTGTATCATCTGCAAACTTTATAAAGCTGATCTTACACCCGTGTCTAAATCGTTTATCAAAATTGAAAACAGTAATGGACCTAAAACTGAGGCATCAGGCCCCTTATATGCATATGCAAAGGACTAAAGCCTATTTCAGGCATGGGCACTGCATGTCAATTTCTTGGCCTTCATCAATATGTCGGCGGCACACATCGGGCTCCTAATGAGCATGGACTTCCTGCCTGCCATATGGGAGGCTTAGGAGGCTGGTAAATGCACAAAAATAGACTTGGATGTAGGACAAGATGGCAATTGAAATGCATGGGTCTCCACTTCAGGATAAACTTTTGAAGTGTAGTCACTGTTGAGCAAACATACAATAAAAAGCACGTCTGAGAGAACAAACTGAAATGTTGGCCTGAATTTACATAGTTTAGCAGGTTGGGAGTGGCGGGGGGGGGGGCTTGGAAGCGGTCCAAAAAACAGGGAAAATGGGTTTCCACCAGTCACTGCCGTATTTAACGGCAGGGCCTGATTTGCATTGGAAACCTCTGTTTCCCACCCAAAGTGAGCCAGATTGAGAGGGAGGCTGGCTGCAGGTGGCTAGGCCTGTGGTACTAGGCCGCAGAGAGGAAGGAGGGAGGGATCGCATAAGGGCTAAGGAGTGATCAGGGAATCTGGAGGTGTACAGGGAGCGCTCACCAAGCGGGGTGATCGGGGGATCTGGAGGTACACAGGGAGCGCACGCGGAGCAGGAGGGGTAGGGATCGGGACTGATCGGAGCACCGGTGAAGCAGGTCGGGGCAGGGGGGGAGCGGTTCAGGAAAAGTGGTGGTTAAAGAGCAGATCTCGGAGCTGATGCCCGAGGATGAGTGTGCAACGCCACTTTTTAGCGCTGCTCTCTCACCTTTGGGCATACAGGTTGGACCTCTCTGGTCCGGGACTCTTTGGTCCGGAAACATCCGTGGTTCAGCATTAGTTGGGCCTAAGGAAGAGGAGGGTTTATAAAAAAAAAAGAGCACCAAACCATTGTGTTAATTAATAAATGTGTCTGGGAGATTTTTACATGGAGAGAGAGAGAGAGCGAGGCCCGAGTTTTGCAGCCTGTGAGTTTGAAATGCAATCTCAGTGAGTTTTGCAGTCTGAAGTTATCTGTGTGTAGGGTGTGGTGGGTTTGTCAGCCTTTTCTGACCTTGACGGTTCGAATTGTCCCACTACCTGGTTCTATGGCTTGGAATTATTTAGGGGATGTGATAGATGTAGACAGACAACTGCTTGATGCAAGAACAAATATTTTATTTAGAAAATAGCACACCACACTAATTAACATAATAGCATATAACAAAATGTACAGAAAAAGGGGGAAAACATATACGCAACGGGTACAGAGGTTATGCAGCGAAAAAAGACACTTCCCACCACTACACTAACTAAGTTAGGCTCTGAAATTGCAGGGACTATGCTCACCAAAGGATTTCTCCACAGTTTAGACCAGTTGCACACTGCTTTCTCTCTCCTCAATCTTGTGGATTCTTTGGCTGGTTGCGGTGTCTTCGGTCGACGTTTTGATGGTAAATAAGTTTTTTCCTTGAATCAGCGCTGGATGATTGTTGGTTTCTCAGTGATTCCGAGGCTTCTTGTTAGGTTCTTCTTGTTGCGTTGCAGTAACCTCGTGTGGCAAGTTAGATGTTTCAAAGCCAGAGTCAAAGAGCCCAAAGTCCAAGTGCTTTTCCAGAGTGTTCTCAGATACGTTTCTTCAAAAGTGTTTCCTCAGCCCAAAGGTTACCCCACAAGCTACCAGCAAGGCCCCCAGTTATACCTGAGAGGTTGCTTAAACTTTCGCGCCAAAACTCGGGTGCACAATTGATTTTTGATGACTGCTTTTGTGCGATTTTGACAGGCTGATCATCTCTAATGTGATCCCTTTGTGAGAATTTTGGTGGGCTGATTGAGCACTAGCATGATACAAGATTCCCAAAGGTGTTGATGGAGAGCTGACCATGCGCGGTGGGGCTCTGGCCCTGTCCCCGGCCGAAGGGACTCTGCGCTGGCTGCTTCTGTCAGCGATACCCCTAGCTAGCTGGAGGTGGAGACCGCCTTCTAAGATTTCTCGGCGGAGACACCGAGAGAGCAGGGGCCCCAGCCCAGCAGAGACACCGAGAGAGCAGGAGCGTCTGGCCGGCTGAGGGGACTCCGGGACATCCTGCCAAAGGGACTCGAGGACGTGGGGTTGGCCGAAGGGACTCCAAGGCCGGCGCTGAACCGGCTGAAGGGTCCGAGGCGTGGCATCGTCTCATACTCCCAACCAGCTTTGAATTAATTTTTTAATTTTTTAAACTTTTAGCCAATTTTTAAACTTATTAAACAATTTGGGAGAACTTTTAAAACTTACATTTTAGACTCTCAACCGCAATACTTTAAAAAAATTTTTTATTAACTTGCATCTTTGACTTTTGACAACTTTTCGAAACTTTTTAAATTGGGGAAACTTTTATAATCTATTATTGATTTACATCTTAGATTTTTAACAACTCTTAGAAACTTCTTAAAATGTCTTAACAACTTAACAACTCTTAGAAACTTTTGAAATAAATTGGAAACTTTTATCAACTTTTAATCTTTTAAAATAACTTTGGAAGTCACCTTCCTAATGCCTGCCCCCCAACCAAGCCTCGGGCCATCTACCATCAATGGCGCTACCCAGCGTCAACCTTGAGGCCAACACTTGGCCGTAGGCAATTAGGCTTATCGAGCTGTGCCTGGTCTCCAGGTGTCTTAGACCCCCTTGCCACTGGATCAAGACCTTGTTCAGCTAAGCCCGTGTGGTTGCCGGAGTGCAGCGGCCAGCCCACGTTAAAAGAACTCATGTACAGGCACCTTCCACTCCGTCAGTATGAAGTTCGGGACCTGGAACGTCAGGACCCTCATAGACAATCCCAACAGCAACAGGCCGGAACGCCGCACCGCCATAGTTCCCGGGAACTCAGACGTTTTGACATCGACATCGCCACCCTAAGCGAGATCCGGCAGGCAGGGGAAGGCCAGTTGAAGGAACATGGTGGAAAGGGAAACCAGAGGCAGAACGCCGCCTTCTTGGAGTCGGCTTTGCCGTCAAGAATGAGCTGGTCGACCGCCTCAAAGTCTCCCCCTGTGGGGTCAACGAATGCCTCATGACTCTCCGTATCACCCTATCTCGGAACCAATGTGTCATAGTCATCAGTGCGTATGCCCCCACACTCGACGCAACGGATGAGGCTAAAGAGGGTTTTTATTCTAAGCTCGAGACATCCTTGTCCCGTGTCCCCACGGGCGACAAATTGATCCTCCTGGGTGATTTTAATGCCAGGGCTGGCAAAGACACAGCCCTCTGGGGAGGCGTGATTGGCAGAGAGGGGGTTAGGGAAAGCCAATTCCAGCGGTACCCTACTCCTGACAAAATGTCGAGAACATGAACTTCTCATTACCAACACCCTGTTCCACTAGAGGGACAAATACAAGGCATCGTGGCAACACCCTCGCTCCAAACACTGGCACCTGCTTGACTTTGTCATCGTCTGAGCCAGGGATTGCAAGGATGTGCGCATCACCCACGCTATGACAGGAGCTGACAACTGCTGGACGGACCACCGCCTAATTCGATCCATCATCAACATTAACATTGCCCCAAACCAGAGGGGACAGCAGAAGCAGTTCTGCAAAAAAGTTAATGCCGGGGCACTTAGAGACCTAGCTAAGAGAGCCTTATTCAGCCAGTGCCTCACAGCTAATCTGGCGTGCCCATGGTCTGCCTCTATAACCAGTGCCTGTGAAGAGACACTTGGTCACTCAACCAGAAAACATCAGGACTGGTTTGATGAAAATGATCAGGAGATCGAAGAACTAATAGATCGCAAGCGCAAAGCATTTCTGAGCCTCAAGCAACAGTCCAACTCGGGAGCTGCAAAACAACATTACAGATGGCTCAAGGCTCAGGTCCAACAAAAAACTCGGGACCTAAAGCACAGGTGGTGGATGGAGAAAGCACAGGAGATACAACAACTGGCCGACAGCCACGATATGCAAGGATTCTTCACTGCAGTCAAGGCCACCTACGGTCCAAACTCCCAAGGCCCCACCCAATTCCTGGCCAAGAACGGGGAAACACTCATCAAGGACACCGAGGCTGTCAGGGCCCGATGGAAGGAGCACTTTGAAGATCTCCTCAATCGAGACTCTGCCTTTGACTCGAGTGTTCTCGATTCCATCCCGCAGCTTGCGACCCGCCACCAACTCAGTGAAACTCCAATGTTGCACGAGGTTGGCAAAGCCATAAAACAGCTTAAGAATAACAAAGCTACGGGTACGGATAGAATCCCTACTAAGGCGCTAAAATATGGTGGAGAGGCGCTGTTGGCGTGGATACATGACCTCATCTCTCTCATCTGGAGGGAGGAGAGCATGCCTGGAGATCTCAGAGATGCAGTGATTTTGACCATTTTTAAAAAGGGGGACAAATCCGACTGAGGCAACTACAGGGGAATCTCCCTGCTTTCAGCCACTGGGAAAGTTGTTGCTTGAGTTCTCCTCAATCGTCTTCTCCCTGTGGACGAAGAGCTCCTCCCGGAATCACAATGCGGATTTCATCCCCTACGGGGTACAACAGACATGATCTTTGCAGGAAAAATGCAGGGAGCAGCGCCAGCCCTTATACATGGCCTTTTTCGATCTTAAGGCCTTTGACACTGTCAACCGTGAGGGTCTATGGAGCGTCCTCCTCCATTTCGGATGCCCCCAAAAATTTGTCAACATCCTTCGCCTGCTTCACGATGACATGCAGGCCGTGATCCTTACTAACGGATCCATTACAGACCCAATTCATGTCCGGACCAGGGGCAAACATGGCTGCGTTATCGCTCCAACCCTTCTCAATCTTCCTCGCCGCCAATGTCCACCTCACAATCCACAAGCTCCCCGCTGGAGTTGAATTAAACTACAGAACCAGTGGGAAGCTGTTTAACCTATGCCGCCTCCAGGCCAGGTCCAAGATCACACCAACCTCTGTCATTGAGCTGCAGTATGCGGATGATGCCTGCGTCTACGCACATTCAGCGGCTGAACTCCAGGGTATCGTCAATGTATTCACTGAGGCATATGAAAACATGGGCCATACGCTTAACATCCGTAAGACAAAGGTCCTTCACCAGCCTGTCATCGCTGCACAGCACTGCCCTCCAATCATCAAGATTCACGGTGCGGCCCTGGACAACGTGGACCATTTCTCTTATCTCGGGAGCCTCTTATCAACAAAGGCGGATATTGATGCGGAGATTCAGCATCGCCTTCAGTGCACCAGCGCAGCCTTCGGCCGCCTGCGGAAAAGAGTGTTTGAAGATCAGGCACTCAAATCTACCACCAAGCTCATGGTCTACAGGGCTGTAGTAATACCCGCCCTCCTGTATGGGTCTCAGGCATGGACGATGTACAGAAGGCACCTCAAGTCACTGGGGATATATCACCAACGATGTCTCCGCAAGATCCTGCAAATCTCCTTGGAGGACAGGCGCACCAACATCAGTGTCCTTGAACAGGCTAACATCTCCAGCATTTAAGCACTGACCACACTCGATCAGCTTCGCTAGGCAGGCCACATAGTTCGCATGCCAGATACGAGACTCCCTAAGCAAATGCTTTATGCGGAGCTCCTTCATGGTAAACGAGCCAAAGGAGGACAGCGGAAACATCATAAGGATACTCTCAAAGCCTCCCTGGTAAAGTGTGACATCACCACTGACACCTGGGAGACCCTGGCCGCAGACTGCCCGAGATGGAGAAAGTCCATCCGGGAGGGCGTTGAACTCTTTGAGTCTCAACACAAGGAGCATGAAGAGGCCAGGTGCAGGCAGCGGAAGGAGCGTGCGGCAAACCAACCCTACTGACCCCTTCCCCCGACGAATGTCTATCCCACCTGTAACAAGGTCTGTGGCTTCCGTATCGGACTGTTCAGCCATCAAAGAACTCACTTTGGGAGTGGAAGCAAGTCTTCCTCGATTCTGAGGGAATGTCTATGATGATGAGGTCTTGATACTGTCCATTGTGTGTTTTGCTGATGCCAGTGTTTTTCTGTATAGCCGTTTTAAGAACTATTAAATTATGTATGTATCTGGGTCCATGGTAAGTGGGCTTTTGTTAGACTGCTAATGTCTCCCTGGGGCCTGCCTCCCAGGTGGATTAGTAGCCCTATAAGGATCCCGTTTTCCTATGCAGACCCAGCATACAATTTACAAAGTCCAAACTCAATCTAAAAGGCCCTAGTTTAGTCCAAAGACACCTAATAGTGAGATATTTCTGTCCACATTTCTCCTCCAAAAGTCTAACACAGTTCCCTTTTAAATTTCAGACACATGTTCATTGAGTAGGGGGTCCCAGAATTTTGTGAATTCTACATGTGCCATCTCAAGTGTTGCAGTGTGTTATCTGTGCATTCTGGGTGTGCAAGGCGCTAGCTGGGGGCTGTGCCGTGAGTCAGTAACTTTAAGTGGTGTTTCAGAAAGTGGGCTCGGTTGCTGCTGCGGTGTGCGTGTGGCGATTGGCTGGGAGCGGCTGTCAGTCAGTGAGTATGTGCGGCGATTGGCCGGAGCAGCTGTCAGTCAGTGAGTGTGTGCGGGTACTGAGGGAGCCTCCCACAGGTTGCCAGTACGCACACACACACACACACAGCCTGGGCGCTGTCGACAAGTACTGGTAAGCCAAGGCTAGGCGTGACCTCCCGTGGTTCGGAAAATTCTCTGTTTCGGCACCGGTCAGGTCCAGAGGTGCCGGACCACAGAGGTCCAACCTGTACAAACTGAATGTGGGACTTTGAGGCTGCGCCTAACGTCCGGCACTAAAATCAGCACTCAGGCGGTGACATCGTCTCAAAAACGGCCAAACCGAATTTCGACCCCTTTAACTTCCCACAAAACCCCCATTCATTTTTGGGCAGATAAAATTGCACCCATTATGTCAGATGGTGTTTGCTTTGTGCGAATGAAGAAAGTAACTGTGACCTAGGGAAGACTGTCATTTTGAGATGAGGATTGTAAAAAATAGGCTGAGCCAAACAATACATCTAATTCCATTTTGAAATCCAAATAGAACTCATCAGGGCTGAAATTTCCCCTCTCCCTAAGGCATGTTACCAGCACAAATCGGCAGTCATGCTGCGGAGTGGAGTGACCGCCGACTTTTCATGGAATGGCCGCTGATAGCCCAATTGCTCTCCTGTGGTTTCCTGGTGGTGCCCCGATCCCCTCCACTACTGCTCCACTGCTGCCGATCTATTCCCCCCGATGGCGACATTCCTCTCTGACAATCTTCGGCCTGCCTGACGGTGCCAAAACCTGCTTTTTCCCGGTGGTCCAGTGAAGCTGTGGCCTTCTGCAATGGTGGTGCGGCTTCCCTTAAAGGGGAGGCTGCCACCATGTTTTATTTTTGTCGGCCGACTACCATGTCGGCCCGACAAATATGTCCCCGGGTTTGGCTGGGCCGCCAACAGCCAGCCTGGCACTCCTGGCCGAAACTTTCCCTGGTGGCCCAGTGGGCCGAAGTTTTAAAATCATGGAGGCTCTCCCCTTTAATGAAGGGGAGAGCCGTGGTGATGAGGCGCCGTGATGACATCATCGCGGCGGTCACTCCACACCGCCCCCAACTTCCACCCCTCAGGTGTTGCCATCACCCCGTATCTGCCCCTCTAGTGTTGTCACCACACCTATTAAGAGCGACTTCTGGATCCAAGGAAAAAAAACAACAAAGAGCGGAATGTCGCTCAAGGGGCGACCTGAACCACATCTGTGGTATAAACGATTCAAACAGTGTGCGTGCTCCCCGTTTCGGGCGTGTTATGTATTTAACCCCTTGCAACCTGCATCACACCACCACCAGAGGGCTGACCTATTGGAGTCCCAAGGGATCCCAGCATCTCTTGGGAGCACTGTATATAACTAGGCCACCCACGAGGTACCTGCACTCTGGAGTCTTATTAAAGGAGCTAAGGTCATACTTGCTCATTTTTCACAGTACTCAGTTTCATCCTTATAAATGAATATATCAATTGGCGACGAGGTAACGAACAACCGCGCGAAAATGAAAAGAACAGTTGGTATCCTGGAGAAATTCTCAGAAGGGGACGATTGGGAGGCCTTCATAGAGCGACTCGACCAATACTTTGTGGCCAATGAGCTGGAAGGGGACGAGAACGCTGCCAAACGAAGGGCGATCCTCCTTACTATCTGTGGGGCAACAACCTATGGCCTCATGAAGAATCCTCTAGCTCTGGTAAAACCAACAAATATATCCTGTGAAGAATTGTATACGCTGGTCCAGGAGCACCTAAATCCTAAGGAAAGCGTTTTGATGGCGAGATATCGGTTCAACAGGTGTCAACGGTCGGAGGGCCAGGAAGTGGCGAGCTATGTTGCTGAACTAAGACGCCTCGCGAGACATTGCGAATTTGAGGCATTCTTAGAACAAATGCTTGGAGACTTTTTTGTACTGGGCATTGACCATGAGGTAATCCTTCGCAAAGTGTTGACTGTTGAAACTCCGAATCTAAGCAAAGCCATAACGATAGCATTTATGTCCACCAGCGACAACACCGAACAGATCTCGCAGAGCAAAGAGGTTTCGGCCAGTACTGTGCACAAAGTAACATCGTTTTCAAACAGGAATATACATGACAGAACGTACACGCCGGCTGCTGCTGCACGACCTCAGATGACCCAGAGTCCGCCATCAATTGTTAATGCGAGGCAGTTAACACCTTGTTGGCATTGCGGAGGTGATCATCAGGCCCAGTAATGCCGTTTCAAGCACTATGCGTGCAACGGTTGCAGAAGAATGGGACACCTCCAGCGAATGTGCAGACGAGCTGCAAATCCTGCAAACCACCACGTTGCAGAGGAAGATCAATCTACGGTGGATCAGTCTGAATTGGAGACTCGTACCGAGGAGGCAGAAGTGTACAGGGTACACACGTTCACGACGAAATGTCCACCAATTATGTTGAAAGTTGAGCTGAATGGAATTCCAGTATCTATGGAACTGGACACGGATGCAAGTCAGTCCATAATGAGTAAAAAGGCCTTTGACAGGCTGTGGGGCAAAAAGACACACAGGCACAAGCTCAGCCCCATTCACACCAAACTAAGGACTTATACCAAGGAACTGATCCCTGTAATTGGCAGTGCAAAAGTCATAGTCTCCAATGATGGAGCACGACACAAACTCCCGCTGTGGGTCATAGAAACATAGAAAATAGGTGCAGGAGCAGGCCATTCAGCCCTTCTAGCCTGCAACGCCATTCAATGAGTTCATGGCTGAACATGAAACTTCAGTACCCCCTTCCTGCTTTCACGCCATACCCCTTGATCCCCTGAGTAGTAAGGACTTCATCTAACTCCCTTTTGAATATATTTAGTGAATTGGCCCCAATCACTTTCTGTGGCAGAGAAATCCACAGGTTCACCACTCTCTGGATGAAGAAGTCTCTCCTCATCTCGGTCCTAAATGGTTTACCCCTTATCCTTAGACTGTGACCCCTGGTTCTGGACTTCCCCAACATTGGGAACATTCTTCCTGCATCTAACCTGTCTAAACCCGTCAGGATTTTAAATGTTTCTATGAGGTCCCCTCTCATTCTTCTGAACTTCAGTGAATACAAGCCCAGTTGATCCAGTCTTTCTTGATAGGTCAGTCCCACCATCCCGGGAATCAGTCTGGTGAATCTTCGCTGCACTCCCTCAATAGCAAGAATGTCCTTCCTCAAGTTAGGAGACCAAAACTGTACACAATACTCCAGGTGTGGCCTCACCAAGGCCCTGTACAACTGTAGAAACACCTCCCTGCCCCTGTACTCAAATCCCCTCGCTATGAAGGCCAACATGCCATTTGCTTTCTTAACCGCCTGCTGTACCTGCATGCCAACCTTCAATGACTGATGTACCATGACACCCAGGTCTCGTTGCACCTTCCCTTTTCCTAATCTGTCACCATTCAGATAATAGTCTGTCTCTCTGTTTTTACCACCAAAGTGGATAACCTCACATTTATCCACATTATACTTCATCTGCCATGCATTTGCCCACTCACCTAACCTATCCAAGTCACTCTGCAGCCTCATAGCATCCTCCTCGCAGCTCACACTGCCACCCAACTTAGTGTCATCCGCAAATTTGGAGATACTACATTTAATCCCCTCGTCTAAATCATTAATGTACAATGTAAACAGCTGGGGCCCTAGCACAGAACCTTGCGGTACCCCATTAGTCACTGCCTGCCATTCTGAAAAGTACCCATTTACTCCTACTCTTTGCTTCCTGTCTGACAACCAGTTCTCAATCCACGTCAGCACACTACCCCCAATCCCATGTGCTTTAACTTTGCACATTAATCTCTTGTGTGGGACCTTGTCGAAAGCCTTCTGAAAGTCCAAATATACCACATCAACTGGTTCTCCTTTGTTCATTTTACTGGAAACATCCTCAAAAAATTCCAGAAGATTTGTCAAACATGATTTCCCCTTCACAAATCCATGCTGACTTGGACCTATCATGTCACCATTTTCCAAATGCGCTGCTATGACATCCTTAATAATTGATTCCATCACTTTACCCACTACTGAGGTCAGGCTGACCGGTCTATAATTCCCTGTTTTCTCTCTCCCTCCTTTTTTTAAGGGATGGCCCCACACTGTTTGGCAGAAGCTGGCTGGGAAAAATCCACTGGAACTGGGACGACATCCGAGCGCTTTTGTCCATCGAATACGCCTCATGTGCCTAGGTTCTAAGCAGATTTCCATCGTTGTTCGAGCCAGGCATTGGAAGCTTCTCGGGGGCGAAAGTGCAGATCCATTTGGTTCCCGGGATGCAACCCTGCCACCACAAGGCACGGGCGGTATCATATATGATGTGTGAGAAAGTGGAAATTGAACTGGACAGGCTGCAGCGAGAAGGCATCCGATTGTCCCGGTACTTAAAGAGGACGGCACAGTCAGAATTTGTGGGGACTATAAAGTAACGATTAACCGTTTCTCCCTGCAGGAACAGTACCCGTTACCCAAGGAAGACGACCTATTTGCGACCCTGGCTGGAAGGAAGACGTTCACCAAGTTGGACCTGACCTCGGCCTACATGACGCAGGAGCTGGAGGAAACTTCGAAAGGCCTCACCTGCATCAACACGCACAAAGGTCTGTTCATGAACAGATGCCCGTTCGGGATTCAGTCGGCCGCGGCAATCTTCCAACGGAACATAGTTTTCCAGGACGACATACTGGTTACAGGTCGGGACACCATTGAGCACTTGAAGAATCTGGAAGAGGTTCTTAGTCAGGTTGAAACGCTCAAAGTGTGGTTTCCTGGCACCGCAGGTTGGGAAGAAGAATCGCAACAGACGTCATCAGACCCCCCGATGCCAAGACGGAGACCATCAAGAACGTGCCGAGACCACAGAACGTGATGGAGCTGCGGTCGTTCCTGGGACTCCTTAACTATTTCGGTAATTTCCTACCTGGGTTAAGCACCCTGCTAGAACCCCTACATGTGCTACTGCGCAAGGGAGACGACTGGGTATGGGGGAATTCACAAGAGGCTGCCTTTGAGAAAGCCAGAAATCAGTTATGTTCAAACAAACTGCTTGTCCTGTATAACCCTTGTGAACGATTAATGCTAGCTTGCGATGCGTCGTTATACGGGGTCGGGTGTGTGTTACAACAGGCTAACGAATCGAGGATTTTGCAACCATCGCTTACGCGTCCAGGAGTTTGTCCAAGGCCGAAAGGGCCTACAGCATGATTGACAAAGAGGCTCCGGCATGCATTTACGGGGTAAAAAAAATGCACCAGTACTTGTTTGGCCTCAAGTTTGAGCTTGAAACTGACCACAAGCCGCTCATATCACTGTTCTCTGAGAGCAAAGGGATTATCACCAATGCCTCTACCCGCATTCAAAGATGGACACTCACGCTGTCAGCATACAACTATGTAATCTGTCACAGATCGGGCACAGAGAACTGCACTGATGCTCTTAGTCGGCTACCATTGCCTATCACCGGGGTGGAAATGGCACAGCCTGCAGACTTGCTCATGGTAATGGATGCATTCGAAAACGAAAAGTCACCCATTACGGCCCGCCAGATCAGGACCTGGACCAGCCAGGATCCTTTACTGTCCTTGGTAAAAAAACTGTGTCCTCCATGGGAGCTAGTCCAGTGTCCCAGCGGAGATGCAGGAGGCGATTAAGCTGTTCCACAGGCGCAAAAACGGAATGTCCCTGCAGGCGGACTGTGTTGTGGGGTAATCGCGTGGTCTTGCCCAAAAAAGGCAGAGATACGTTCATTTGTGAATTGCACAGCACCCACCCAGGCATTGTAATGGTGAAAGCCATAGCTAGATCCCATGTGTGGTGGCCCAGCATCGACTCAGATTTAGTCATGCGTACACCAGTGCAACACTTGCTGTCAGCTGAGCAATGCACCCAGAGAGGCACCGCTAAGTTTGTGGTCGTGGCCCTCGAAATCGTGGTCAAGGATCCACGTGGACTATGCGGGCCCGTTTCTAGGCAAAATGTTCTTGGTTGTCGTGGTTGCTTACTCAAAAAGCACGTCCACGGCCACCATTGAAAGCCTACGAGCCATGTTTGCCACGCACAGTCTGCCTGATGTCCTAGTCAGCGACATTGGGCCGTGTTTCACAAGTGCTGAATTCAAGGAATTCATGACCCGCAATGGGATCAAGCACATAACATCTGCCCTGTTCAAGCCCGCATCCAACGGCCAGGCAGAATGGGCAGTTCTTGAAACGTGTGTCGGAAGGCTCCCTGCAGACCCGATTGTCCTGAGTGTTGCTCAGCTACCGCACCAGATCCCACTCACTCACCAGGGTTCCCCCAGCCGAGCTGCTCATGAAAAGGGCGCTTAAAACAAGGCTCCCTCTTGTCCACCCTGATCTCCATGATCACGTGGAGGGCAGGCGGCATCAACAAAGTGTGTACCATGACCGCGCAAATTTGTCATGCGATATTGAGGTCAATGACCCTGTGTTTGTACTCAATTATGGACATAGTCCCAAATGGTTCACTGGCACAGTCATAGCCAAAGAGGGGAGAAGGGTGTTTCAGGTCAAATTGGCCAATGGACTAACGTGCAGAAAACATTTGGACCAAATCAAATTGTGGTTCACCAACAGCTATGAAGAAACCGAAGAAGACAACACCAATTTTGACCCTCCAACACACATACAAGTGGCAACTGACATCATGGTTGACCACGAAGCTGAACTCACCTTCCCCAGCAGTCCGGCAAGGCTGACTGCCCAGCAGCCCAGTGAAGAACTGACCAACTCACCCACACCCGCATTTGTACCGAGACAATCGACAAGGGAGCGAAAAGCCCCAGATTGTCTCACTTTGTAAATAAGTGTACTATTAACTTTACGAGGGAGTGATGTTATGTATTTAACCCCTTGCAACCTGTATCACATCAGCACCAGAGGGCCTACCTGTTGGAGTCCCAAGGTATCCCAGCATCCCTTGGGAGCTCTGTATATAAGCAGGCCACCCACGAGGTACCCGCACTCTGGAGTCTTATTAAAGGAGCTAAGGTCATACTTGCTCATTGTTCACTGTACTCAGTTTCATCCTTATATATGAGTGCATCAGGGCGGGGGGAAATTTCTATCCCATCATGTTTTGTGTGTAACTATGAAATCTGCATTGAACACAAATAAGTTTTAATACCTGTACGAAATGCTGATGCTACTGTGATAGCATTCTCACCTCTGAGTTATTAGGTTGTGGGTTCAAGTGCTAGGATTTGAGCACATAATCTAGACTGACACTTCAGTGTAGTACAGAAGGACTGTCGCAATGTTGGAGATGCTTTAGATGAGACATTATCTGAGGCTCTATCTACATGTTCAGGTCAATGTAAATGGTCTCATGGCACTTTTTCAAATAAGAACAGAGACTTCACCCAGTATACTGGCCAACATCCTTTCCCTCAATCAGCCCCACCAAAACTGATTAATTTGTGATTTACCTAACTCCAGAGGTGGAATGATTTGAGCATTGTAATGGAGAAGGTATGGGGTCTGATACTCAGCTCAGGATCAGACATAGTAACTTCTGGTTCAATCTGAGACAGTGGAGGTCACTGTAACCAAATCCACTTGGTGAGGAAACTGACGCAATTGGTTCAGCCGTCTGTTTTACATTCCGCCCAATTATATTTCCCATTGACAAGAGTGCAGCTCGTCATTAATGGGGAAATTGTAGTCTTGACAAAAAAATTGACTAATTCTTCACAATGGTACATTGGAGACATATGGGTAATACAGCTACTTTTAATGCTGCAGGAAGGTGGCCCTATTTAAGCTAAAGACTTCCCATCAGTAAAAATATAGGTGGAAACCGCATGGAAAGAGGTCACTGACTGAGTTAGTGCACTCAGCCAGTTCTTCATAGCTGGCTGCAAATGACAAACAAGTTTGCCAATATCAGGTACCATTTCAAGCATTTTACACACTTTTTCATTGTACCTGAACTGCATAGCATGTTTTTATTGAACATGGAGGTAGCAGCCAACGATGAAGCTGTGCGCCACTTCATAGTACCCACATTATTTGGATAACGACCATTGCCTTGTACAATTATGTTTCTGTGGTTAGATATGACCTGAACAGTAACTGAGTGCAAACCCTTTACAGCACAGAAACAGGCCATTCAGCACAACAGGTCCATTCTGGTGTTTATGCTTCACAAGAGCCTCCTCCCACTCTTCTTCATCTAATTCCATCAACCTATCCTTCTGTTTCTTTCTCCCTCATGTGATTATCTAGCTTCCCCTTAAATGCATCTATGCTATTCATCACAACTATTCACGAGTTCCACATACTAACCACTCTCTGGGTAAAGAATTAACTCCTGAATTAACTATTGGATTTATTAGTGACTATCTTATATTTATACCCCTAGTTCTGGCCTAGCCCGCAAGTGGAAATGTCTTCTCTACATCTACTCTATGAAATCTTTTCATAATCTTAAAAACAATTTCTTTCAGATTGTCCCTCAATCAAAGGACCCAGAAATCTTTCCTGATATGTATAGCATCTCAGTTCTGGTGTCATTCTAGTTAATCCTTTTTACAGCTTCTCCAGTGCCTCGTTATCCTTTTGAAAATATGGAGACCAGAACTGTTCACATTACTCCAAGTGTGGTCTAACCAAGGTTCTAGACAAATTTAACATAACTTCCCTGCTTTTCAATTCTATCCCTCTAGAAGTTAACTCCAGTGCTTTTTATGGCCTTATTAACCTACATCACTACTTTTGGTGATTTATTTATCTGTACGCCAGATCCCTCTGTTCCTCTATCCCATTTAGACTCTTAGGGATCGAAATTGGGCTCGGTAGGCGCTACGAGGCCCCTCAGGGTCCCACAATGGCGTCCACAGTGCGCAGGCACACTTCTGATGTGAAGCATGCAGACATCATCTTGGTAAAGGGGTTGGCGTTGCAGTTAACGTCCGCCAGAAGTATGCAGCACAGACAGATCATGATGTCAATTACTGTGCAGCGCTTATTTGAAGCCAGCATGGCGTTTTTGGTGTTCCATACTCCAGCCGACGTCCTCTCTTAATCTCGCACAGCTGAACATGCATTAAGCAGCAGGAAGGACCCCCCACCAGTGCTATTTAAAGGGATCACAACTACTTACAGGTTAGATGCTGGTTGATTTCTTCTGGCTATGGCTACAATTCTATATGTTTTTGGTGCTTTCCACAGTATTTCAAGTTTTAAAAGTCTACAGGCAGCGATGTGGCATAGAAACATAGAAACATAGAAAATAGGTGCAGGAGTAGGCCATTTGGCCCTTCTAGCCTGCACCGCCATTCAATGAGTTCATGGCTGAACATGCAACTTCAGTACCCCATTCCTGCTTTCTCACCATACCCCTTGATTCCCCTAGTAGTAAGGACTTCATCTAACTCCTTTTTGAATATATTTAGTGAATTGGCCTCAACAACTTTCTGTGGTAGAGAATTCCACAGGTTCACCACTCTCTGGGTGAAGAAATTCCTCCTCATCTCAGTCCTAAATGGCTTCCCCCTTATCCTTAGACTGTGTCCCCTGGTTCTGGACTTCCCCAACATTGGGAACATTCTTCCTGCATCTAACCTGTCTAACCCCGTCAGAATTTTAAACGTTTCTATGAGGTCCCCTCTCATTCTTCTGAACTCCAGTGAATACAAGCCCAGTTGATCCAGTCTTTCTTGATAGGTCAGTCCCGCCATCCCGGGAATCAGTCTGGTGAACCTTCGCTGCACTCCCTCAATAGCAAGAATGTCCTTCCTCAGGTTAGGAGACCAAAACTGTACACAATACTCCAGGTGTGGCCTCACCAAGGCCCTGTACAATTGTAGCAACACCTCCCTGCCCTTGTACTCAAATCCCCTCGCTATGAAGGCCAACATGCCATTTGCTTTCTTAACCGCCTGCTGTACCTGCATGCCAACCTTCAATGACTGATGTACCATGACACCCAGGTCTCGTTGCACCTCTCCTTTTCCTAATCTGTCACCATTCAGATAATAGTCTGTCTCTCTGTTTTTACCACCAAAGTGGATAACCTCACATTTATCCACATTATACTTCATCTGCCATGCATTTGCCCACTCACCTAACCTATCCAAGTCGTGGCAGGTGCTGAAGTACTTTTTGCTGACTTCAAGGCTTCTGCACAAACCAGTTGCTCCCAGACATGGGTGCATTAGTAGCTTCCTTTTGGAATTGAGGTAGAATGAGCAGAGGCCATGCAGAGCTGGACAAGCTGTTGGAGAGGGAGGAGGACAAGGGAGAGGAGAACGAGGAAGAGGAGGAGGCAGAAGAGAAGGAAGAGGAAGGGTGGCTGCAATCTAGACAGACCCTTTCAGCCCAGGCTATATGTGAAGAACTAATTCAAGTGCGGTATGAGTAGCCGCAACCCTAACTCTCTATTCACCAACAGTCCCACACTCAATACCTTCCCTCTAGCACTGACCATTGCATCGTCTTCTTGGCCACAATGCAAAAATAAAAGCCAACACAAAATACACATTCCAATGCAAATTTATAATTTAAATCATGCCATATTGCATATTAACTTAAACTACTTACCCCTGTGCATTTCCTTAGTACCTGTCTTCCATGTGCCTTTGCCTGTCCTAGTGTTCCGACTTTCATTGGAGGAGTCCATCTCGGCAGAGGCGGCAGCAGTCTGGACTGGCTGGCTGACAGGCAACAGCAAGGCGAAGTGGCAGGGGTGAGATCATAAATGCTGTCATCCTGAGAGAGGACAGAAAGTTCATGCTCCATGGAGCCACTGCCACTCCCCCGGTGCCTCAACAATTCTAGTAATTTGTTGGAGGATAGATTGCTTAACTGTTGTGATACCATGGAAGCCCCTTTGAACATCGGTATCCACAGCAATAATGGCAGCAGTCTGAGCTTGCTTGGCAGCAGGCTGAATTTGCATGACAGCAGAGCTTCCACTGCAGCACTTAGACATTTGGTGGAAGATGCTTGTGCTGCAATGGAAGCTGAGACGTTGGCCATCATTTGCTGTATCATGGTTGGTTCCACAAGTGTGTGATGGAGTTAGCCACCAGTTCCATGCTGGAAAGGTTGGCTTCCAAGCTCATTCATGGGGGTTAAAATATGCAGGTGTACCTCTCCCCCTCCGGTTATTTTCTGCTGCCTCTCGTTGTACACCACCTTCTTCTGCAAGAGAGAGAGAAGTGTGTCAGTGAGTGTTGTGCAATATATTTGGGTAATGTAGCTGTCACTGTTGAATAGCTGGCTCTATGTGAAGCTGTGAGATGTGGGTGGGAGGCTTGCAACAGTGCTAAGTGTGTGAGGGGTGACGTGAATGTTAGGTATGAGTCCTGATTAATGGAGATTGTTGGTAGGCGAGTGATGGGGTGTGGTAAATTGAGCAGTGGCTGAGGCTCGTGATGCAGTTGGTAGGATACGACATTCGAAAATGCACTCTGATACGTCCTTACTATACATTATAAATGCACACGAGGCCCATGCTTGAGAGAAGGTCAGTCTGTGACCTGTCCTTTATTCCTTAGCACTCAAGTGATGAAAGTGGGTGGAGCTTCCCCTTTTATACCTGAAGGTCCAGATTAGGAGTGTCTCTCACAAGTTCACCACCTCGTGGTCATTGTTCTCACAGTGTACAACTTAGGTCAGATTATACATGGGTTACAATGCTGGTTGAATACATGACACACTCACTGACCTTGATTACTCATGTGAGGTCATTAAATGTTTTGCGGCATTGCATCCAGGTCCTTTGGGACTAAACGCCAGGCGTTGATGTCTGCTGCTAACTGTTCCCACCACCTTCTCAACGTGTGCATGGAGGGCCTCCCGGCCCCCTGCAGATACAGGACATCTCTCTTCCTTTCCACTTCCTCCACCAAGAACTCCAGTGCAAAGTTGGAAAATCTTGGAGCCCACTCTCTCCCATGGTCAGTCATTGTTGATTGTTGCTCAGCACTATTCCCAATGATCTCAGCACCTCCAGCAGCTACAATGCACTTTTCCTTTTACAGGTGCAGGCTAACTTTAAGCAGTGCAGGCTAGGCTTAGGTAGAAACATAGAAACATAGAAAATAGGTGCAGGAATAGGCCATTCGGCCCTTCGAGCACACTCACCATTCAATAAGATCATGGCTGATCATTCACCTCAGTACCCCTTTCCTGCTTTCTCTCCATAACCCCTTGATCCCTTTAGCCATAAGGGCCACATCTAACTCCTTCTTGAATAGATCCAATGAACTGGCATCAACAACTCTCTGTGGTAGGGAATTCCACAGATTAACAACTCTCTGAGTGAAGAAGTTTCCCCTCATCTCAGTCCTAAATGGCTTACCCCTTATCCTTAGACTACGTCCCCTGGTTCTGGACTTCCCCAACATCGGGAACATTCTTCCTCCATCTAACCTGTCCAATCCTATCAGAATTTTATATGTTTCTATGAGATCCCCTCTCATCCTTCTAAACTCCAGTGAATACAGGCCCAGTCGATCCAGTCTCACCTCATATGTCAGTCCTGCCATCCCGAGAATCAGTCTAGTGAACCTTTGCTGCACTCCCTCAATAGCAAGAATGTCCTTCCTCAGATTAGGAGACCAAAACTGAACACAATATTCCAGGTGAGGCCTCAATAAGGCCCTGTACAACTGTAGTAAGACCTCCCTGCTCCTATATTCAAATCCCCTAGCTATGAAGGCCAACATTTGCCTTCTTCACCGCCTGCTGTGCCTGCATGCCAACTTTCAATGACTTATGTACCATGACACCCAGGTCTAGTTGCACCTCCCCTTTTCCTAATCTGCCACCATTCAGATAATATTCTGCCTTGGTGTTTTTGTCACCAAAGTGGATAACCTCACATTTATCCACATTATTCTGCATCTGCCATGCATTTGCCCACTCACCAAACCTGTCCAAATCACCCTGCAGCCTCTTAGCATCCTCCTCACAGCTCACACTGCCACCCAGCTTAGTGGCATCTGCAAACGCAATTCCTTCATCTAAATCATTAATGTATATTGTAAATAGCTAGAGTCCCAGCACTGAGCCCTGCAGCACCCCACTAGTCACTGCCTGCCATTCTGAAAAGGACCTGTTTATCCTGACTCTCTGCTTCCTGTCTGCCAACCAGTTCTCTATCCACGTCAATACATTACCCCCAATACCATGTACTTTAATTTTGCACACCAATCTCTTGTATGGGACCTTGTCAAAAGCCTTTTGAAAGTCCAAATACACCACATCCACTGATTCTCCCTTGTCCACTCTACCAGTTACATCCTCAAAAAATCCTAGAAGATTTGTCAAGCATGATTTCCTTTCATAAATCCATGCTGACTTGGACTGATCCTGTCACTGCTTTCCAAATGCGCTGCTATTTCATCCTTAATGATTGATTCCAACATTTTCCCCACTACTGATGTCAGGCTAACCAGTCTATAATTCCCTGTTTTCTCTCTCCCTCCTTTTTTAAAAGTGGTGTTACATTAGCTACCCTCCAGTCCATCGGAATTGATCCAGAGTCGATAGGCTGTTGGAAAATGATCACCAATGCATCCACTATTTCTAGGACCACTTCCTTAAGTACTCTGGGATGCAGACTATCAGGCCCCGGGGATTTATCGGCCTTCAATTCCATCAATTTCCCTAACACAATTTCCCGCCTAATAAGGATTTCCTTCAGTTACTCCTTTAGACCCTCGGTCCCCTAGTATTTCCGGAAGTTTATTTGTGCCTTCCTTCGTGAAGACAGAACCAAAGTATTTGTTCAACTGGTCCCGCCATTTCTTTGTTCCTCATTATAAATTCACCTGAATCTGACTGCAAGGGACCTACGTTTGTCTTCGCTAATCTTTTTTCTCTTCACATATCTATAGAAGCTTTTGCAGTCAGTTTTTATGTTCCCAGCAAGTTTCCTCTCATACTCTATTTTCCCCCTCCTAATTAAACCCTTAGTCTTCCTCTGCTGAATTATAAAATTCTCCCAGTCCTCAGGTTTGCTGCTTTTTCTGGCCAATTTATATGCCTCTTCCTTGGATTTAACACTATCCTTTATTTCCCTTGTTCGCCACGGTTGTGCCGCGTTCCCCATTTTATTTTTACTCCAGACAAGGATGTACAATTGTGCTAGCAAGTCATGATATTGGGTCCCCTGCTGATGCGTGCAGCCAATGAACAATGTGGTTAATGCTGGCTGCATGCAGCAAACATCATAATGAGCAGGCAGCACAAAGTTGCCATGCTGCTCGCAGTACATTAAACAGGCACAGGGTAATCGCGCATCATAATCCCCGCACACATTTTCGAGGTCTATCCAATTTAGCCCCCTTATTTTCCATTAATTATTCTTCCTACCAAAATGCACCACCTCACACTTATCTATATTAAAATTCATTTCCAAATTTCATGCCTATTCTGCACATTTATTAGTATCTTCCAGTATTTTGTCCTGGTCCTCTTCTGTAGTAACTACACTCCCCCCCCAATTTGGTGCCTTCCACAAATTTTGAAATTGTAATTTCGATTCCCGAGTCCAAATCGTTTGTGTAAATGATGAACAACAGTGGTCCCAGCACCGATCCTTATGGAACACCACTTACCACCTTTTGCCAGTCTGAGTAACTACCTTTAATCCCTGCTCTCTTCTGTTTTGTAGCAGCTTGCTATCCATTCTGCTACTTGCCCCCTGACTCCACATGCTCTGACCTTTGTCGTATAAGCAATGATTGATAAGAAAATCGTTGATGGCCACATGGATACCATCTACAAGTTCTTCCACTTGAGGGAACTTGAGATCAGAAATGATTTTTTGATCTGGGCTGCCATCAGTGAAGTTTCACACCATGGGTGGACCCTCAGACAATTGAGGCTTGCATTGCAACACAATTTGTCAATTTATAATTTATAATGTATTTCATCCCATAAGTATTGCAGAGTGTTCTCCTGACTCCCGTCCTACCTCCTGGAGTTGGGGTATTTTGGTAGCCTTGCTGCAATATAAGTGGACTCGTAGTTCAACAAAGATTTTTAAAAGTTAAGAGGTTTGTTTTTCGATAGGCTGATTTCAAAACTGCAATTGATCATCCAGCATTGCTAAGGGGAATATATCATGATATGTTTGCCCATTTCTTTGTCAACATATTATGGAACTGCCTCCATTTAACTATAAACTATGACCAGGAATTTCCTCAAAGCTGCTTCCGCACTGCTGCCAAAATGTAACTGGAAATGTGGCGAAAACTTTGTTTATGTGCGTTAATTGGGTTTTTGCCACACTTATGGCAAAGTTACAGCAGCAGAACAGGAGCCGTTTCGAGGAAATTCCTAGCCTTTCATCATCGGCAGTCCCTCGGAATCGAGGAAGACTTGCTTCCACTCTTAAAATGAGTGCAATATGAGAGCCACAGTCCCTGTCACAGGTGGGACAGATAGTTGTTGAGGGTAAGGGAGGGTGGGACAGGTTTTGCCCACCTATAAATGCAGAATTTGAAGGACGTTAAAAGGACCAGGGACCTGGTGTAACCGGGCCCTGTCCCAATTTCCATTCCCACTTGGCCAGGTAATGGCATTTTCATACCAATTTTGCAAAGGAAAGTCGGGGCCCTCATCTCAGGATTGACTGCTTATAGCTATACAGTTGACTTAATCGTTGAAACAATCAGATGCAGCACCATGTTAACTATTTTTGTTCAAATTTCATATTTTCTATATATGTTTAAACATTAATAAGTTTCACTTTTACCTTTAAATATTACAGACTCTCTCAGAATTTCTGCTTTGTAAAATGTACTGCTCCCAACTAATTTCATGCAAAAATGTTGGGAGCAGTACATTTTTCAAAGCAGAAATTCTAGAGGATCTGTAATATTTAAAGCTAGGACTGAAACTTACCAATGTTTAAATGTATGTCGACATTACTATAAAAATTACAAGTTTGTTTTCCAAATTATATAAATCAAATCCGTTAAGTTTGTATTTTGTATATATACCTCTATGCATATGCATAGATATAAGATGCATTTCATATAATTCAACCATGCATAAATTTGCATACGTGACCAAATATTAAAATATAATTTGAGTATCTGATCGTGTATACAGTTGTCTATGGGCTTATTGAAATATAATGCCCAGCCCATCTCATGTTCCTTATTATGTAATGGCCTGTTAGGTGTTACTTTAATGTTGGTATGTACATTTTCATTCCAACCATTAAAACTTTAAAAATATTACAATGCCTCTTGCTGTGTGGCAATAAACAGCATCTGCAGAGGCTTTCTGTCAGTTTATAGCAGAGCTTAGGGCACTAATAAACAGCTGTTTCAATCAAATGCACAGTTGAAGACTTTACTGAGTAACTCATTTCTGATGCAAAGGCTTACATACTGCATTTGTATTCCTTCTGTTTGTTCAATGTTAACTTGTTAAATTAAGGAGCTCTTTTAGTATCATGATTATTGTGAATAGTTGTGATTTTTAATACAATAAAACTTGAAGTTCTTTTAAAGGAAAAGCAAATAATGCATCTTGCAGAAACCAACAGTTTCCTATGGGTGGTGAAGTGTGCTTTGTCCCATTTACACTGCTGAAGAGCATCTGATGGGCTTTGTCAGTGCTGCTGGAGTAATTAAATCTGAAATCAATAGCAGGCATTTGTCTTGTTTACAGCCACTCTTTCTACTGGGTTAAACTCATCAGTTTAGTGCCATTCTGTTTTACTGCTGGGACACGCTCCATTATTTTTTCAGGTACAGTTGAGATATTTGGTTACATGTCCAATACTTTGAGTACGACATTGAGATTAAAATGTTTGGGCAGACCAAAGTGTCAACATGCATTATCCTAACTTATTTACTGCATACATATAGGCCTAGAAATTTGGTTCCGTAGTATGTCGAATTGGGACCAAAATGGCTTCCAAGCAGCGCACATGCACTTCTGATACAGGCCGTGCCTGACACCATCTTGGTGAGGGAGGTCGGGTGGCTTTTAGCATGTTCTAGAGGTATGGTAAGTAGGCAGATCCTGACATCGATTAGCGCACAACACTGATTTGACGCCCGTGCTGCCATTTTCATTGTCATTGCTGCAGCTAGCACCCTCTCCTTACCTTGCACAGCTGAACATGCGTTCAGCAACAGGAAGGACCCCGCTACCAGCGGCATTTAAAGGGATCATCAACAACTTTCAGGGAACTTGCTTTTTGATTTCTACTTGCTCTGTGTAAGTTTGTGGAGCTGTTTGGAGCTTTCTAGAGCTATTTAATGTTGATGAGATGTCAGGGAGTGGTGCTGCAAGTAGAAAAGACCTTGTTTCTGAATTCAAGGGTTCTGCTCAGACCACTTGCTCCCATTCATAGATGCTCTAGTTGTTATCCCCCTTGGCCTGCAGCATGACAGGGAGATGGGGCAAATAAGAGGGAGGAGAAGGAGGGGAAGATGGGCCCTCAGCAGGAAACCTTGCCCACTTAGGGCCTTCTGAGAGCAATTCTTTCAACTCATCGTGAGCGACTCATATGCATCGGCGAGACTGAGAGCTACATAGAAAGCACATTTCTAGAGGTGGTCATCCCGCAGCTTAAGAATGTGCAGGCAGATAGGGATTGGGTGACCGCTGGACAGAAGAGGAGGACTAGGCAGGTAGTGCAGGAGTCTCCTGGGTCCATCTCGCTCTTCAACCGGTACTCTGTTCTGAGTACCGGTGAGGGCGATGGTGGCTCTGGGGAATGCAGCCAGAGCCAAGTCCATGGTACCACGGGTGACTCAGCTGCACGGGGGGTGGGGGGGTGGAAGAAGAATAGAAGAGCTATAGTAGTAGGGGATTCGATAGTCAGAGGAGCAGGCAGGCATTTCTGAGGCTGCAGACGTGACTCCAGGATGATATGTTGCCTCCCTCGTGCCAGGGTCAAGGATGTCATCAAGCGGCTGCAGGGCATTCTGGGGGGAAAGGGTTAACAGCCAGAGGTCATGATCCATATCGGGACCAATGACATAGGTAGAAACAGGGATGAGATCCTGCAGGCAGAGTTTAGGGAGCTAGGAGCGAGATTAAAAAGCAGGACCTCTAAGGTAGTAATCTTCGGCTTTCTCCCGGTGACACGAGCTAGTGAGTACAGAAATAGAAGGATAGAGCAGGTGAATGCGTGGCTGGAGAGATGGTGCAGGACGGCGTGCTTTAGATTCCTGAGGCATTGGGACCGTTTTTGGGGTAGGTGGGACCTGTACAAGCTGGACGGGTAACACCTCAACAGAGCCGGACCAATATCCTCGTGGGGCAGGGGGTGGGGCGGGGGGGGGCGGGTGGGGGAGGGCTGCTAATACTGTTGGGGAGGGTTTAAACTAGCTTGGCAGGGGGATGGGAACCTGAGAGTAGATTCAGAAGGGAGAGAAGCAAAGCTGGAATTGAAGTGTATAAAATTATGAGGGGGCCCAGATACAGTGGATATGAAGGACCTAGTTCCCTTAGCAGAGGGGTCAACAATCAGGGGGCATAAATTTAAAGTAAATTTAGAGGGGATTTGAGGGCACATTTTTTTACACAGCGGATGGTGGGGGCCTGGAACTCACTGCCTGAAAGGGTGGTAGAGGCAGAAACCCTCACCACATTTAAAATGTACTTGGATGTGCACTTAAAGTGTCGTAACCTACAAGGCTTACGGACGAAAAGCTGGAAAGTGGGATTAGGCTGGATAGCTCTTTGTTGGTAGGCGCGGACACAATGGGCTGAAATTGCCTCCTTCTGTGCTGTACATTTCTATGATTCTATGAAATCGTGTTTGATAAATCTGTTAGGGTTTTTTGAAGATATACCTAGTAGGATGGATGATGGGGAACCAGTGGAGGTAGTCTATTTAGATTTTCTAAAAACATTCGAAAAGGTGCCACACAAGAGGTTATTACACAAAATTAGGACTCATGGAGGGAGAAGTTTGCTTCATTCGCAAACGATTTCTCACCCGAAGAGGGCGCTACTGGCACCCACGAAACATCGTGGGAGTTGGAGGTGGCACAAAACTGGCAGTGCCCCGCTCCCGTCCCAGGTCGTTCATCGCCATGCACAGTGACCTGCTTTCACCCCACAGCGACCTGTTTTCGCCCCAAAGGGGAAATTGGGCAGCGCCCCATGTAGCTGCTGCACACACAGCTCGCGGGGCGAAAATTAAAGGGGAGGTGCGCACCGCCATTTCTTTCTCCGGTCCTACTTTCAAAGTGTATTTCGCAGGGTCCATGCTGCAATGGTGCAGCTCGACTCTCCGCTTCTATGCCAGGCTGTGGCTACTGCACCCTGCATCTCCGGTGCCGTAGTGGAGGCCCCTCGCCCCACTGCGGAGCTCACAGCGTTCCCTCCCCTTTAAATTCGTGCGCTCTCCACCCTGGTCCTCCCCCGAGAGGAAGTGGAGCGCCCGACATTGTGCTCCACTTCCTTTCAGGGGCGGTAACTCCAATTTTGCGGCCAGGGCGGGACTTCTGCTCCGGGCGCAGGAAGCCGCACCTTGCGTCGGTTACCACCCCCAAGCGGGGCAATACTGAATTTCGACCCCGTGGTATAGGGGGTAATATATTAGCATTGATTGAGGATTGATTAATAGACAGAAAACAGAGAGTAGGAATAAACTAAACTTTTTCAGGTTGGCAGGCTGTAACTAGTGGGGTACCGCAATGATCAGTGCATGGGCCTCAGTGATTTA
Source organism: Pristiophorus japonicus (assembly GCF_044704955.1). Taxonomy (NCBI): domain Eukaryota; kingdom Metazoa; phylum Chordata; class Chondrichthyes; family Pristiophoridae; genus Pristiophorus; species Pristiophorus japonicus. The sequence goes on from NC_091977.1 coordinate 432,230,449, forward strand.
CAATCTATATTAATGACTTAGATGAAGGCACTGAATGTAATGTATCCAAGTTTGCTGATGATACAGTGTTAAATGGGAAAGTATACTGCAGAGAGATCATCATCATAGGCAGTCCCTTGAAATCGAGGAAGACTTGCTTCCACTCTAAAAGTGAGTTCTCTGGTGGCTGTACAGTCCAATGCGGGAATTATAGTCTCTGTTACAGGTGGGGCAGACAGTGGTTGAAGGAAAGGGTGGGTGCTGTATATGGTTTGCCGCACGCTCCTTCCACTGTCTGCGCTTGTTTTCTGCATGCTCTCGGCGACGAGATTCGAGGTGCTCAGTGCCCTCCCGGATGCTCTTCCTTCATTTTGGATGCCATGTTCCAGTGGGGATGTTGCACTATCAAGGAGGCTTTGAGGGTGCCCTTGAAACATTTCCTCTGCCCACCTGGGGCTCACTTGCTGTGTAGGAGTTCCGAGTCGAGCGCTTGCTTAGGGAGTCTTGTGTCCGGCATGCGGATGATGTGGCCTGCCAAATGGAGCTGGTCGAGCATGGTCAGTGCTTCAAAGCTGGGGATGTTCGACTGAGCGCGAACACTGACGTTGGTGCACCTATTCTCGCCGTGGATTTGCAGGATCTTGTGGAGGCAAAGTTGGTTATACAGAGAGTTGGTGATACATTAGTGGTGCAGAGAGATATAGACAGGTTGACTGACTGGTCAAGAACATGGCAAATGGAATACAATGTGGGGAAGTGTGAAGTTATCCACAAAATATCTTTTGGATGGTATGAGACTGGGAAATGTTTGCAGTCAGAGGGACCTGGGTATCCTTGTACTTGAATCACAGAAAGTTAATATGCAAGTACAGCAAGCAATTATAAAAACAAATGGTATGTTAGCTTTTGCTACAAAGGGATTAGAGGATAAGAGTAAAGATAAAAGAAATTCAGTTGGGGTGCTAACTTTTGAGAAGTTGGAAGTTTAGCAGCAGGCACTAATCATTCTTGCTGCCCGCTAAATTCAGTCTCAGCGCTCAAAGAGTGCAGGGGAGCGCTAAATCACGCGCTAATGGCGTAGGTGAGAGGCGTTAGACTCCAAGTGATAATGAATATGAGGTGCTGTGTAATCAGGAGTGAGCATTGGCGAAGGCGCCTTCCAGCCATTAAAGGGGATGGTCATTGGAGTCTGCACACCCAGCTCCAATGATTCGGGGAGTGCAGAACGACGATATGCTGTGGGATGAAATGCAAACTCCTTTGATGGCCCGCAACACTCTGGGGACTAAGCAGCCTTTATTTGGCTGCAGATATATCCTGTACTCTCTGCCAATCATAACTGACCTTTGGAGAGGAAGTTCCTTTACAGCTGAGGGCGCAACCCTTTAAGTCGTGCTCCGCCAGCCGGCTGGTTTGTTCCTCTGTTCCGTGGCATTGTCGACGTGAGGCGGTAAGGCAGGAGGCGCTACTGAAGTTTGCAGATCGGTTGCCCAGCGAGCTGATGTCACAATCTGCAAGGTGAAAGGTGCCGAGATGCTAACTGTTATCGTCGGCGCTAAGGGACCAAAGAATTTGCCTCCAGGGGCTAAATGGGGGCGCTAACATGCCGAACTTCTCCCCCATGAAGTCTTACTACAATTATACAGAGCACCTGGAGTATACTGTTCTGGTCTCTTTACCTGAGGAAAGACATGCTTGCCTTCGAGGGAGAGCAGCAAAGGTTCATTGGACTGGTTCCTGGGATGAGGGGAGATTGAGTAGACTAGGCCTATATTCCTTAGAGATTGGAGGAATGAGAGGTGATCTAATTGAAACATAGGGGCTTCACAGGGTTAATGTTGGGAAAATGTTTCCCCTGGCTGGGGAATCTAGAACACGACGTCGCAGTCACAGAATAAGAAGGCATTTAAGATTGAGATGAGGAGAAATTTCTTCACTCAAAGGGTTGTGAATCTTTGGAATTTCCAATCCCAGTGAGCTGTGGATGCTCAATCGTTGAGTATATTCAAGACACTTGGCAATAAATTTTGGAACAAAGGGATAGTGTGGGAAGGTGAGTTTAAGGTAGAAGATCAGCCCTGATCTTATTGAATGGTTGAGCAAATCCGAAGGGCCAAATGGCCTACTCCAGCTCATATTTCTTATGTTCTTAAGTCCTATCCTGTCTGCAACCAACAATCACACGGGTACACTTTCACCAAAGATCACTTGAAAGCAATCATGACCAGTAATCCCATATGATATCTCACACCCTAATGCTGTCCATGATGTGTCGATTGGTAATTTAAATGGTCAGAAAATCATGCCCAAAATTCCGATCTGCACTGCTAGTGGGGCAGTGCTCCCACTGAGGATTATAAAGTCAGAAATTGGCCTTACATATGCTGACAAAGGGAAATTAAGTGAAATAGAATTAAAGTTGCGTGACTCCAATAGTTCTCTTCTTTATTTCAAGAGTAACATTAAAATAATTAGCTCCTGAAAATATTGCAAAAAAATTATCCTGCTCAGAAGATGTAAATTTTTAAAATAATTTTATGGTTCATTGACCTTGTATATCATAATTTAGCACTAGAAAGCATAACTTTATATCAGATAAAAGAGCTGATTAAGAGTTTATGTACTGAAAAGTGATTCTTTAACACATAAGCATTTTGCATCCAATATTCCTCATTTTTTAAATGTTGTGGAAAATTAGAACTTGAGTATAATGCTGTAATGTCAGGAGAAAGTGTCAATGGATGATATGAGTGTTGTTGCCACTCCCAAAAAGGAGTAAAAAAATGCTAGCGAAAAGAGGACACCTGGGAGAGTAGCGTGGAGGCAGGATGACAGCGGGATCCCGACCCGCTATCAATCATTTCAAATTTGACAGCTGACTCACCTCCGATCCTGTCCTCTCAGCACCAGTAAGATTCTGCCCTATATGTTTCAATGAGATCACCTCTCATTCTTCTAAACTCCAGAAAGTAACGGCCTATGCTAATCAATCCTCATAAGACAATCCTCTCATCCCAGGAATCACTCTACTGAAACTTTGTTACACCGCCTGAGAGGCAAGAATATCCTTCCTTAGATATGGAGTCCAAAACTGTACACTGTACTCCAGGTGCGGTCTCACCAAAGCCTTATACGATTTTCTTTTTATTCATTCATGGGATATGGGCATCGCTGGCGAGGCCAGCATTTATTGCCTATCCCTAATTGCCCTGAAGAAGGTGGTGGTGAGTCGCCTTCTTGAACATCTGCAGTCCATGTGGTGAAGGTATTCCCACAGCGTTTACATTGTCGCAGTGGATAGGTACAACTGAGTGGCTTGCTAGGCCATTTCAGAGGGCAGTTAAAAGTCAAACACGTTGTTGTGGATCTGGAGTCACATATAGGCCAGATCGGGTAAGAACAGCAGATTTCCTTGAAATTTTAATAGTTGCTCACCATTTAAAAAATATAATTTTTTTTCTATTCTTCCTCCCAAAGTGAATAATCTCAAATTTCCCTACATTTTACTCCATCTGGCACCTTCTTGCCCATTCACTTAGCCTATCTATATCCCTTTGCAGACTCTTTGGCCGGAATTTTAATTAGGAGGATGGTAGGGAGCGGAGGAACTGGAAAGTGGTCGACAAATCCGGAAGAACGTGTTTTGTGCGGAACCTGCCGAGTTTAACGGCGGGGCCTGATTAGCATTTTAAAGCTAGTTTCCTGCCTGCTGCCAGCCAGATGGAGCGGCTGGCTGGCTGAGTGTCAGACTGGTGGGCCTGCGGCACCAGGCCGCAGAGAGGTGCTGGGAGCGATCGATGGGGGCGGGTTGGAGCCGGAGGACGATCAAGGCCGGAGGGGGCAGGCTAGAAGAGGATCGGGGCCGGAAGGGGAAGGCCGGAGAGGGATTAAGGCTGGAGAGGGAGGGCTGGGCAAGCTATCGGGGGGGCCAGAAGGGGGAGGTCAGAAGGCCAAAAGGTGATCAGGAGTCAGAGGGGAGAGGTCAGAAGGGCTGGAGGAGTGATCGGAGGTCAGATGGGGGATCGGGGGCCGGAGGAGGGATCGGAGGCCTCGGGGGAGGGGGAAGGTTGGCGGGACGGGGGGAGATTGGAAGGGTCGGTGAATGGGGTGTCTGATCTTAGAAGGTTGGTGAGGCACTTACCTCCTGGATCCAGCAGTCCTCACCTCACTTTAGTTAGCTGGTTCCCTGAGGCTAGGGAAAACAGCTCGCCCACAGTTGGAGACAGGTTGGGTTCGGGATTCTAACTGTTTAACCTCCCACCCGACCCCAACCCACCTGTTTTTTTGTGGTTAAGATTCCATGTTTTGTGTCCTCCTCACAGCTTACTTATGTTTTGTATCATCATAAAACTTTGATATATTACATTCATCTAAGTCATTAATATAGATTGTAAATAGCTGAGACCCATGCACTGATCCTTGTGGCACCCCACTAGTAACAGCCAGCCAACCTGAAAATGACCCGTTTATTTCTACTCTGTTTTCTGTCCTTTAACTAATCTTCTATCCATGCTAATATATTACCCCCCTGCCCCATGAGCCCTTATCATGTGTAACAACCTTTCATATTACACCTTATTGAATGCATTTTGAAAATCCAAATATATTATATCCTACATCCACTTGTTCCCCTTTATCCACCCTGCGAGTTACATCCTCAAAAAACCCTTAATAGATTTTTCAAACACAATTTCCCTTTCATAAAACCATGTTTATTCTGTCTAATATTATGATTTTCTCAGTGCCCTGTTACCACTTTCTTAATAATGGATTCCAGCATTTTCCCGATGACTGATGTCAGGCTAACTGGCCTGTCGTTCTGTTTTCTCTCTCCCTCCTTTCTTGAATAGTGGTGTTACTTTTGCTACCTTCCAATCCACTGGGATTGTTCCAGAATCTAGAGAATTTTGGAAGATGCATCCATTATCTCTGCAGCCACCTCTTTTAGAACCCTAGGATCTAGGCCATCAGGTCCAAGGGATTTATCGGCTTTCAGTCCTGTTAATTTCTGAAGTTCTTTTTCTTTACTAATATTAATTACTTTAAGTTCCTCACTCACATTTGACACTTGGTTCGCCACTATTTCTGGTATGTTTTTTGTGTCTTCTACTGTGAAGACAGATACAAAATATTTGTTTAACTTGAACTCTGATCAGTTCTATTCTTAAATGAAAGCAGAGTTCTATGTACATGATGGGACCCTGATTTACAGGCAGGTGCTTTAGCCGCCCAGCACTGGGACCTTTTAAAGGTGACAGCAGGCTTATTGTTGGCGTTACAGAATGCTAATTCTACCGACAGCATTTGGAAGAAATATGGCCCTCAGCAGCTCTGTTCCCATTCCCTCCCTAATTATTCATACTTCTCCCCACACCCTCACTTCTATCATGGCCCCTACCCCTCCTGAGGAGTGGGAGCGCGGGACATTGTTCTTCTTTTCGATAAGTCATTTGTCCCCATTCTCACACACTGCCTGAATCAGTAGCTCCAGAGCCTGGTCATCAAACTGGCTCTTTCTCCTCCTCTGTGCTCCATTACTCCTCCAAAATTGCTATGCACAAACAAGTGTTACTCTTGCATATACTTTTAAATTGTTTTAACTGTCTTTTTAGACATTTGACATGTTCCTTAAAGCTAGATTGCAACCAATTCGATTGACTGTCCCATTCTGTAAGTGTTTAAAATACATAGTCCAGTGCACTTGGAAAAAAAAAATCAATAAATCAGCTGGGTGTGCCTAATTCTCACACACAACTACGGAGCCCACAGTTAATTTGTATTTAAGGCACAAAGTAGTAATTTCCAGGCTATAGTTGTTACGTGGCAAATTACTTCATTAAGAAGTACCGTTGCAGCATTATTGTAGTGTGCATCCTTTTGGATACTGAAACTCCCACAAACCCCAAAAACTAAAATAAGGCTTTCCAGCTTTTGAATAATAACACAGAAATCAAAAGAAACTCACAGGTCACTCATATTTAGCATTCAGAGGCAAATTCAAACCAGTTCTGACGAAGGGTCATTGACCTGAAACGTTAACTCTGTTTCTCTCTCCACAGATGCTGCCTGACCTGCTGAGTATTTCCAGCATTTTCTGTTTTTATTTCAAATTCAAACCAGTAGTAATGTTGCTCGGATCTTCCAGATGTGAATGGAAGATTGAAAGCATGTAACATCAAACTGATAATGTTTGCACTTAGGTGTTTTGATGAAAATTTAATTTATGGAATTCAGTTTTGCAATTTGTAATATGTGTAGAGGAACTGAAGCCCAACTGGATGATTTTCCATAGTAGCCTCTGCTACTTTTCACTGATGGTCTTTCAAAGGAGAACATCCCTTTTGCATGGCAGTTTATGATACAAACATGGACATTGTGTGTGTTTCTTAATTCATATTGCTCCGACATGGGAATCTCTTATACATCAACTTATGTATTCCTTTTAAAGCACAATTCATAATTAATTAACAATGTATTTCAGTAATAAACTACTTGTACATCTTTCTCCTATTTCTCATCTGCATTCTGCCTCTCGGCGACATCATCTGAAAACACGTCAGGTTTCATTTGGACGCCAATGATGCCCAGCTCTACCTCACCACCATCTCATTCAACCCCTCCACTGCCTCAGATTTGTCATGCTGCTTGTCTACATCAGTATTGGATAAGCAGAAATTGCTTCCAATTAAATATTCCGAAGATTGAAGCCTTAAACTCTGTTTCCTAGCCACCGACTCCAGCTCTCTTTTTGGCCACTGTCAGAGGTTGAACCAGACTGCTTGCAACCTTGATGTTCTAGTTGACCCTGAGCTCAGCTTTCAGCCCCATATCCTCTCCCATCACCAAGACTGCCTACATCCAGCTCTGGAACCGCCCATCTCAGCCCCTGCCTAGCTCATCTGTTGCTGAAACCTTCATCTATGCCTTTGTTACTTCTAGACTCAAATATTCCACCCTCCCACCTTGCACCTTCCATAAACTTGAGTTCATCCAAAACTCTGCTGTCCATATCCTAACTCGCATCATGTCCCGTTCACCCATCACCCCTGTGCTCACTGACTTACATTGGTCCCAGTCTGGCATTGCCTAGATTTTAAAATTCTCACCCTTGTTTCCAAATCCCTCCATGGCTTCATCCCTCCCTATCTCTATAACTTCCTACAACCCTTCGAGATCTCTGCGGGCCTCCAATTCTGGCCTCTTGCACATTCCCGATTCTCTTCTCTCCACTAGTGATGGTTGTCTAGGCCCTAAGCTCTGGAATTTTCCTCCTAAAAGTCATTGCCTCTAACTATCTTCCCTCCTTTAAAACGCTCCTTAAAGACGAATCTTTTGGTCACCTGTCCCGATAAATCATTATGTGGCTTGGTGTCAATTTTTTTTGATAACGCTCCTGTGAAGTGCCTTGGGACATTTTACTTATTTAAGAGTGATAAATAATTGAAAATGTTGTTGTTATTTCTCAATGAGTACATTATCATATACTCAGACAAACAATATGGTCAAGAGTGTGGGTGAAAATGGCAAGGCCATGGACGTGGAAGTCCTGCCGATCTGAACAACAGGGGCTCGTTTGCATCTTGTAGTTCCCCCTCCTACCCGGCAGCTGATCGAAAGGACAATCTGGCTGGCAGGCAGGAAATAACACTAGCAGCAGGAGGCCATAGCTGGGGACCCTTGAGCATGGTCCCCAGCAATTGGGAGGCTGGGGGAGGTTGGTAATCATGAGGGGGCGAGGAAGTTCCATTCAGCATTTGGGAAGTGGGGAGAGGTCTGAGATCAAGAGGGCTGGTGGAGAGGCTGGAGATCGTGGCTGAGGGAGGTCGATGACTTCCTTGAGGGGTCCGCAAGGAGTACTCCTGCTCCTCCTGGCCCACAAGGAGTGCTGAAAGAGCCGCTTACCTTGAGGAGCCGGCAGCTCCCACGTCCGTTTTACTGCCGAATTTCCCAAACCCCAGGAACCCTGTGTAGTACAAGTTAATTTCAAATTGGGCTCCCAATTGCGCTGTAGGAGCCTGCTTTAAATATGTTAATAAGCCTTCAACTTCTCTATGGCCTGACACCCGGAAGCCCCGATATCCACCGGTTTAAAAATGGCAGCACGCGCATGCGTAATGTGTTGGACTCTCGTTCAGTGAATTTCAATTTTTAACCCCTTCCCAGCCCTCTTTCATCATTCCTGAGGGGTTTAATATGTAGGCCAAAACATAAAGAACCTAGCTGACCACAAGAGATTGCATATGTTATAATCCATATCCTGCACAACAATTGTCAATGGCTCACAGCTTCTGTTTGCTGTGAGTTCAGTCTGATTCTACTGACAATCTCAGGAGGAGGAATCAGAGTATGCATGAGTCATTTGAAGAACAAAGAATCTTCCTAATGCTGAGTGCTGCTACAGTGTATGGGTGATAGTATGTCTGTAGTGTACTTATGAATGACTCCATGAGGCAATGTGATGTATTCAAACGGTAGTGATCTTGGTCCTTTTACTCGTAACTCCAGAGTGAGGCAGCCGCACGGTGGCTTGCCTTTTATACAGCCCCTGCCACCAGGACAGGAAACCCCGGTCTCCACCAGTTGCACCCTCTAGTGGTGCCAGCATGTATATACACAATATAAACCTTATTGATAGTACTTCAGGTAAACAAGTCTTCATCTTATGCAACTATACAGTAACTACACAGAGAGTATATCTATAGTCTGCATATATAACATCACTCTCTCCCAAAGTCCTTTGTGCCAATTACCTTTCCACTATGTGCTCTGGCTTAGCTCTCCCCAGACTTAAGTGCCAATAGCCCTTGCACCTTGGCTGTGCTTTGCCTTTGCTCTCTCCATGTTAACCCTCAAGTCCTTTTGCCACAACGTTGGGTAGTGGTTACCAGTTTGGATGGTTCGATGATGCAGTGGAGGTTCCAGTGGGTTCTGGGTGTGATCCATGTGTGTGTCCATGGCTATATACATCCATTTCCCCCCGCCCACCCCACCCCCCCCCCCGCCCCCTCACAGCGAGATCATGCAGCTGGCCCATTACATTAACATACAGGATCAGACACAGTGCAAGTACAAAGAAAGGAAGAAAAAAAATGTTTTTTTACAGTTTGTATCGTGACACCTTGGTTCAGTGACTTACATTCATTACGTTTTATGGTCGTGTGCCAGGATTGGGTAGATTGCATTCGTGGTTCAGTCATGGTCAGTGTTAAGGTAGCAGTATAGATATACGAGGACGCTAGTTCCAGAGCAACCGGATTGTGTCCTAGTCGTCTGATGGTGGCGCTGCGCCCCCTGCTAGCGGGGTGGGCTTGGTTCACTCACTTTGCCAGCACTCAGGGCCTTTGCGGTTGCCTAGTGGTGGGCAGAGCCGCAGATGTGTGTGGCCTCCCTGTCCTCCTTTGAGGGCTGCAGAATCTTCTGCCTGTTCTCTAATGGTGTTGGGAACCTGGCTGTTCCAGGTCCCATTTGGGGACCTCGTTGGTTCTGACCTTTCACTCCCGGACATGACCGAGGTAGTGACTGGGTCTGGGGGGCTGCGCCGTCTCCACCCGGGTGGTGGGCAACGGCAGCTGACTGCACGTATTGGTTCCGTTTTCATTTCCAGGTCCTTGGCGAATAGTGCCATCGGGTGCCTGCAGCATGGGATAGACCTGGGGCAGGGTATCAGGGTCAGTGCCTTCACCCTCCTGAGGTCGCTGGCCTATAACTTGAGGGGACACCTGGGGCAGGGCATCAGGATCAGCGCCTTTACCCTCTCGAATTCGCTCGCTTGCTACTTTTGGGGACACTCTATTCCCGACATCTCGCAACAACATTTTGTTCTTTACATTCTTAATCGGTTCGTTACATTGATTGCCATGCATACAATGCCTCTTTAAGTTCAGTTGGTTGCAGGTCTCCTTTAAGAGAACCCTACTGGCTTTACCCCAATCAAATCCTTTGTTAGACACCACGTGTTGGTCCCTCAACGTTGCACCTCGTAGTCTGGCCGCAGCCAACTATTTTTTCTACCATGCTGCACCTCACTGCATCTGTTCTCGAGGTCGACTACCTTGATCCTTCTCTCCTGTGATTCTGCCAAAAAAGCTGGAAGAGTGCCTGTGAATTCGATCTTCCTCCCCAGGAGTCCTGCCACTGGAGCTGGGAAGGTACTTTTAGGTAGTTCCGGTCGGATCATTGCCATGCAGTCGTGATTGATGGTCTGTGCCTCAGGTGCTGCGCTGGTCTGTTCTTTGATGCCTGGCCCAAGCGAAGGTAAGGTTTTGCTCTGCCTCTGAGCACGGGGGACATTGATTGCTAGAGTGAAGAGGTCTTCCCATTTCCACTGGATCTTCCCCATCCACCTTCTTCTGAGTAGCATTGGACCATCACCTGCAACAATCCACAGAGGTAACTTATGCACCACGCCATTATGAATTACACTTACATCCGCACTACCAAGGACTGGTGTGCAACTTTTCCTGTACTGGAATCAGCTCGGGTCGTTTTTCATTCCACAGCCTCTCAAAGGAATCCTGGCTCATCACTGACTGGCTCGCTCCCGTGTCCACTTCCATGAAGATTGGAACGTCTTTCATCTCGACTTCCATCTTCACTGGAGGACAATCGGTGGTGCAGGTATACACTCCATACACTTCTTCTTGGGGCTGAGCTGCCTCTCTGGCCAAATCATCATACACCCCACTGGATTCAAAGTCATCTACCGACTCCTCTGCTAGATGGTGAGTCGTATTTCTTTTACACATACGCTGGTGGTGGCCCTTCATGTTACAGGCTTTGCATACGTACTCAGCAAACCAACATTGGTGAGCCCTATGGTTTCCTCCGCAACGCCAGCATGGTGCTACTCGATTAGCACCCCTCGGTGGACTCTGAATTCTGGAACCCTGAGGTCTGTGCTCTCTGCCCTGAGGAGAGCCACTTTCTACAGTCTTGCCTGTGAAAGGCACCATTCTGTGTACAGTACTTGCTGGATTTGAGTCCACAGGATGAATAATTTGCTTGGTGCTGCAGGTCGATGTCATGATACTGATGGCCTTCTACAGGTTGACTGTGGTGTCGGCAGATAATAGTTTGTGAAGGAGGCCCTCGTGGCCAATTCCTATATGAAGATGTCTCGCAATGCTTCGTTGAGGTGCGTGCCAAAATCACACAGTGCCGCAAGTCTCCTGAGGTCGGCAGCATATTTTGCAATCTCCTGGCCCTCAGGTCTGCGGTGAGTGTAGAGTCTGTGCCTGGCCATGAGGATGCTCTCTATTGGTTTTAGTTGGTCGCGAATTAGTTCAGTCAGCTCCTCATATGTCTTATCCTTGGCCTTCGTGGGTGCCAGCAAGTCCCTGACGAGGCGGTAGACCTCAGGCCCACAACTGGTCAGCAGTATAGCCTTGTGCTTCTCCCCCTGCCATTTTAGTTTAAACCCTCCCCAACAGCACTAGCAAACACTCTGCCTTGGACATCAGTTCGGGTCCTGCCCAGGTGCAGACCGTCCAGTTTGTACTGGTCCCACCTCCCCCAGAACCGGTTCCAATGTAGTAATCTCAGGTTTGCGCCATACCTCAAGCCACGTATTCATCTGAGCTATCCTGCAATTCCAACTCTGAATAGCACCTGGCACTGGTAGCAATCCTGAGATTACTACCTTTGAGGTCCTACTTTTTAATTTAACTCCTAGCTCCCTAAATTCAGCTTGTAGGACCTCATCCACTTTTTTACCTATATCGTTGGTACGTATATGTACCATGACAGCTGGCTGTTTACCCTCTCCCTCCAGAATGCGCTGCAGCCGCTCCGAGACATCCTTAACCCTTGCACCAGGAAGACAACATACCATCCTGGAGTCTCGTTTGCAGCCGCAGAAGCGCTTATCTATTCTCCTTACAATAGAATCCCCCATCACTATAGCTTGCCCACTCTTTTTTCTGCCCTCCTGTGCAGCAAAGCCACCCCTGCTGCCATGAACTTGGCTGCTGCTACCTTCCCCTGATGAGTCAACTCCCCCAACAGTACTCAAGGTTGTGTATCTCTTTTGGAGGGAGATGACCACAGGGGACCCCTGCACTACCTTCCTTCTACTGCTCTGCTTGATGATCACCCATTCCCTATCTGCCTGTGTAACCTTTGCCTGCGGTGTGACTAACTCACTAAACGTGCTATTCACGACATCCTCAGCATCGCCGATGCTCCACAGTGAATCCATCCGCAGCTCTAGTGCTGCGATGTGGTCTGTCAGGAACTGCAGCTGGATACACTTCTTGCACATGTAGTCGTCAGGGACACTGGAAGTGTTCCTGACTTCCCACATAGCACAGGAGGAGCATGATGCAGGTCTGGGCTCTCCTGCCATGACTTAACCCTTAAATTAAGTATGAGAGGAAGCTTTCCGGGAACATAAAAACCGACTGCAAAAACTTGTGTAGATATGTGAAGAGATAAAGATTAGTGAAGACAAACATAGGTCCCTTGCAGTCAGATTCAGGTGAATTTATAATGGGGAACAAAGAAATGGCAGACCAGTTGAACAAATACTTTGGTTCTGACTTCACGAAAGAAGACACAAATAACCTTCCAGAAGTACTAGGGGACCGAGGGTCTAGTGAGAAGGAGGAACTGAAGGATATCCTTATTAGGCGGGAAATTGTGTTGGGGAAATTGATGGGATTGAAGGCCAATAAATCCCGGTGCCTGATAGTCTGCATCCCAGAGTACTTAAGGAAGTGGCCCTAGAAATAGTGGATGCATTAGTGATCATTTTCCAACAGTCTATCGACTCTGGATCAGTTCCTATGGACTGGAGGGTAGCTAATGTAACACCACTTTTTAAAAAAGGAAGGAGAGAGAAAATGGGTAATTTTAGACCGGTTAGCCTGACATCAGTAGTGGGGAAAATGTTGGAATCAATTATTAAAGATGAAATAACAGCGCATTTGGAAAGCAGTGACAGGATCGGTCCAAGTCAACATGGATTTATGAAAGGGAAATCATGCTTGACAAATCTTCCAGAGTTTTTTGAGGATGTAACTAGTAGAGTGGACAAGGGAGAACCAGTGGATGTGGTCCCACACAAGAGATTGGTGTGCAAAATCAAAGCACATGGTATTGGGGGTAATGTACTGACTTGGATAGAGAACTGGTTGGCAGACAGGAAGCAAAGAGTTGGGATAAATGGGTCCTTTTCAGAATGGCAGGCAGTGACTAGTGGAGTGCCGCAGGGCTCAGTGCTGGGACCCCAGCTATTTGACAATATACATTAATAATTTAGATGAAGGAGTTGAGTGTAATATCTCCAAATTTGCAGATGACACTAAACTGGGTGGTGGTGTGAGCTGTGAGGAGGATGCTAATAGGCTGCTGGGTGACTTGGACAGGTTAGGTAAGTGGGCAAATGCATGTCAGAAGCAGTATAATGTGGATAAATGTGAGGTTATCCACTTTGGGGCAAAAACATGAAGGCAGAATATTATCTGAATGGTGGCAGATTAGGAAAAGGGGAGGTGCAATGGGTGTCATGGTACATCAACCATTGAAAGTTGGCATGCAGGTACAGCAGGCGGTGAAGAAGGCAGATGGTATGTTGGCCTTCATACCTAGGGGTTTTGAGCATAGGAGCAGGGAGGTCTTACTGCAGTTGTACAGGGCCTTGGTGAGGCCTCACCTGGAATATTGTGTTGAGTTTTGGTCTCCTAATCTGAGGAAGAGCATTCTTGCTATTGAGGGAGTGCAGCGAAGGTTCACCAGACTGATTCCTAGGATGATTGGACTGACATATGAGGAGAGACTGGATCGACTGGGCCTTTATTCACTGGAGTTTAGAAGGATAAGAGGGGATCTCATAGAAACATATAAAATTCTGACGGGACTGGACAGGTTAGATACAGGAAGAATGGTCCCGATGTTGGGGAAGTCTAGAACCAGGGAACACAGTCTAAGGATAAGGGGTAAACCATTTAGGACTGAGATGAAGAGAAACTTCTTCACTCAGAGAATTGTTAACCTGTGGAATTCCCTACCGCAGAGAGTTGTTGATGCCAATTTGTTGGATATATTCAAAAGGGAGTTAGATGTGGCCCTTGTGGCTAAAGGGATTAAGGGGTATCGAGAGAAAGCAGGAAAGGGGTACTAAGGTGAATGATCAGCCATGATCGTATTGAATGGTGGTGCAGGCTCGAAGGGCTGAATGGCCGACTCCTGCACCTATTTTCTATGTTTCTATGTTTCTATTTTAACCTAATTGATAACAACGCCAAAAGTTTCTTACTGATCAGAAAAGGAAAAGAAAAAGAAAAAGATTAAATACTCACCAATCCACCCACCAATCACTTACCCTTTTGGCTGTGACATCACACTTCAATTTATTTTTATTCCTTTGTTTACCTTCTGTCCCTGCACCAGCTGGCTCCTCTGACTTGGTCAATTTGAAACCACGTCTCTGTAATGGATGCTTTACTGTGATTTCACGTGTTGATTTTTTTTTTTACTTCCCTCCCCTCATAGGACGTTTGCGCTGCTCCCAGTGAGCTCCTTTATCTTCCCTCCGATCTCGCACTGTTTGAATCTCCCGGCTCTCGCTCCTTTTTCTACCCCTCCGATCTCTCGAGAAGATTTATACTGTTCCTCAGAATTTTTTCCAATAATTTTCCCTGTAATGTCCTGTAATTACTTGGTCTATCCCTTTCTCCATTTTTAAACAATGGCACAATGTTAGCAGTCCTCCAGTTCTCTGGCACCACACATGTAGCCAGAGAGGATTGGAAAATGGTGGTCAGAGCCTTTGCTATTTCCTCCCTTACCTCTCTTAACAGTTGCCAGATATAGCGATATATCTACTTTCAAAGATGCTAAACCTCTTAATACTTCCTGTGGGGGGTGGGGGGGTTGGAGGAGAGAGATCGCTGTGGGGGTGGGGGGGTGAGAGTGAGATCGCTGTGGGGGGGCGGTGGGGGAAGAGAGATCGCTGTGGGGGGGGGGGGCAAGAGATCGCTGTGGGGGTGATGGAGAGAGATCGCTGTGGCGGGGGGGAGAGAGATCGCTGTGGTGGGGGGGAGAGAGTGAGATCGCTGTGGGATGGGGAGAGTGAGATCGCTGTGGGAGGGGGAGAGTGAGATCGCTGTGGGAGTGGGGAGAGTGAGATCGCTGTTGGAGGGGGGAGAGTGAGATCGCTGTGGGATGGCGGAGAGTGAGATCGCTGTGGGTGGGGGAGAGAGTGAGATCGCTGTAGGAGGGGGGAGATTGAGATCGCTGTGGGAGGGGGAGAGAGTTCGCTGTGGGGGGTGGGGGGTTGAGATCACTGTAGGTGGTGAAACAGACTGGGAGGTGAGATAGACTGGGATAGGGGGTAGAGACTGGGGTGAGAGAGACTGGGGGGAGGAGAGACTGGGGGTGGGAGAGACTGGGGGGGAAAGAGACTGGGGGTGAGGGAGACGGGATGAGAGAGACTGGGGGAGGAGAGACTGGGTGGGAGAGACTGGGGGGAGAAGGGATATGTGGGGAGAGACTGCGGGGAGAGACTTGGGGGGAGAGACTGGTGGGGGAGACTGGGGGTGAGAGAGACTGGGGGTGAGAGAGACTGGAGGGGTGAGAGAAACTGGGCGGGGGAGAGAGACTGAGGCGGGGAGAGACTAGGGGGTGAGTGAGACTAATGTGTGAGAGAGAGAGTAAAGGAGTAAATAAGACTTTATTAGATCATTTATATTATTGCCTAGCACTAGAAAATACTACAATCCATTTAAAAATACATCAAACTGTGGAGAACTATAAAGATCAGTGTAATAGCAAACAAACCTGTCAGATTTGTGGCCATACCGCCCACTTAAGATCCGCTTAAGATCCAGTAAGACCTGCTTTTTCAGGATGGTATTAAGGTCCGGTGGTTAAACTTCCATTTGGGCGGTAATATATGGGCGAACAGTATCGAATACCACCCGGCGGGAATCACTGTGGAATTTACCGCCAGGCAGTATCTGGGCGGTAAAAGGGCGATTTGAGAGGAAACTTGTATTTCTGGGCAGTAAATGGGCGATTTGAGAGGAAACTCTAGCCCTCTGTGTTTAACCCATTTAATATTTCGCACTTCTCCTCCTTAACTACAATGTCTGCATCGTTCCTCTCTTCTGTGAAGCCAGACGCAAAGTATTCATTAAGAACCATACCCACATCTTCCCCAAGCACACACAGGTTAACTTTTTGGTCTCTGATATGTCCTACTCTTTCCTCAGTTATCCTTTTGCTCTTTATGTATTTTTAAAACATCTTTGAATTCGCCTTGATTTTACTTGCCAATATTTTTTCATGCCCTCTTTTTGCATGTGATGGACGATGTCGCAGCTGCCATTGCAGCACAGGCGGAAGCGACCCTACCTTTTAGTGCTGCAGTGGAAATGCAGACCGCTCTCATGCAGTCTCAGCTTGATTCCACCCAAGCTCAGATTGCTGCAATCGTGGCTCGGTTTACCACTGTTGACCGGGGCTTGCAGGGTGTCGCAGCATCCCAGCAATCTGTGCTCCAACAGATTGCAATGAATGCTGAGGCGCTGCCCCGGGGGAGTGGCAATGGGTCAGTGGAGCATGACCCTGCTCTCTCAGAATGACAGCATTCCTGTTAGTACCTCTGCCATTGCCCTTGCAGCTGTCTATCAGCCAACCCAGACTGCTGGCGCTCATGCCGAGGTGGTGCAGTCTACAGTCAGGCCTTCTAGGGCCAGAGCTGCTCAAGATGATCCTACAAGGCTATCTGAAGTTTCCCTGTCTCAGCAGTCTTCCACCAGCCATACTGCAGTCATTTGGAAAGCACGACATAGGAGCACTAGATCAGGAAAGGGCACCTAAACGTCAGGTACTAAGGGATTGCACAAGAGTGATTAGTTCATATCTTATGTGTAAATTGATTGTTGATAAATTTATTAATTTTGTTTGGAATCTTTATCTTTTGGGCTGGCTCTCATTTCAACTTTGTGCCCAGGAAGACGCTGTGATATTCCATGACAGAGGGTTGGAATGATGGGTATGTGGTGAGTAATGAAGATCTGGGGTTGCATTCATTGAAATCGGAGTCTGATGAGGTGTTCACGGATAGTCTGTCTGGAAGGAGGATTGGCTGCCTGCCTCCTCCATTTCTCCTCGTCCTCTTCCTCTTCCTCTTACTCATCTTCCTCTTCCTCCTTCTGCTCCTCCTTCTCTTCCACGTCCCCTTTCTCAGGTGGTCCCACAATTCCTGGTGGCAAGGGCTGCGTCCTCATGATGGCCAAGTTGTGAAGTATGCAGCTTACCACCACGAAATGGGACACTCCGCTGTGTACTGGAGGTCTCCTCCCGAGTGGTCAAGGCAGTGGAATCATTCCTTCAGTAGCCCAATGGTCTGATGATATTCCTGGTGGAAGCATTTCTCTCATTATATGATAGCCCTTGTCCCCGAGCAACCACCCTCAAGTTTCATGTTGGCACACCAGACTGATGCAGGATGAAGGCATCATGATTGCTGCCAGGATAGTGGACATTGACCATCAGGAAGCGCTGGGCGGGGGCGCACTCCAATTGCACATTCAGTGAGTTGTAGCCTTGGCAGTTACAAACCATCTCAGGATTGCAAAGCCATGTGGGTGCAATCAATGGCGCCCTGCACCATGGGGAAGCCTGCTGTCCTGGCAAAGCCATACGTGCATTAGTCCTGCTTGCCTCTGCTCAGAAAGAAGACAGTGTCATCCCTTCTCCTGGTGTAGACAGCCTCCATGACCTCCTGGATGCAGCGATGGATGACAAACTGAGAGATGTTAGCTATTTCTCCTGCTGCAGACTGGAAGGAGCAGCTGGCGAAGAAATTGAGGGGCACAGTGACTTTGACTGCCACTGGGAAAGCTATGGTTGCCCTGCACTCAGGCTGCAGGTTTGGTTGCAGGAGGTGGCAGTGTTCTGTGACCACTTCCTTGGTGATGCGGAGCCTCCTAATACACTGTTCCTCCTCTTCCTAAGATACTCAAGCATGAGGGGAACTACCAGTAGAGCCCCCATGAATGTGAGCAAATGTTGTGAGTAGAAGCCTCTAAATAAGAATGAAGGCATTCTCCACTTGCAACAACACTCCCTGTTATCTTAGAACCTTGAAAGATGTTTATGAACTGCTGGAGTTATAGAAAGTTGCACAGAGCTAGTCAAACTGAAGAAACATGTCAGGTGCAAGTTGTTGCTGATGATTGTTTTAAATACAGCTGCTGGAGCCTTCATCCTGCTTGCCAACGCTTGCCTGCCTCTCTTCCGCGCCTACATCCGGCCAGGGTGTCCTTGGAGATGGAGCACGCGGTGTCCACCGGTACGCTCACGGCCTTCCGCGAGAGGTGGGCGCCGGAGGGACTGGAGTGCATCATCACCCCCGGCAACCAAATTTTAATTTGATTTTATGTTTTAAAGTTTAATTTGTTTTAATTGCCGGGTTTTAGTGTCCCCCTCCCTTTTATAGGGGGCACTTGTAAATTATATGATTTTAATGCCCAAAAAAAAATCACAAAAAAACCCACAAAAAAAAAGAGGGCAGTTAAAAGTGTCTGGAGTGTCCCCCAGATTGGGGGGCACTCGATCTAATGTTTATTTTGTTCCCCCCCAAAAGAGTTGTCAACGCTTGCTCAGCTGATCACACTTAAGGCAGGTAAGTGGAGTGGTGAAGTTGAAATTCGCAGAACGGACGTCAAGTGAGCGTTGCACACTCACTGATGTAACTATCTGCATGTTCGACATAATTTTGGTGAGCGCTGACATTGGCAGCGCTGCTGGCCACCCGAAAATGGCGGCTGCCGGCAGCGGGGGGAAATGCAGCGGCCGCCATTTGTTTCCCAAATCTGTCTGTAACGAATGCCGCTAAACCTCCGAATTTTTAGCCTTATGATTTATAAATGTTTTTTTGTTCTTACTGAAAATTGGAACTTCTCATCTAGCCCCATATCTCATAGGGAAATAACAATTTATATTTGTATTGTATGGTGAATTGGGAGGAGGCGAGTTCTCCATTGTTTTGTAATTGGTGGGCCCCACTAAAAGTCTTGAATTGAAAATTGTACGAAGGGTGTAAAACCTTCTTAGTTCAAACGTGTTCTGCTCCATTGGACTTCTGTTCCACAGTCTTTTACTTGGAAATGTACTGTTAATAAGGTGACTGCCCGAGAATGCCACACCAATCCATATAGGCCTGACCTTGCTGATGTTACCGCCAGAAATTGCACGTTGTGCGGGAGTTTCTGCGCTGCACTCATTTAAATCAACACCAAAATGCCAGTGCAGCCTGTACTCTTTTTGGGTGGGTGGCCGTTGACCTTGGCTGCGGTGGCACCACGCATTTTCAGGCTTAATCGAGTTTCTAGGCCACTGATTCTGCAAGACTCAAGTGATGTCAGCCATAGAGGACTGTGGAGGACTCCTTAATTATGCCAATAGCAGAAAACTGCAAAGGATTTTTCAGTGAAGTCACAATCAAAGTCTGCAGATGATTCCTTTTTATATGGGTGGAAAGAACGCATTGTCCATGTGATGCACAATGCCAGCAATTGGGTTCACTCCCCCAATAATTTGCAATCATTTTGATATTAATGAAATTACTTTCACATGATGTACTTCAATACACAGAATCAGGCTCCTACTGACAACAATATGCAGTGTGCTGGGCAGCGATTGGGAGCAATGTGCAAAGAGATTCAGTTATTAATACATTTTTCCCAATATAAACTAGCAATCTCTTGGGATTAATGTCAACAGTTGTCACCTTGTTGGACCTTAATGGGTGCTGTAAAGGCTCTTTACTATTGCTGCAATGCCTTTTGACAAGATTATCCATAATCATGGGATCAGCTTGCATTTGTATGCTGATCATAATAGGTTTTACTCTCTGCCATCACCCTCAACCCAGACGTGGTAACAGGGCACTTAGAAAGTAATAATATGATTGGGCAGAGTCAACACTTATTTATGAAAGGGAAATCATGTCTGACAAATCTGTTTTTTAGATAGTTACTAGCAGAATAGATAAGGGGGAACCAGTGGATGTGGTATATTTCGATTTTCAGAAGGCATTTGATAAGATACCACATAAGAGGTTATTAAACACAATGAGGGCTCATGGGATCGGAGATAATATACTAGCATGGATTGAGGATTGGTTAACGGACAGAAAACAGAGAATAGAAATAAACAAATCATTTTCGGGTTGGCAGGCTGTAACTAGTGGGGTACCGCAAGGATCGGTGCTTGGGCCTCAGCTATTCACAATCTATATCAATGATTTGAATGAGGGGACCAAATGTAATATGTCCAAGTCTGCTGATGATACCAAGATAGGTGGGAATGTGAGGAGGATACAAAGAGATGTCAAGGGGATATAGACAGGCTAAGTGTGTGGGCAAGAACATGGCAAAGGAATATAATGTGGAGAAATGTGAGGTTATCCACTTTGGTAGGAACAATAGAAAAGCAGAGTATTTTGAAAACGGTGACAGATTGGGAAATGTTGGTGTTCAGAGGGTCCTGGATGTCCTTGTACATGAATCACTGAAAGTTAACATGCAGGTACAACAAGCAATTAAGAAAGCAAATGGTATGTTGGCCTTTATTACAAGAGGATTTGAGCATAAGAGTAAAGATGTCTTACTGCAATTATATAGAGCCCTGGTGAGACCACACCTGGAGTAGAAACATAGAAAATAGGTGCAGGAGTAGGCCATTCGGCCCTTCAAGCCTGCACCACCATTCAATAAGATCATGGCTGATCATGCAACTTCAGTACCCCATTCCTACTTTCTCTCCATACCCCTTGATCCCTTTAGCCATAAGGGCCACATCTAACTCCCTTTTGAATATATCTAACAAACTGGCCTCAACAACTTTCTGTGGTAGAGAATTCCACAGGTTCACAATTCTCTGAGTGAAGAAGTTTCTCCTCATCTTGGTCCTAAATGGCTTACCCCTTATCCTTAGACTGTGACCCCTGGTGCTGGACTTCCCCAACATCGGGAACATTCTTCCTGCATCTAACCTGTCCAATCCTGTCAGAATTTTATATGTTTCTATGAGATCCCCTCTCATTCTTCTAAATTCCAGTGAATATAAGCCTAGTCGATCCAGTCTTTCTTCATGTGTCAGTCCTGCCATCCCGGGAATCAGTCTGGTGAACATTTGCTGCACTCCCTCAATAGCATTCTGAACAATTTTGGTCTCCTTGGCTAAATAAGGATATACTTGCCATAGTTGCAACAAAGGTTCACCAGACTGATTCCTGGGGGGATTGTCCTATGAGGAGAGATTGAGTAGACTAGGCCTATATTCTCGAGAATTTAGAAGAATGAGAGGTGATCTCATTGAAGCATACAAAATTCTTACAGGGCTTGACAGGGTAGTTTCAGGAAGGATGTTCCCAGGGGTCACTGTCTCAGAATAAGGGGTCGGCCATTTAGGACTGAGATGCAGAGAAATGTCTTCACTCAGAGGGTGGTGAATCTTTAGAATTCTCTCTCCCAGAGGGCTGTGGATGCTCAGTCGTAGATTATTTTCAAGACAGAGGTCAGTAGATTTTTGAATATTAAGGGAATCAAGGGATATGGGGATAGTGCAGGAAAGTGGAGTTGAGGTAGAAGATCATGATATTGAATGGCAGAGCAGGCTCAAGGGGCTGAATAGCCTACTCCTGCTCCTAATTCTAATGTTCTTATGTTCATATGTTCAACCCCATGACTTGCTGTGTTGTCTAACTGCATGTCCAACACCAAGCTAGAATTCCTTTCAGTTAAATATGGGCAAGATAGAAGTCATCCTGCTTGGGCTCACACCAGAAATTCTTCCTCCTTCTCCCAATTCAATTTTTGACTTTGGCTGCTGGTTCAGCCTGAACCCTACAATATGTAACTTAGGCATTCTGCATAAACCCTGAAACCTCACAGTCAGTCCATCACCATGACCACCTACTTCCACATTTCACCTTTATCCCTATCTTAATTAACCTGCAACCATACCTTTGTTATCATCAGGCTGGGTTTTCCAATTCTCTCCTAGCAAGCTCTTTTCTATACAAAGTCCAACTCATCCAGATTTCTGCAGACTACCTCATGTCCCTTACTAAGTTTAGCTTGCCTATCACCTAGATTTTACCAACTTCTACTTCCTATCACCCAGCACATTGATTTCAAAATCTTTAGCCTTTTTTACAAATTTCTCCATGGGCTTTCTCTACATTCATAGAATCATAGGAGCCAAAATTACCCTCCACCCCAAACGGGCGCCCCTACCGTTTTTGAAGTTTTTCGTCCACCCCAATGCATGGGCGGACAATCCGGAGAAATTCATGTCTTTGTGGGTCTTTTTGGAACAGGGCGGAAGTGGTCTCATCATCGGGGTTGAAGTAAGGTCAGGTTGGAGTAGCCGCCACTGGCGGGGCGGAAGTGGGGGCGGGTCGGAGTGGCCGCACTCGAAGTCATCAGTGCCGCGCTGATGACGCCATCGCGCTGGTGCTTCACATCGTCCCACCTTCAGTTAAAGGGGAGGGCCGCTGCGAACTCTGCAGCCTCTTTAATGGCAGACACAGGGCCACCGGGTAGGATTTCGGCTGGGCCAGTAGCATGGCACCTAAGAGGGGTGGCAGGCTGCCTATTGGTGGCCCCGCCGACCCTGTGGGCATACTTGCCGGCCCGACCTGGCAGTCAGCCGACAATAAAAAATAAAATGGAGGTGCCGGCAGCATCACCTCTCCTTTAAGGATGGCCGTGCCACAGAAAGGGTACCAACAGAAAAAGCTGTCAGTGGCACTGACTGGCAACGCTGCCGCTCCCTCGGGGCAATTTCCGAAAGGGGCAATTTCCCGCGGGACAATTTCGGAGAGGGGTCGGCGCGTGCACGACGCAGCGGGAAAACGGGCGGGACGTCCCCTACGCCGCTCCAAAACTGAAGGAGGGCAATATTCAAAATGGCAGCCCCTCTGCGACGACTCGGTGGCCAGAACGCACCGCTCCATGGCCGCCTCTTTCAAGCGGCTACGGGCCTGAAAGGAAGGGGCAATTTTGGCCCCATAAAATGATACAGCACAGAAGGAGGTAATTTGGGCCTTTGTGGTTGTGCCAGCTTTTTATCCACTTAATCCCACTTCCTTGCACTTTCCCCATGGCCCTGTAATTTTTTTCCCTTCAAGTAGTTATATAATTCTCTTTTGACTGTTACTGCTTCCACCACCCTTTCAGGCAGTGAATTCCAGATCACAACATATTGTGTAAAAAAAATGTTTTTTCCTCATGTCGCCTCTGGTTCTTTTGCCAATCACCTTAAATCATTTCCCTCTGGTCACTGACCCTTCTTCTACTGGAAACAGTTTCCCCTTATTTATTCTGTCAAAATGGTTCATACTTTTGAAAACCTCAATCAAATCTCCTCTTAACCTTCTCTGTACTCCCAGCTTCTCCAACCTCTCCACATAACTGCAGTCCCTCATCCCTGGTACTATTCTAGTAAATCTCTCTTCTGCACAATTTTCAAGGCCTTGACATCCTTCCTAAAGTGTTGTGTCCAGAATTGAACACAATACTCAGCTGAGGCCTAACCAGTGTTTTATAAACATTTCGCATAACTACCTTGCTTTTGTACTCTATTCCTCTATTAATAAAACCCAGGTTCCTATATGCGTTTTTCACAGCCTTCTCAACTCACCTTCAAAGATTTGTGTACATACACCCCCAGTTCTCTCTGTTCCTGCACCCCTTTTAAAATTCATATTGCCTCTCCTCATTCTTCGTACCAAAATGAATCACTTCACACTTCTGTGTTAAATTTCATCAGCCATGTGACTGCCTATTTTACCAGTCTATCTCCTGAAGTCTGTTACTATTCTCCTCATTGTTTACTAAATTTCTGAGTTTCATATAGAAACATAAAAACATAGAAAATAGGTGCAGGAGTAGGCCATTCGGCCCTTCGAGCCTGCACCACCATTCAATAAGATCATGGCTGATCATTCCCTCAGTACCCCTTTGCTGCTTTCTCTCCATACCCCTTGATACCTTTAGCCGAAAGGGCCATATCTAACTCCCTCTTGAATATATCCAATGAACTGACGTCAACAACTCTCTGTGGTAGAGAAGTCCACAGGTTAACAACCCTCTGAGTGAAGAAGTTTCTCCTCACCTCAGTCCTAAATGGCCTACCACTTATCCTAAGACTGTGTCCTCTGGTTCTGGACTTCCCCAACATCGGGAACAATCTTCCCGCATCTAACCTGTCCAGTCCCGTCAAAATCTTACATGTTTCTATGAGATCCCCTCTCATCCTTCTAGACTCCAGTGTATAAAGGCCCAGTTGATTCAGTCTCTCCGCATATGTCAGTCCAGCCATCCCGGGAATCAGTCTGGTGAACCTTCGCTGCACTCCCTCAATAACAAGAACATCCTTTCTCAGATTAGGAGACCAAAACTGAACACAATATTCCAGGTGAAGCCTCACCAAGGCACTATACAACTACAGTAAGACCTCCCTGCTCCAAACTCAAATCCCATAGCTATGAAGGCCAACATACCAATTGCCTTCTTCACCGCCTGCTGTACCTGCATAACAACTTTCAATGACTGATGAACCATGACACCCAGGTCTCGTTGCATCTCCCCTTTTCCTAATCTGCTGCCATTCAGATAATATTCTGCCTTTATGTTTTTGCCCCCAACGTGAATAACCTTACATTTATCCACATTATACTGCATCGACCATGCATTTGCCCACTCACCTAACCTGTCCAAGTCATCCTGCAGCATCTTAGCGTCCTCCTCACAGCTCACACCAACACCCAGTTTAGTGTCATCTGCAAACTTGGAGATATTACACTCAATTCCTTCATCTAAATCATTAATGTATATTGTAAATAGCTGGGGTCGCAGCACTGAGCCCTGCGGCATCCCACTAGTCACTGCCTGTCATTCTGAAAAGGACCCGTTTATCCCGACTCTCTGCTTCCTGTCTGCCAACTAGTTCTCTATCCACATCAATACATTACCCCCAATGCCATGTGCTTTGATTTTGCACACCAACCTCTTGTGTGGGACCTTGTCAGAAGCCTTTTGAAAGTCCAAATACACCACATCCACTGGTTCTTCCTTGTCCACTCTACTAGTTACATCCTCAAAATATTCCAGAAGATTTGTCAAGCATGATTTCCCTTTTATAAATCCATGCTGACTTGGACCGATCCTGTCACTGCTTTCCAAATGTGTTGCTATTTCATCTTTAATAATTGATTCCAACATTTCCCTCACTACTGATGTCAGGCTAACCAGTCTATAATTACCCATTTTCTCTCTCCCTCCTTTTTTAAAAAGTGGTGTTACATTACATCCATAGGAACTGATCCAGAGTCGATAGACTGTTGGAAAATGATCACCAATGCATCCACTATTTTTAGGGCCATTTCCTTTGAGTACTCTGGCATGTAGACTATCAGGCCCTGGGGATTTATCGGCCTTCAATCCACTCAATTTCCCCAATACAATTTCCCGCCTAATAAGGATATCCTTCAATTCCTCCTTCTCACTCGACCTTTGGTCCCCAAATACTTCCGGAAGGTTATTTGTGTCTTCCTTCGTGACGTCAGAATCAAAGTATTTGTTTAACTGGTCTGCCATTTCTTTTTTCCCCATTATAAATTCACCTGAATCTGACTGCAAGGGACCTACGTTTGTCTTCACTAATCTTTTACTCTTCACATATGTATAGAAGCTTTTGCAGTCAGTTTTTATGTTCCCGGCATGCTTCCTCTCATATTCTATTTTCCCCCTCCTAATTAAACCCTTTGTCCTCCTCAGCTGAATTCTAAATTTCTCCCAGTCCTCAGGTTTGCTGCTTTTTCTGGCCAATTTATATGCCTCTTCCTTGGATTTAACACTATCTTTAATTTCCCTTGTTCGCCACAGTTGAGCAACCTTCCCGGTTTTATTTTTACTTCAAACAGGGATGTACAATTGTTGAAGTTCAGCCATGTGATCTTTAAATGTTTGCCATTGCCTATCCACCATCAACCCTGTAAGTATCATTTGCCAATCTATTCTAGCCAATTCACGCCTCATACCATTGAAGTTACCTTTCCTTAAGTTCAGGACCCTAGTCTCTGAATTAACTGTGTCACTCTCCATCTTAATAAAGAATTCTACCATATTATGGTCACTCTTCCCCAAGGGGCCTCACACAACAAGATTGCTAATTAGTCCTTTCTCATTATACATCACCCAGTTTATGATGGCCAGCCCTCTAGTTGGTTCCTCGACATATTGGTCCAGAAAACCATCCCTAATGCACTCCAGGAAATCCTCCTCCATCGTATTGCTATCAGTTTGGTTATCCCAATCTATATGTAGATTAAAGTCGCCCGTGATAACTGCTGTACCTTTATTGCGTCCTTAGTTTCTTGTTTGATGCTGTCCCCAACCACACTATTACTGTTTGGTGGACTGTACACAACTCCCACTAGCGTTTTCTGTCCTTTGCTATTCCGCAGCTCCACCCATACAGATTCCACATCCAAGCTAATATCCTTCCTTACTATTGCGTTAATTTCCTCTTTAACCAGCAACGCTACTCCCCCTCCTTTTCCTTTCTATCTATCCTTTCTGAATGTTGAATATCCCTGGAGCCATGTCTCTGTGATGCCAATTATATCATGATCATTAATTGCTGCCTGTGCAGTTAATTCATCCACCTTATTATGAATACTCCTTGCATTGAGGCACAGAGCCTTCAGGCTTTTCTTTTTAACACACTTTGCCCTTTTGGAATTTTGCTGTAATGTGGCCCTTTTTGATTTGTGCCTTGGTTTTCTCTGCCCTCCACTTTTACTTTTTTTCTTTCTATCTTTTGCTTCTGCCCCCATTCTACTTCTCTCTGCCTTCCTGCATGGGTTCCCATCCCCCTGCCATATTAGTTTAACTCCTCCTCAACAGCACTAGCAAACTCTCCCCCTAGGACATTGGTTCCGATCCTGCCCAGGTGCAGACCATCCAGTTTGTACTGGTCCCACCTTCCCCAGAACCGGTTCCAATGTCCCAGGGATTTGAATCCCTCCCTTCTGCACCACTCCTCAAGCCACATATTCAACTGAGCTATCCTGCGATTCCTACTCTGACTAGAACGTGGCACTGGTAGCAATCCTGAGATTACTACCTTTGAGGTCCTACTTTTTAATTTAACTCCTAGCTTCCTAAATTCATCTTTTAGGACCTCATCCCATTTTTTACCTATATCGTTGGTACCTACATGCACATGACAACTGGCTGTTCACTCTTCCGCTCCAAAATGTTCTGGAACCGCTCCGAGACATCCTTGACCCTTGCACCAGGGAGGCAACATACCATCCTGGAGTCTCGATTGCGGCCGCAGAAACATATATCTATTCCCCTTACAGTAGAATCCCCTACCACTATAGCTCTCCCACTCTTTTTTCTGCCCTCCTGTGCAGCAGAGCCACCCACGGTGCCATGGACTTGGCTGCTGTTGCCTTCCCCTGATGTGTCATTCCCCCCCAACAATACCAATATCATCTGCAAACTTTGAAATGATGCCCTGTATATCCAAGTTCATTTGTTTAATATATATCAAAAAGAGCAGTGGTCCTAAAATCAACCTCTGGGAACACCACTGTATACTTCCCTCCAGTCTGAAAAACAACCGTTCACCTCAACTCTCTGCTTTCTGTTCCTTTGCCAATTTTGGATCCATGTTGCTATTGTACCTTTAATCCCATGGGCTATAATTTTGCTAACAAGTCTGTTATGGGGTACTTTGTCAAATGCCTTTTGAAAGTCCATATATACAACATCAACCGCATTACTCTCATCAACCCTCTCCGTTACTTCAGCAAAGAACTTGATCAAGTTATGTATTGTATATTAGATTGTATTTACAGCACAGAAACATAGTTAATCAAACACAATTTCTTTTTAACAGATCTATGCTAACTTTCATTTATTAGCCCATACTTTTCCAAATTCCACTTCATTTTATCCCAGAATAATGTCTCTAAAAGTTTCCCTACCACCGACGTTAGGCTGACTGGCCAGTAGTTGCCAGGTTTATTCCTTTTTTAACATTACCTGTGTAACCTTTTCCAATGTTAAGTCTCAGCTGGCTTCCTTTGATTTTCTGATTCCAAATTATTGTGCATTCCACCTCTTTCTGCACCATTACCACTAAGCTCTGGAATGTACTTCATAGGTGCCACTACTTTCCACTTCAACAACAACTTATATTTATATAGCGCTTTTAATGTAATAAAAACATCCCAAGGCGCTTCACAGGAGCGTTATCAAAAAAATTGACACAGAGCCAAATGAGGGGATGCTAGGGCAGATGACCGAAAGCTTGTTCGAAGAGGAAGGTTCTAAGGAGCATCTTAAACCAGGAAAGAGAAGTGGAGAGGCAGAGAGATTTAGGGAGGGAATTCCAGAGCTTAGGGCCTAGGCAACTGAAGGCACGACCACCAATGGTGGAGCATTTAAAATTATGGATGTTCAAAAGGCCAGAATAGGCAGAGCGCAGAGGTGTAGGGAAATTATAGGGCTGAAGGAGAATACAGAGATATGGCGGGGCGAGGCCATGGAGGGATTATAAACAAGGATGAGATTTTTTTAAATCGAGGCATTGCTTAACTGGGATCCAATGTCGGTCAGCAAGCAGAGGAGAGGTGGGTAAGTGAGACTTGGTATGAGTTTGCACATGAGTGCATTGGACTAGTCAAGTCTAGAGGTGATAAAGGCATGAATGAGAGTTTCAACAGAAGATCAGTTGAGGTAAGAGCAGAGACAAGCGATATTACAAAGGTGGAAGTCAGCAGTCTTAGTGATAGAATGGATATGAGGTAGGAAGCTCAATTCGTGATCAAGTATGACACCAAGGTTACAAACAAACTTGGTCAGCCTTAGAGAGTTGCTGGGGAGAGAAAACGAATCAGTGGAAAGGAATGGAGTTTGTGGTGTGAACCAAAGACAATGGCTTTGATCTTTAATTTGATATTTAATTGGAGAAAATTTCTACTCATCCAGTGCTGGATGTTGGACAAGCAGTCTGATATTATAGAGATGGTGGAAGATTCGAGAGAGGTGGAGGAGAGGTAGAGCTAGGTATCATCAGCGTACATGAGAAAACTTATGTTGCTAGATGTTGTCACCGAGGGGCAGCATGTAGATCAGAAATAGCATGGGGCCAAGGATAGATCCTTGGGGGATACCAGAGGTGACAGTGTAGGATTTGGAAGAGAAGCCATTGCAGGGATTCTGTGGTTTCAGCTGGAAATATAGGAATGAAACCAGGCGAGTGCAGTCCCATCCAGCTTGACGACGGTGGAGATGTTAGAGCAGAATTTTGTGGTCAACCTCATCTAAGGCTGTGGACAGGTCCAGAGGTTGAGAAGAGATAGATTACCTTTGTCGCAGTCAATTAGGATGTCATTTGTGACCTTGGTAAGAGCAGTTTCAGTACTGTGGCAGGGACGGAAACCTGATTGGAGGGATCCAAACAAGAAGTTCTGGGAAAGATGGGCATGGATGTGAGCGTCACGTATTCCCAAGTCAGGTATAGGATAGTGAGATACAGACTAAAGCTACCCCTAGTCTACCCTAACAACATCTCAGTTCTATCTTCAGAAGAGCACATTGTACTATTAATGTGGTGGTTTACTATTATCTATCCTGTGGCTTCTCTAAGTGAGATTGGCAATATAGGAATAAAAATTCCAATGTATTTGTTCCTGGAGCATCCATTGCAAAATTGCATACTCCTAGCTAGCGATGTTCTCTACTTAATGGATGGAAAATCACAGACTAAAATTGCACAATTATGCAATATGCACCTGTGGTGCGCAGCAGTAGCGGGTGCATCTAAATTTGTATTCCCTAGTGACAATTAAAACAAGAACAACAACTTGCATTTTTATAGCAATTTTAATGTAGGAAAAGGTCCCAAGGCATTTCACAAAGACATAAACAAACAAAAATGGGTACAGAGGGAAATGGAGAAGTGGAGGAGTTTAGGGAAGAAATTCCAAAGCGTAGGGCCAAGGCTGCTGAAGGCATAGCTATCTGTGGTGGGGAAAAACGGGGAAAGGGACTGAAGAAGGTTACAGTGATAGGGGCAAGACTATGTTGGGATTTAAACATAAGGATAAGAAATTTAAATTGGAGGCTTTGGATGTCCGAGAGCCAATGTAGGTCAACAAGGTCAGGAGTGATGGGCGTGCGGAACTAATATGCCAAATAAAGAACTGGATTAAGAATGTTAAATCCCATTTCAAATAGAATCTTTACAGCCAGTAGACCAAAGAAACGTTCTTCCCACCAGTATGGGCTGCATTTGAACTCTGGTATCAGAGATGGAACACAAGCATCTAATGGCCCCACCCAATTCCCCATGATTCTTCTTTTAATGAGGGTTCAGGTAAATGACTGTACAATGACAAATTATTATGCTATAGTTGAATCCAACCAAACAAATAAAACATTGGGTGAGACATTGGATTTAGAAAGGTTTACCTTGCAAACAGTATCATTTATTTCCGGTAATTGTCTTTCTAGGTCAAACTTGCTTTAGCGCTTGTGGAAAATGCTAATCGAACTGAAGAGTACCAGCAACTGCAACAAGCATATTTTGCCACAAAAAGCAAACTTGCAGATATCTATCATGACAGACTGAAGACAGAAGTAAGCATTAAAGATTATTTACAGGTAATATATGATGAAAACGTTTATAAAGCATACTGAGTCTTTATTCTGTGGAGTATAGGATGCGATTTTATCACCTGTTGAGTTTCTACTCAGCTGAGATCAGGAGAAAGAAATAAAGATATAAACTCTGCATTAGTACAAAGCTATATCACAGATGAAGTATACAAGGCAACAAATCTCCTGAATGCAGATCCTGATAATGGTTTGAAGATAGAATTTATGTAGCACCTTATCATGTTCAGGATATCCCAAAGTGCTTCACAACCAATTCAAGTACTTTTGAAATGAAGTTAGTATTGTAATGGTAGGCAAATTCAGCCATCAATTTGGGCACAGCAAGGTCCCACAAACATCAAAGGAGGTGAGTAACTAGTTAATCTATTTTTGGTGCTTGATGGAGGAATATTGGCTAGAACATTTAGAGAACTCTCTATACATTCACCTGAACCACATTTGGAGCCTCAATCCATAATGACTCATCCAAAAAAATAGAGCCAGCTTATTTCTTGAGCAAAGGATAGTGTGATGAATGGAGACTTACGAGGAAGAGAATGGAAAAATATAAAAATATTATGAATTAATAATTTAACTTGTTTTGTCCTTCGCAAATCAATCTGATAAATCTGTCAAAATGACACCATACGGTAAATTTTACAAATTCTTCTTCCTGGCATGTTGCTTTGTCCACCTGCAGTATGTAGCAGGATTTTAGGCATCAAAGTCAGAGGGCCCTGCAGGACTTTACAGCCATTTCTGCATCCAAATTCTAATATGCACTCCCAGTGGCAAAGCTGCACATCACAAGCACATTTGCAAAGTCTCCTCTCACAAGTAAATCACATTGCGACAACAACAACTTGCAATTATATAGTGCTTTAACATAGAAAACATTCCAAAGCACTTCACAGAGGCATAATCAGAAAAAACTTGACACCGAGCCAAAGAAGGAGATATTAGGAGGGATAATTAAAAGCTTTGTCAAAGTGGCAGGTTTTAAAGAGAGTCTTAAAGGATGTGAGAGAGGTGGAGAGGCAGAGAGGTTTAGGGAAGGAATTCTAGAGCTTAGGGAATGAAGAGGTCGAAAGCTTAGGCCATGAAGAGGATGAAAATTTTAAGTTGGAGGTGATGGGGAACCAGGAGCCAATGTAGGTCAGCAAGCAAAGGGATGATGGGTGAGCAAGACGTGGTGGCGATTAGGATATGGGCAGCAGAGTTTTGGATAACGTCAGTTTATGGAGGGTGGAGGATGGGTGGCCGGCCAGGAGAACATTGGAATAGTTGAGCCTGGAGGTGACAAAAGCATCGATGGAGGTTTCAGCAGCCCATAGGTTAAGGCAGGGGCAGAGACAGGCAATTCTCCTGAGCTGGAAGTAGGCAGTCTTTGTAATGGAGAGGATATGAGGTTGGAAGCTAAACTTGGAATCAAGCGAACAGTCTGGTTCACCTGAGTCAGTGGTCGGGAGAGGTATGGAATCGGTGGCAAGGGAAGTGAGTTTGTGAGAGGGGTCAAAGACAATGGGGGGAAAATTGTGGTCGGAGGCTTCCTTCAGACGAACGCCTCTGACCCGAAAACAATTTGCGAAAATACCTGGTGGTCACGGAGGTGCTTTCGATTCCAGTCGAAGGCCTTCTTTCGATGCGCAGTGTAGGGGAAGATGACTTCCCCATACATAGGGAAATGCTGGAGTCAGGTGGGCCTGGACCACCAATAACGAGGTAGTATTCTCATTGATAAAAATGGGATCTCCGTTTGTGCAGAAAACGCTAGTGGGAGTTGCGTACAGACCACCAAACAGTAGTAGTGAGGTTGAGGACAATATCAAACAAGAAATTAGGGATGCGTGCAATAAAGGTACAACAGTTATCATGGATGACTTTAATCTACATATAGATTGGGCTAACCAAACTGGTAGCAATACGGTGGAGGAGGATTTCCTGGAGTGTATTAGGGATGGTTTTCTAGACCAATATGTCGAGGAACCAACTAGAGGGCTGGCCATCCTAGACTGGGTGATGTGTAATGAGAAAGGACTAATTAGCAATCTTGTTGTGCGAGGCCCCTTGGGGAAGAGTGACCATAATATGGTAGAATTCTTTACTAAGATGGAGAGTGACAAAGTTAATTCAGAGACTAGGGTCCTGAACTTAAGGAAAGGTAACTTCGATGGTATGAGATGTGAATTGGCTAGTATAGACTGGCGAATGATACTTAAAGGGTTGACGGTGGATAGGCAATGGCAAATATTTAAAGATCACATGGATGAACTTCAACAATTGTACATCCCTGTCTGGAGTAAAAATAAAACAGGGAAGGTGGCTCAACCGTGGCTAACAAGAGAAATTATGAACAGTGTTAAATCCAAGGAAGAGGCATATAAAGTGGCCAGAAAAAGCAGCAAACCTGAGGACTGGGAGAAATTTAGAATTCAGCAGAGGAGGACAAAGAGTTTAATTAGGAGGAAGAAAATAGAGTATGAGAGGAAGCTTGCTGGGAACATAAAAACTGACTGCAAAAGCTTCGATAGATATGTGAAGAGAAAAAGATTAGTGAAGACAAACGTAGGTCCCTTGCAGTCAGACTCAGGTGAAATTATAATGGGGAACAAAGAAATGGCAGACCAGTTGAACAAATACTTTGGTTCTGTCTTCACGAAGGAAGACACAAATAACCTTCCGGAAATACTAGGGGACCGAGGGTCGAGTGAAAATGAGGAACTGAAGGAAATATTATTAGGCAGGAAATTGTGTTAGCAAAATTGATGGGATTGAATGTCGATAAATCCCCGGGGCCTGATAGTCTGCATCCCAGAGTACTTAAGGAAGTGGCCCTAGAAATAGTGGATGCATTGGTGATCATTTTGCAACAGTCTTTTGACTCTGGATCAGTTCCTAAGGACTGGAGGGTAGCTAATGTAACACCACTTTTTAAAAAAGGAGGGAGAGAGAAAACGGCCAATTATAGACCAGTTAGCCTGATATCAGTAGTGGGGAAAATGTTGGAATCAATCATTAAGGATGAAATAGCAGCGCATTTGGAAAGCAGTGACAGGATCAGTCCAAGTCAGCATGGATTTATGAAAGAAAAATCATGCTTGACAAATCTTCTAGAATTTTTTGAGGATGTAACTAGTAGAGTGGACAAGGAAGAACCAGTGGATGTGGTGCATTTGGACTTTCAAAAGGCTTTTGACAAGGTCCCACACAAGAGATTGGTGTGCAAAAGTAAAGCAAATGGTATTGGGGGGTAATGTACTGATAGAGAACTGGTTGGCAGACAGGAAGCAGAGAGTCGGGATAAATGGGTCCTTTTCAGAATGGCAGGCAGTGATTAGTGGAGTGCCGCAGGGCTCAGTGCTGGGACCCCAGCTATTTACAATATACATTAATGATTTAGATGAAGGAATTGAGTGTAATATCTCCAAGTTTGCAGATGACACTAAGCTGGGTGGCAGTGTGAGCTGTGAGGAGGAAGCTAAGAAGCTGCAGGGTGACTTGGACAGGTTAGGTGAGTGGGCAAATGCATGACAGATGCAGTATAATGTGGATAAATGTGAGTTTATTCACTTTGGTGGCAAAAACCCGAAGGCAGAATATTATCTGAATGGCGGCAGATTAGGAAAAGGGGAGGTGCAACAAGACCTGGGTGTCATGGTACATCAGTCATTGAAAGTTGGCATGCCAGGCACAGCAGGCGGTGAAGAAGGCAAGTGATATGTTGGCCTTTATAGCTAGGGGATTTGAGTATAAGAGCAGGGATGTCTTACTGCAGTTGTACAGGACCTTGGTGAGGCCTCACCTGGAATATTGTGTTCAGTTTTGGTTTCCTAATCTGAGGAAGGACGTTCTTGCTATTGAGAGAGTGCAGCGAAGGTTCACCAGACTGATTCCCGTGATGGCAGGACTGACATATGAGGAGAGATTGGATCTGGGCCTGTATTCACTGGAGTTTAGAAGGATGAGAGGGTATCTCATAGAAACATATAAAATTCTGACGGGACTGGACAGGTTAGATGCAGGAAGAATGTTCCCGATGTTGGGGAAGTCCAGAACCAGAGGACACAGTCTAAGGATAAGGGGTAGGCCATTTAGGACTGAGATGAGGAGAAACTTCTTCACTCAGAGAGTTGTTAACCTGTGAAATTCCCTACTGCAGAGAGTTGTTGATGCCAGTTCGTTGGATATATTCAAGAGGGAGTTAGATATGGCTCTTACGGCTAAAGGGATCAAGGGTATGGAGAGAAAGCAGGAAAGGGGTGCTGACATGAATGATCAGCCATGATCTTATTGAATGGTGGTGCAGGCTCGAAGGGCCGAATGGCCTACTCCTGCACCTATTTTCTATGTTTCTAAGTTTCTATCAATGAAAAATCCCTCCTAAAACAAGAAGCACAATATAATAAATAAAATAACCACCTCATATATTTAAAATTTATTGAAATTAAATGTAATTAAATGTTTTAGAAAACAAAAATATATTTTTTAATGTGTTTTAATAGGGTTAAAAATAAACTTTTCTTAATGGACAGAGTTTTTAACAGAAAAATGTATGATTAAATTCAATTTTTATATGTTTTGAAACTCTTACGCTGGCAAAAGTAAGCTATATACCTGCTTTTACCAGGCGTAAAAGTTTGAAGGACATTCGCTGGGCACGAAATGGGCAAATAGCCCAATCTCTCCCACGCGAATTTTCTTCTCCCGGGGATGCGGAGGATCTGTCAGGAGAAATCGTGACAGATCGGAAAAGCTGGTATTCAGCGCATGTGCATCTTGCCCTGAAAACTGGCTTTTGTGAGGCCTCGCCGGGTCCGTGCACACTTCGTACAGATCCGGCGAGGCCGGAATGTTCGGCACATTAACTTCGGTCTTCCCAAAGTTTAACTGGAGGAAATTGTGGTCCATCTCGTGCTGGGTGTTGGCCAAGTAGGCTGACAACAAAGAGGCATTGGAAGGATAGGAGGTGAAGAGGTGTTGTCAGCATATATATGGAACCTGATGTCATGGGTGCAAAATTCAGATCCGTAGCTTTTGTTTTTTGGGTGCTAGGAATGCCCTTAGAGATCCAAAATGGTGTCTGCAGCATGCGTGCGCACTTTTGGTGCAAGCCACGCTGGATGGCATATTGGTGAGGCTGTTAGCACATGTGCAGTGAGCGTCTGCCAGAATTATGCAGAGTGGGCAGATCATGACGTCAACGCTGATTTGGTGCCAGTGCTGCCATTTTGGAGAGCAACGCTCCAGCTAATGCCATCTCTTAAGCTCGCACAGCTGTACATGGGTTCAGCAGCAGGAAGGACCCCCCGACCCCTCCACTGCTACTTAAATGGATCATCACCTCTTTACAGGTTAATTGCTGATTGATTTCTACTGGCTGTTGCTATGATTCTACAAGTGTTTGGTGCTTTCTATAGTTTCAAAAGTCTACAGGGAGTGGTGTGGAACGTGCTGAAGTTCCTTTTTCTGACTTCAAGGCTTCTGCACAAACCTCTTTCTTCCAGACATGGGTGCACTTGTAGGAATTCCCCTTGCAATATAGCATGAGTTGGAGAATGAACAGGGGCGACACAGAGCAGGTCAAGCTGCTGGAAGAGAGGGGAGGAAGAAGAGAGGGAGAAGGGCTCTCACCTGCCTCGAGTGTTCAAGGAGCAATTCTCCTACCTGAGCCTCAGTGAGGAACAATGTGTAAGACGTCTGCACTTCAGTAAAGACATCCTCACTGATATCTGCCACTTGCTGCAGCCACAACAGCAATCTCAGAGCAGGGCAAGGACCGCATTGCCAGTGACTATGAAGGTGACCGTGGTGGTGAACTTTTATACGTCAGGCTCCTTCCAGGCTGGAGCTGGAGATAATTTTAACATCTTGCAGTTTGTCATCCACTCTTGCGTGCGGGAGGTCACTGAGACTCTGTATTCAAAGACAGCTGACTACATTTTGTTCTCTTGCCAGTGACCAGCAGGTGGAGTGAGCATGCAGCTTCACTAGGATTATAGGCTTCCTCATGGCGCAGGGTGCCATTGACTGCACACATGTCGCTTTGCAGACACCGCATGTCAACTCTGACATGTACCACACCCTCAATGTCCAGCTGGTGTGCGACTATAGGCATCGAATCAAGCAGGTCAATGCCCGGTATCCTGGCAGCAGTTGTGATGCCTTCATTCTGAGGCAGTCCGCTGTGCCATCTGCATTAGAACCACCAGGCCAAAGCAAAGGGTGGCCACTTGGCAACAAGGGCTATCTACTGACAACAAGATGCGCAGCCCATGCATATAATGAAAGCCATGCTTCCACATTAAATGTGATAGAGCAGACCATTGGCGTGCTGAAACAGCGCTTCCACTGCCTGGACTGCTCTGGACTGCGCTTCCACTGCCTGGACTGCAGCACTCGGCTGAGCAGGTCTCAAGATACATGGTAGTCAGCTGCATGATGCACACCCTTGCCATCATGAGGGCACAGTCCTTGCCACCATCAATACAGTGAGCAGATGAGAAGCAGGAGGATGAGGAAGAGGAGGATGAAGAAGGGAAGACGTAACCTAGACAGCCCCCTTCTGGCTGGGCTGTCCATGAAGAACTCATCCATGTGCAATACCAATAAATGCAACCCCAATTCCCCATTCACCAACAGTCCCACATCTTACCTTTTCTCTGTCACTGACTGTCATAGCATCTGCTTGCTCACAATGGAAAAATAAAAGCCAACGCTAAATAAACATTGCAAACCAAATTTATAAGTGAAATCAAGCCATATTGCATACAATCATAAGCTGATCACTCTTGTACATTCCATTAGTGCCTGTCTTCCATGTGCCTTTGCCTGTCCTAGTGCTCCTAAGCAGTTCTACCCCAGTGGCTGCAGCATGGCTGGTGGAAGGCTGTTGACTTTCAGTCGAGGAGACTTAGTTGGCCTTAGAGGATGACCTCAAGCAGCGCTGGACCTAGAAGGCCCGGTTACAGACTGCACCATCTCAGCATGGGTTGCAGCAGTCTGGGCTGTCTGGCTGACAGGTAACAGCAAAGGCACTGGCAGAGTGGCAGGGGTGGGAGCATGAATGCTGTCATGGTGAGAGAGGACAGCATGTTGGTGATCCATGGAGCTATTACCTCTCCCACAGGTTGGCGCATCAGAACTCTTGGTAATCTGGTGAAGGACAGGTTGTTGGACTGCTGTGACACCCTGCAAGCCCCATTAAATACTGTGGTCTAGAAATTCACACTGTTTATGCTGGCCATTAAGGACCACTTCGGAAAAAAATGGCAATGCCTCACCTCTGCCCACCTCTGGCACAGAACATGGCTGCCGCCATGTTGGTAAGGGCCATAGTGCTGCCATTGGCAGCACTGGTCCCAAAAATGTAAATGATCAAGCGTGATATCCACGCCGACTTGACACCACAGCTGCAAACCTTTTCAGTGTGCTTACCGTCGGGTCCTAAGCATGCTCAGAAAAGCATGTCTGATGCAGCCCTGCAGAGATGCTGCCAGCGCTTCTTATAGGGACACACACATCTTTCAGGTAACTTCAAAATTTTGGACTTTTAAAATATTTTATTGAAGTCGTGACTTGGCGCAACAGATGTTAAAAGTTTTAAAAGTTTGCAGGGAGTGCTGCTGGATGCTTGAAAGGCTTCGGATGGTAAAGGAAGGCCTCCAAGAAGACAGAAAATGCAGGAAATACTCAGCAAGTCAGGTCGCATTAGTGGAGACAGAAACAAAGTTCACATCTCAGGTCGAGATGCTGCCTGACCTGCTGAGTACTTCCAGGATTTTTTGCTTTTATTTCAGTTTTCTAGCATTCGCTCACAGAGGGAAGAGGAAGATGCCGAAGAGGAAATCGCAGGAGAGGAAGAAGTAGAAAAGGAGGAAGCAAAAGGGAGGATGCAACCCAGATAGCCCCTTTCTGTCTGGGATATCCAGGAAGTAATCATCCTCCTGCGGTACCAATTTCCCTTTCAACATTGGTCCCACACCTTACCTTCCCTCTGTTACTGACCATAGAGAATGACCTCGAGCAGCTCTGGACCTAGAAAGCCCAGCTGCAGACTGCACCATCTCAGCATGGGTTGCAGCAGTCTGGGTTGTCTGATCACAATGCTGAAGTAAAAGCCACCACAAAGCAAACTTTCCAATCCAGCTTTATCCATATATGCATCCAATATGGCATCAAAAAAGCAACTCATCATCCTTGTGCATTCCCTTAGTGACAGTCTTGTGTTTGCCTTTGCCCATCCTACTGATGTCACGCAGTGCTACCCCAGTGTCTGCAGCATGTCTGGTGGAAGGCTGATGAATCGCAGGACGACCTCGAGGAACTGGTGGTTTGGAGTGTGAAATGGTACTTTTTCTTCCTCTTCTTCTTGACTCTCCTCTCTTCTTGGTCAACCACTGACTGGGCAGGCTGGATTTCTTGAGTGTGTGAAATGAAGAAGGCACAAGAGTAGAGTTGTGGTGAGAGGAGGGTGGGAAAACAAGAGCTGCATGCTTACACCATACACACCTTGCAAATCAGAAGATATTATGGGATGAGGGGAATGTGGGATGTGAGAAGGAGGATAATGTATGAGGAAACCAGCATCTTGTATCCTTTCAGCCCTACCACTGGCCAAGGGCTCAGCGCTGGTCAGCATTGTCTCCTCCAAGGATGACCAGCAGTGTCTCCGCCAAGGGGGTGAGGTGAAGCTAAAAATGGGAGGTGTGACTCATATTTGGTATAGATTATTGGTAGGTGTGTGATGGGGAATGGGCCTTGCAATGAGCAGTCTGTGATGTTATTGTTACAGTTGGTAGGAGATGGCTTTTGAAGATGCATTCATAAATCTTGACCACTGATCTAAGGTCATGAAGCCTCTTTGGGCACTGGTCATGGGGTGACACTGCTGGCCACTGTGAGTAGAGCTCCTCTCTTGCAGTGTTGACCCCCTGCACAAAGCTGGAGTGCTGTGTGTGAGACCTGGTGCTCCTTCCCTAGCTTATTAAGCCATTTGTGTTAGTGCTAAAGCACTTTTACAATCTTTTTAGGTTCAGACTGAAGAGCTGGAGACTGCCATTTGGAAATTATTTTTAATGTTTTTTTTTCAAATGGCAGTTGAGCTCTAAGCTCTAAGTTGAGACTGCCTATTTTAAAATGATTTTTAATTTTTAATTTTAGTGGGCAGTTCCCCTTTAAGTGACCAACGCTGCTTTCTAAAATAACAAACCTTGCTTTAAGACAAAGCTGCTCTTGCTCCAGGGATGCTACAGCCACGCTACATTGGGTCTTCTGCTGGAGTTAAGCTGGAAAACCAGTCTTGCAGGGTAGATTTAGCGCTGCGCTAATGTAAATTAGCAGGCACACCAAAATACCGGTGCTGCCTGAGCTATTATTTCGGGCGGCCATTAACTTCAGCCCACACTGGCACGGCTGGTTTCCGGTCTTCTTCAATTTCTAGGCCTATAATCCAGAGCCATGGTGGCAGCAGTCTGATCATGCATGGCAGCAAGCTGGTCTTGCATAACAGCAGTCTAAGCCTCCATTGCATCATTCAAACATTGTGTGATTGCATCTTGTGCTGCAATAGAAGCTGAGACATAGGCCATCAGATGCTGCATCATGGTTGAGTCCACAAGTGTGCTAATGGAGTTGGCCACCACTTCTATGCTGGAAAGTATAGGCTCCAAGCTCTGTGCAAGGCCCTGTGCTAAGTTGGTGCTTGACTCCTCCAAGCTCCTTGATAGTGCATGCAGGCTTTCTGGCAGGCTTCCCAATGCACCAAGCATTTCATTGTGCATACCCATCAGACTTCTTCTGTAGGTTTTCCCCATTGA
Source organism: Pristiophorus japonicus (assembly GCF_044704955.1). Lineage (NCBI taxonomy): Eukaryota > Metazoa > Chordata > Chondrichthyes > Pristiophoridae > Pristiophorus > Pristiophorus japonicus. The sequence goes on from NC_091977.1 coordinate 432,270,938, forward strand.
AGTCCTCATCTGAGTCTTCTGCTGCAGAACCCACATGAAACCTCACCCTCGGGCGATCTGGCACCTGCACTATCCTTGCCCCCTGCCTTGGTGTCTCACCGCATGCAGATCCCACCTCTATGCTATCCTCTAAATTGCATGCAGTGTCAGTATCTGAGCTGGTGGCTACGAGTGTGAAATAGGGTGACGGTATTGCTTCATTATTGTCTTGTTGCTTCTCCACCAAGGCCTGACCAGGTTGTGGTTCGGAAGAGATTGTGGGAAGAGGGGCAAATGGGATGTGAAAAGGAGGATTAGGTCTGAGGATACCGTCATCTTCTATAATTTCAGCCCTGCCGCTGGCCATGGCCTCAGCAATGGCTGTTCCAATGATGGCGAGCACCTTCTATTCCATGGGGGTAAGGACATGCAGTTGCACCTGTCCCCCGCTGGTTAGGCCCTGCTGCCTCCGGTTGTACACCGCCTTCTCCAGCAAGCGAGAAGGACGTGTATCAGTGAGTCTCGTGCAATGTGCTTGGGTGATGTGGCTGTCATGGTTGAATAGCTGGCAGTGTGTGCAAGTTGTGAGATGTGGGCGCGAGGCTTGCAACAGTGCTAAGTGTGTGAGGGTAAGGTGAAGCTATGAAAGTTAGGTCTGAGTCCTGGTTGATAGCGATTGTTGGTAGGTGATTCATGGCGCATGGTGCATTGAGCAGTGGCTGAGGCTAGTGGTGCAGTTGTTAGGATATGGCATTTATAGATGCATTCACTGACCTTAACTACTTGTGTGAGGTCATTTAACTTCTAGCGGCACTGCATCTAGGTCCTTGGGGTTTGACTCTTGGCATTGACTGCCATGGCTATCTTCTCACACTGCCTTCTGAGCATTTGTCTGGAGGGCTTCCTGGCCCCCTGGCCCCCTGTGGATACAGCACATCTTTCGTCCTTTCCACCTTCTCCACCAAGGCCTTGAATGCAGAGTTGGAAAACCTTGGAGCCTGCTCTCTCCCATGTTGGGCTATTATTGGGTATTTCTCAGGTCAGAATCAGTTGTAGAACGACTTCCACCAGTCATAATGCACGGCCCTCCCCTGCCCTTTAAGGGGTGCAGGCTGGCTTTAAGTAGTGCTGGCTAGCTTTTTGCCCCCCCGCTGATGTGTGCGACTAATGAACAGCGTGGTTAGCACTGGGTGCACGCTACAATCATGAAAATGAACAGGCGGCATGAAGTTTGCATGCTGCCTGCATCACATTGGACAGGTATGGGCCAGTCGTGCATTGCGATCCCCTCACCTGTTTTCGGGGGCTATCGAATTTAGCCTCATGTCTTTAGGTGATGTCGCTGAGGGGCAGCATGTAGATAAAAAATAGGAGGGGGACAAGGATAGATCCTTGCTGGGGCAGGAAAAGAAGCTATTGCTGGAGGCTCTGTTGGTATGATTGAATAGGTAAGAGTGAACCGAGCAAAGGCAATCTCAGATGAAAAATTGAGAAAAAGAATATGGTATGGTTGACCATGTCAAGAGTTGCAGAGAGGTCAAAGAGAAGGGCTAGTGCACTACTGTCACAGTCACAGAGGATGTCATTTGTGATTTTGATTTGAGTATTTTCTATTCTGTGGCAGAGACGGAAACCTGATTGAAGAGTTGCGGGAAAGATGAACATAGATTTGGGAGTTGACAATATGTTCAATAACATTAGAAAGGAAAGAGAGCTGGGTGATGGGACAATAGTTTGTAAGGACAGTAGGGTCATGGTTGGAAATTTTGAGAAGGGGTGATGACAGGAATTTTGAAAAGGTGGCAGATAGTACCTGAGGGATCCATTTTCATGGCAGAGATACACAAGGACCAATTCTGATATGCACTGAGTATGTGCTATGCCTAATATAGTTAAAGGGCTGGATTTTGGGCTTTTTGGATTTCGGGGCATTAATCGCAGCGGGCGTTAAAGTTAGCACCTGAAAACAGTTTGCGCCTCTGACTGCAAGTTTCGGCAAAGATGTAAGTTGGAGGAACGTTGGCATTAAGTCAGGCATTACACAACGGACTTTGTTCGCCCGAGCCAAAACTTGCGGCGGTAAAGAAGTTTCATTGTTGTTTAGTGCCCTGCAACATAATGTTGAATATTGTAAGGTTTTATTTTGGTTGGGGTGTTTTTGTGACTTTGTTGCAGTAAAATTTGTGACTCATCAAATTCCACTGGTGTCTTGTGCATCATTCCAATGTTCACCAGAGATGTGCCTTTATGGGGACACATAGCGTGTCCAGTTTTAGCTCCATCCCTCAGTTTCCTCCATTTAGGAGAGCTGGTTCATTATGAACTGGTGACGTGCGAGTGTTGGTCTGGCAGCATCTACACGCTGCCTCCCCCATGGATGGGGTGGCTATCCAATGGGGGCTTCGGCAGGCTCCTCTTCATTGTCTTCCTCCTCCTGAGGTGGGCATGCCCTCTCATGATGGCCAAGCTGTGCAACATGCAGCATACCACAATAAATTCGGAAACCTGTTGAGGGGAGTATTGAAGGCTGCCTCCAGAGCAGTGCAGGCATCGGTCTGCCTGTAGAAGATGGCATATCTTTGTCAACACTTCCTTTCGTAAGTGCAGCCTTCTCACACACTGCTCCTCAGAGAGCTGAAGGTATGAACGTTGGTGCCTGTAAGCCCATAGGGGGTAAGCCCTCCTCCCTGGACTCTCATCATCTGTTGGCCGACATGGCCAAGAGTCCTTCCTCTGGAGCATGATACACTGGTGAACTAGTAATCCCCCCATTAAATTCTTTCATTGAAGTTGTAAGGGCACTGTAATGACAGATGAAAGTGAAGTTTGCAAGTTGGAGCTTCACACAGCATTATCTACGCAACCATTGTCGTCAATATGACCTGCGATGTAGGATCCTCATCCCTCCATTTAAAAATGCTGCCAGTACCACCTGCCGCACCCTGGGACCGCCTGGTTTTTTTCAGGCGTTTCCTGGGGCGCGGGTTATATGAGGCGTTAAGGCCGAATGTTCCATCTGGCGTGCTAGCGCAGCTTTGCACTACGATTGACATCTTCATCACGCTAAAAACGGAGGGTGGGGCGGTAAGTTTTTGCGCCGACGCAAACCAATAGCTGAATCTTCCACCCAGGTGATAAATCCTGTACGCCCACAAATAGCTTTTAACACCCCACCGGGGCACTAACTGAGGCGTAAATGAGCCAAAAATCTAGCCCAAAGATTGCTCTCTGGTAAATAAAGTCAATTTTCCCAGTGGAGCAAGCAAACAAAACAGATAATTGACCCAAATTTAAAATGTTTCCTGGGACAATAGTTGCAGCTTCCTATATTAAGCCCTGATGTAGACGTGTAAATGGAAATGTTATTACTTTTGTAAGTAGTAAAGGGGTCCACAAGGATTAATCTTAATGGTCATATATTACTATTGGAAAAAATAGATTACTTTCAAAGTTGAAAAAAAGCTTTCAGTACTACAATCCACCATTAGTAATGAAAATAATGTCAACCTTATTTTAGATTTTACATATCTTTGTGTATATTATCAGAATTTTAAATGCATTTTAAAATGCACCAGTTAAGGTGCATTATATCAGTTTGTACACCATCTATGTTATCCCAAATACTGGCTGGCATGGTTGAAAGCTAACAAAACTCATCATACATCCAACTAGTGGATCCAAATGCTTTGGAGCTCTTGGACTTAAATTCTCTTTTCTCTCACTCTCTCTGACTGTATCTCCCTTTCTCCCTTCTCTTTTTCTCTTTCTATTGCTGTCTGCTCCCTTCCTCTCTTCTCTTTTTCTCTTTCTATTGCTGTCTGCTGGTGTTATTCCAGCAAACAAAAAACAATAGCACAGACAGTATCTGAATCTGTTTTCTTTGTAAAGTATCCTATTCTCACAGTCAGTAATGTATATTAGGTCCAGATTCTGTTTTCTTAATGAGCTGACTCTGACAGCAGGATGTTCTTCAGATGCAGTAATAATAATGTTTTAAAAATTCATAGCAACTCAACATAACATTTTTGGGATTTAATTGTTTTGCTTAGACAGTATTTTAATGAGAGAGATAAAGATCAGTTAATGTCAGCAGACCGATGGATTGGAATGGTATATTTCTCACATTATATTGCCACTTGCAGTTCTAATGGGTTTTGTATCTTTTTAAAGGAATAATATGTCAGATATATTAAATAGCAAATGTTTAAGTGGTGAATCTTATATTTTATTGTCTAAGTATTGGGAATACAATACTGCAGGACCAAGAAAATATACCTCTGGCCTTAGCCACTACATTGATAGCAAATGTCTGAAAGTACTGAACCAGGGGATCATAAAAATCAAAACCAAAAAAATCTGATCCTATTACATTTACATTTATTACATTAAATTGTTTTGCTTTGCTAATATTGCTTTTTGTCACTTTCAAAATCAAATGTGCCTTTCTTTATTATAAGCAAAAAGCAATCATATTACTTTAAAATACATAAGCTGCCTTGTGTTGCATGCTAATTTGAATAATCAGCTTTTGTCACTAGCTACATTTGCTTGAAAGGCATATGAGAAATTTGACAAAATGTACTTTGGATGAATTTCTCAGAGTAAATGTTTGTACTAAAATACACATCGGTGAACACCGCACTGACAGAAGAGCTGGTGGATGTGGCAGTAGTAATCGAAGGTGCTAAGCCAGCTGTCTCGCTCTGTTTGCTTGCTCACTGCTTTGGGCATTTTGCCAACCTCATTGCAAATAACTGCATTAGTCAAGTGTATCAGAATTATTACAACACAGCGTCCATCTCATTTATTGCTGTTCATGCATTTTCTAAACCTTTACAGCACAATGAAAGAATTTTTCAACTTGCTGACCTTTGTACCTTCACCAGGCCCAAAAGTTCACTTTTCTTCCTGGCAAATTTTGACAGAGTAGCAATATCTGCTAGCCGCTTTATGAAGCCACTACCTTCCCAGTAGGATATGCAGTGAAAAAAGAATTCCTGATTGCATCATGACTCATGATACATGTTTCTACCCTATGGGTGGCATGTCTGTGGAGGGAAACTTACCACATGAATGTACTATTATAATCTATAATCTATTACAGGAGCAAAGTAAATATGCAGATCTAAGTTGAACTTTCTAGTTTACTTTTTACCTATAACTTCAAAAATAAGATTAATGTATTTGTATAGATTGTAAGTTACTCTATATCTATGTAGGATGTTTATAGCACATATCAAATACTACAGCGTTCAAAATACCAGATCATATTCTGCATTGGCTATCAAGCAAAAAAACGACATTGCTTTGTCTGCATATCACACCTTGAAGAAAAAAATCTACTGCTGTATTATAAACAAATGAAGCATATGCTTTAATTACTGCAAACTAGGTAGAGAAATACAAGGGTTTAAATTCAACATTGGTTTGCATGTTTTATGAACATAAAGTAGGTAAAACAGTAACCAATTTAGCAGGGTAGAGGCCAGCGCCCAATCTGCACAGACATTAAAACCATTGCTAAATTGGTCCTGTCCTTTTTTAAAGTGGCCCTGGTGGCAGCCAGAAATTAGGTCCCTGTGCCCATTTTCTAATCAGAGCTGGCAATGTGCAAGCCCTGCCTAATATTTCCAGATCGTGAACATTCTAACCAGTGGTCCTTAAAGGGAGCACGAGAGCCTGCTCAAAAAATGCTCCAAAACCCCTCCAAATTTAGTTTCTTGCAGAGTTGGAAGAAGCAGGAGAGGTTCTCCTGGCTTCACAAAACAACTGTTGACCAATGCGGGCCCAGCCTCGGTCACCTCCCAATCATCTCCCCACCCTGACCTTACCTCGGGGCTGACTGAAATTAGTTGCATCCCTCCACAGACATGCCACCCATAGGGTAGAAACATGTATCATGAGTCATGATGCAATCAGGAATTCTTTTTTCACTGCATATCTTACTGGGAAGGTAGTGGCTTCATAAAGCACTATGTGGTTATCCCACAACAGGCAGTCTGCCTGAATGGACAGCTCATCCTTTCGCCGCTGGAACGGCTTGATTGGCTTTTGCATTTCAACGGGGATGCTGGCCCAGCTCCCATGCAGTACACAGTTTTTTACTAGGGACAGCAGAGGATCTTGGCTAGTCCAAGTTCGAATCTGGCGGGCCGTGACAGGTGATTTATCATTTTCAAACGCTTCCATGACCATCAACAAGTATGCGGGCTGCGCCACCATCAACAAGTTTGCAGGCTGCGCCACTTCCACCCCCGTGGTGGGCAATGGTAGCCGACTGAGAGCATCCGCACAGTTCTCGGTGCCTGGCCTGTGGCGGATGGTATAGTTATACGCTGATAGCGCGAGTGCCCACCTTTGTATGCGGGCTGAGGCATTAGTATTTATCCCCTTGTTTTCAGCGAACAGGGATGTGAGGGGCTTGTGATCGGTTTCCAGCTCAAATTTGAGGCCAAACAGGTACTGATGCATTTTCTTTACCCCGAACACACACGCTAATGCTTCTTTCTCAATCATGCTGTAGGCCCTCTCGGCCTTAGACAAGCTCCTGGAAGCATAGGCGACAGGTTGCAACTTCCCCGCAACGTTAGCTTGTTGTAATACACACCCGACTCTGTACGACGACGCGTCACATGCTAGCACAAGTCTTTTACACGGGTTATACAATACAAGCAGCTTGTTGGAGCATAAAATGTTTCTGGCTTTCTCAAAAGCAATTACTTGCTTTTTTTCCCCATACCCAGTTCTCAACTTTGCGCAATAACACTGTAGTGGCTCTAAAAGGGTGCTTAACCCTGGTTGGAAGTTACCAAAATAGTTGAGGAGTCCCAGGAATAACCGCAGCTCAGTGACGTTCTGTGGCCTGGGCGCGTTCCTGATAGCCTCTGTCTTGGCATCTGTGGGCCGAATGCCGTCCGCCTCGATCTTTCTCCCCAAAAACTCCACTTCTGTTGCCATGAAGACACATTTCGACCTCTTCAGCCGCAGGCCTACGCGATCCAGTCGCTGGAGGACCACCTCCAGGTTTTGTAGGTGCTCGACGGTGTCCCGACCCGTGACCAATATGTCGTCCTGAAAGACCACCGTGTGTGGCACCGACTTGAGTAGGCTCTCCATGTTTCTCTGGAAGATCGCTGCAGCCGACCGAATTCCAAACGGGCATCTGTTGTAGATGAACAGTCCCTTGTGCGTGTTGATGCAGGTGAGGCCCTTTGAAGACTCCTCCAGCTCCTGCGTCATGTAGGCCGAAGTCAGGTCGAGCTTGGTGAATGTCTTGCCTCCTGCCAGCGTCGCAAATAGGTCGTCAGCCTTAGGTAGCGGGTATTGGTCCTGTAGCGAGAAGCGATTAATAGTTACTTTATAATCGCCGCAAATCCTGACCATGCCATCAACTTTGAGTACTGGAACAATCGGGCTGGCCCACTCGCTGAATTCCACTGGGGAGATGATGCCCTCGCATTGCTGCATGTCCAGCTCGATTTACACTCTCTCCCTCATCATGGTGAGGTACCGCTCGCGCCTTGTGGTGAATGGATCGTGTCTCTGGGACCCAGTGGATCCACACATTCGCCCCGGAAAAGTTTCCAATGCCTGGCTCAAAAAGGGAAGGAAATTGGTTAACAACCTGGGTACATGAGGCCTCATCGACATGTGATAGCGTTCAGATGTCATCCCAGTTCCAGTGGATTTTGCCCAGCCAGTTCCTTCCAAGCAGTGTGGGGCCATCGCCCAGGACAATCCAGAGTGGCAGTTCGTGCACCGTGCCCTCGTAGGTGACCTTGAGCATGGCGCTGTCCAGGACAGTGATAAGCTCTTTGCTGTACGTTCTCAGTTTCGTGTGGATGGGGCTCAGGACTGGCCTGAATGCCTTGTTGCACCACAGTCTCTCAAACCTATTTTTACTCATGATAGATTGGCTAGTGCCAGTGTCCAGTTCCTTGGCTACAGGTAAGCCATTCAATTTTACGTTTAGCATTATAGGTGGACATTTCGTCGAAAATGTGTGCACCCCGTGTACTTCAGCATCTGCCTCCTCTCTCTGAGGCTCAAAATTGCTTTAATCCACCGTGGACCGATCTTCCTCTGCTATGTGGTGGTTAGCAGGTTTTGCAGAGCTTGCAGCTCGTTTACAAGCTCGTTGGAGGTGCCCCATTGTTCCAGAGCTCTTGCAAACATACCCTTTGAAACGGTGTGAATAGGCTGAATGGAAGCCTCCACGATGCCAATAAGGTGTGAATTGTCTTGCATTCATCCTTTGTTGGGGACTCTGAGTCATCTGGGTCACCTGAGGCCTGCTGGCAGTTGCAGACTCGTGGGTTCTGCCCTGTACATTTCTGCTCGCAAACACAGTTCCAGTTAAGTTATAAACATTGCTAGCACTTGTGTGCTGAGAGATTTGTTTGGTGTTATCACTGGTGGACATAAACACCTGTGCTATCGCAATGGCCTTACTGAGGGTTGGTGTCGCCACAGTCAAAAGTTTTCGTAGGATTGTCTCGTAGTCAATGCCCAGTACAAAAAAGTCTCTGAGCATTTGCTCCAGGTTGCCATCAAACTCATATTGTCCTGCAAGTTGCCTTAGCTCGGCGACTTAGCTCGCCACTTCCTGACCTTCAGATCGCTGGCACATGCAGAACCGATACCTCACCATCAGCACGCTCTCCCTCGGGTGAAGATGCTCCCGAACCAGTGTACACAGCTCCTTATATGACTAATCTGAGGGTTCCACCGGAGCCAGAAGATTCTTCATGAGGCTGTAGGTCAGTGCCCCGTAGACTGTGTGGAGGACCGCTCTCCTTTTTGCAACGCTTCCTTCTCCATCCAGCTCGTTGGCTACAAAGTACTGGTCTAGCTGTTCGACATAGGCTTCCCAGTCCTCACCCTCCGAGAACTTCTCCAGGATGCCCACAGTTTGCCGCATCTTTGCGTTGGATTCGTATTCTCGTCGCCAGTTATTGTGTTCCTAACACAGATGAGGCTGCACACAGGGAGGTTAAAGTAAATGACCTCAGTCTTTTATAAGACACTCGAGAGTGAGGAACAGGCCTTAGGGGCCGGCTTTATATACAGTGCTCCCAAGGGATGCTGGGATGCCTTGGGACTTCGGGGGATGAGCTCCCTGGTTGCGGAATATGGGAGTGCATGCTTTACAGATACACAACAGGTACCTCATTTTTAGGTATGCCTGATATTGCTCCTGGCATTGAACTAGGTTTGGTTCCTTGGCTTGATGGTAATGGTAGAGTGAAGGATATGCCGGGCCAAGTGGGTTACAGATTGTGGTAGAATACAATTCTGTTGCTGCTGATGGCCCACAGCACCTCATGGATGCCCAGTTTTGAGCTGCTAGATCTGTTCTGTTAGCTGCTGCATTTATCTCATAGGCCCAACCTCAATTTCCCACCCCTTTCATCTGCTGGGATGGCTGCTAGCTGCTTGTTTCCCCACCCACTAGATTCAAATGCTGGTTGGGTGGTGGTCCATTTCCATCCCATCCACTCCTGTTCCTGCTGCTTCCCAGGACTGCCTGATAAATCATATCAACTTTTGCAAATAAGGGAAAAGAGCCGAGCAGAGACCTCCTCTCCCTCTAATTTCTATGTATCATCCATGAACTTGGGAACAGTTCCCCCCGATATCATCATCCAGATCATTGCTAAAGATGGTGAAGAGCAATGGCTCTAACACCGATCGATGTTATTATGTACATACAACAATTGCACATCCCTGTCTGGAGTAAAAATAAAACAGGGAAGGTGGCTCAACCGTGGATAACAAGGGAAATTAAAGATAGTGTTAAATCCAAGGAAGAGGCATATAAATTGGCCAGAAAAAGCAGCAAACCTGAGGACTGGGAGAAATTTAGAATTCAGCAGAGGAGAACAAAGGGTTTAATTAGAAGGGGTAAAATAGAGTAGGAGAGGAAGCTTGCCGGGAACATAAAAACTGACTGAAAAAGCTTCTATAGATATATGAATAGAAAACGATTAGTGAAGACAAATGTAGGTCCCTTGCGGTCAGATTCAGGTGAAGATATAATGGGGAACAAAGAAATGGCAGACCAGTTGAACAGATACTTTGGTTCTGTCTTCAGGAAGGAAGATACAAATAACCTTCTGGAAATACTAGGGGACCGAGGGTCTAGTGAGAAGGAGGAACTGAAGCTAATCCTTATTGGGCGGGAAATTGTGTTAGGGAAATTGATGGGATTGAAGGCCAATAAATCCCCAGGGTCTGATAATCTGCATCCCAGAGTACTTAAGGAAGTGGCCCTAGAAATAGTGGATGCATTGGTGATCATTTTCCAACAGTCTATCGACTCTGGATCAGTTCCTATGGACTGGAGGGTAGCTAATGTAACACCACTTTTTAAAAAAGGAGGGAGAGAGAAAATGGGTAATTATAGACTGGTTTGCCTGACATCAGTAGTGGGGGAAATGTTGGAATCAGTTATTAAAGATGAAATAGCAGCACATTTGGAAAGCAGTGACAGGATCGGTATAATTCAGCATGGATTTATGAAAGGGAAATTAAGCTTCACAAAACTTCTGGAATTTTTTGAGGATGTAATTAGTAGAGTGGACAAGGAAGAATCAGTGGATGTGGTGTGTTTGGACTTTCAAAAGGCTTCTGACAAGGTCCCACACAACAGATTGGTGTGCAAAATTAAAGCACATGCTATTGGGGGTAATGTACTGCTGTGGATAGAGAACTGGTTGGCAGATAGGAAGCAGAGAATCGGGATAAATGAGTCCTTTTCAGAATGGTAGGCAGTGATTAGTGGGGTACCGCAGGGCTCAGTGCTGGGACCCCAGCTATTTACAATATACATTAATGATTTGGATGAAGGAATTGAGTGTAATATCTCCAAGTTTGCAGATGACACTAAACTGAGTGGCGGTGTGAACTGTGAGGAGGACGCTAAGAGGCTGCAGGGTGACTTGGACAGGTTAGGTGAGTGGGCAAATGCATGGCAGATGCAGTATAATGTGGATAAATGTGAGGTTATCTACTTTGGGGGAAAAAACACAAAGGCAGAATATTATCTGAATGGCGGCAGATGAGAAAAAGGGGAGGTGCAATGAGACCTGGGTGTCATGGTGCATCAGTCATTGAAAGTTAGCATGCAGATACAGCAGGTGGTGAAGAAGGCAAATGGTATGTTGACCTTCATAGCTAGGGGATTTGTGTATAAGAGCAGGGAGGTCTTACTGCAGTTGTACAGGGCCTTGGTGAGGCCTCACCTGGAATATTGTGTTCAGTTTTGGTCTCCTAATCTGAGGAAGGACGTTCTTGCTATTGAGGGAGTGCAGTGAAGGTTCACCAGGAAGGCGGGACTAATATTTGAGGAGAGACTGAATCGACTGGGCCTGTATTCACTGGAGTTTAGAAGAATGAGCGGGGATCTCATAGAAACATATAAAATTCTGACGGGACTGGATAGGTTAGATGCAGGAAGAATGTTCCCGATGTTGGGGAAGTGCAGAACCAAGGGTCACAGTCTAAGGATAAGGGGTAAGCCATTTAGGACCGAGATGAGGAGAAACTTCTTCACTCAGAGAGTTGTTCACTTCTGGAATTCTCTACCGCAGAGAGTTGTTTATGCCAGTTCATTAGATATATTCAAGAGGGAGTTAGATATGGCCCTGACGGCTAAAGGGATCAAGGGGTATGGAGAGAAAGCAGGAAAAGGGTACTGAGGTGAATGATCAGCCATGATCTTATTGAATGGAGGTGCAGGCTCAAAGGGCCGAATGGCCTCCTCCTGCACCTATTTTCTATGATTCTATGTTTCTATGTAGTAACATATCACATCCACACAGAGATAATCTTCTATTTAGCAGAGGGCCTGGACTTGATGGTACACCATTCATGCCCCCTGTTATCACAGTCTTGCTGGTCTTGAATGCATTTGGCACTGTGCTTGGTTTTCACCCTCCAGCAATGTTATTCATGTCAGGAAACATGCAATACGCAAGTGCTATACTACACTTCCTACTTTGTATCTCTCCTCCTTTATACTGACAGTAATTTCCAGGCTTTTCTTAAAAAGTGTCGTCATCTTTTTTTTATTTTCCTTTCCACTTTTTTTTTTCTTATTTGTCAGTTAATAGCATTGCTCACCAGGGTTGCTTGGTACCCAAAGAAAGAATTGCTTTTATACAGCGCCTTTTATGACCTCAGGACGTCCCAAAGCGCTTTACAGCCAATTAATTACTTTTGAAGTGTAGTTACTGTTGTTATGCAGGAAATCCAAGTTCAAATTACAGTTGTGACTAAAATTTGCAGGGAGGGAGTGAAAATTGACTAGTTGAGAAATAGGGTCCTTTAATTTAATGGTAATTTTAAGACTAATATCAGAAAAATCTTCTTCTCACAAATCGTGTTCAACATGTGGAGCAGACTACCAGATAGATTAGTGGCAGCAAAATCGTTGGATCAATTAACAAACAATTAGACCACGTTTTTAAATTTGGTGAAAACCAGGCAAGGGGGGGTGGGGCAAGTTAAAATGAGGCCAATTACTTATTGCTTCTGATCTCACTGCATTCCCACCATGTCCTGATCTTAGCCTGGTCTTTTCAGCAGGCGAGTGGGACACCGGCAGGAAGGAAGCGGTGTCCTTCCTTAAATATTGGGACCCGACTGCAATGTTAGTCTGAGGCCTGAGCAGGAGAGCATTGATAGCTTCCCCGTCAGCCCTAACCTGTCAGGAGATTGATTGTGGGCCAGGGGAAGCCCAGGCAGGTAAGTTATAACTTTATTTTAGGTTTCCTTATGGGCCAGGACTGCTCCTCTGGGCCTCACAATATAGTCTTGTGCCCACCTTGCCCCAAGCTTTCTCCCCTCCCTGATTGCAGCCAGTGCCCCCTCCCCCCAATCGCGACTAGAACCCCGCCACCCGATCACCTCCAGAGCACACCCCCCAACTGACTTCAGGGGACCATCCCTATGGGTCCCTGTCCCCAAATTCCCTCTCCCGCTCGCCGGCCAAGTAGTAAATCTGGCCAGTTTTGGCAGGGGAGAATGCCTGCAAATGAGGCCCGGCCGTTAAGATCAGCTAGCCTCTATATCCACGGACCCCCCAGATTCACTGCCCACTTTGGGGTTCGCACAAACTGTACCCACGCATCTTTAAAATCGGGACCTTAGATGCTACAGTGGCCGAATTTTAGGATGCTTCTGGATAGATGCATTAAGATGGGCCGAATTAGTGGAATCTTGTGAAGTGAGCATAAATACCAAAAGACTAGACGATCCTATCCTCCAAATTTTATAGATAGTGTGCAATTTAAAGTCCATAATGTTAGCAGCTTTGAAGTCTAGGTACCAGTAAAAATATTGAAATCTGTAAAACAAAATTTAAATATATAAATTGTTTTCTTTTAAAATAAAATCATTCCTTTTCTCGTTTTTCAGATTTCCATTCAATTTCCAGTGTATCGCAGCTTTGTGCATATTTTCATTTAGTCTTTAGCAGACTCTTTGTTTACGTAAGCATATCCATCTCCATGACCATGATCCATGATAGCTAAATAGGAGTATTCTTTCTCTTCTTGCTGAAGAAGAAGCCAGATTATGCAACACTGTACTGATGCTGTCCTTAACTCAGTTAACTAGCAAACCAACCCCACATATAAAAAATACTCTGTTGAGAAGGAAAGAAGATAGTAAGAATTTAAATGTACTTCTCAGATATTGATGTATACAGGCTTTTAAAGTCATGTGGCTGCAGTATGATGTTGTAACGGATTTATGGGTGGCAATGGAAGGCATCAGTAGTCTTGTTGTATGGGGCTCCGCAGCAGGAAGTGAGAGCCTAATCCTATTCAGCCATCAAAGGTGTTTACATTTTGTTTTCTGTATTTAATCTTGTCTGAATGTATTACATGAGTGGACTTGCATAAAGGAGATGGATGCTTAGATTGTATGTAATTTCATAATTGTTTGCATTAAAGGACTCTAGCCTGTATGTGCCTATTCTCTTGCTATGGTAGTCTACCTTAGCTGTGCTCTCAAACCGTTAGTTACAGGCCCTGTGAGACTCAGTGTTAAAATACTTCCACAGGGTCCTGCTTTCTGCTTGAATTCTAGTCACTTATTTCATTAATTGATATATAGATTTTTATCGCTTTTTTGTTAGAATCCATTTTTTTTGTCACATCGAAATTAAGTTTATGTGCAGTAACAGGCTAATAAGTCAGTAGCTTCAGTTGCTTGTTAAAGTCAAGCATGTGTCTTTGTTTCATGTTACTAATGATGTGGAACCATGGAGGCCCAAGTATATTTCGCTTGGACGATGTGGGAGCGAATACTGAAAGCTCATTACTTGGCTCCCCATTGGAATCCTACAGGAGTTTGCTCATTGAAAAGACTGTGGGGGCTTTGACAGAATTATTATACTGAATATTTTTAGACTCATTAACTATATTACCAAAGCAAAACATCTCTTCTCTAACATGCAGATTTGCTGAAGCTATAGCAACTTTGCTTTAGTTATTGCAGTAAGGATGATGCTGTGTCTGAAAGTCAAAAAAATTGTGCCTAAATGTTTTAATTTACGGCCCAAGTCTCTCAGCAGTTTGGTTTTCAATTAACTCTTTTGTCTTTATCTATTTAGTTGATCTGTATTTTGTATTATAATCTGTACATAATCATATTTAAAAACAAATGACAAAGATGCTACAAGCAAATGTTTGTATTCCACTAAATTTTAGTAAAATAAATTTAACGGTCTTTTTTCAGCTATTACAGAATATTTAAGTTAGCAAATTATGAAGATAATTAGTAGGGCATCTACTTACTGCGTAAACATGGTAGTGTTTGTTTCCAATGGATTATGTGCTGATATGAATAAAAGTTTTGTGCTATTACACAGCCTAGCAATTGTATTATTTGAATTATTGGAATCATTATTAGGGAAACAGTTCTAATAGCCCTAATCTACATATGTAAATTGGCTAGAATTGATATAATTAATGTACTATCCCTAACAATACAATGAAAGTAGCCTCCAAATTTCATGAAGACATGGTATGATTTTTTAGATGAAGCGAAAAGCATTTATTTAATTAACCTAACTTGCATATATAAATTATGTCTAATTAACATAATTTATTAATGAGCTCTCCCTTTTAGCACAGCAGGTATACTGCTATTTTCATAAAGATTAATCCTAAGGTTTTTATGTGTTGGGAAAGTCTTTTGTGGTTAAGCTAATTTGCATATACAAATACTTCAGCTTTGCATAATTGGTATGCCATTGTTAATGCTAAAATAGATTTTCTAATCGTGGACGATAGATTTTGATTTAATAATTGATGGTAACTAATTAACACAGGATCTGTTTACACATCTGCAGATGGAATGACTGATAATTTTGCTAGCCAGCCCTTTTATGTAATGGTATTCCAACCATCACAAAAATGTGTTCTGCTATAGGTATGCAAAAATTATCATTAATAACATTATTGTATAAATGCTTAAAAGACTCATAGCAGATTCCTCTCTCCCACTTCTTTAAAGGAAACATTAACCCATTTAGTGCTGACTGTAATTTCTATGCTATTATGTGCAGCTTTAGCTCTTGAAACTTTTTCGCACTGCTCCCTCTTCTCTTATAGAACATAAAGCTACAGATCATGTAAAGTGACATTATCTATAATACATGATGGACATAAAAACACAGCTCTCTCCAGATTGGTCTGCATCCAGGCAATTCTTTCCAGTTGAAAGAATGTATTTCCCCATGGACATAACAATAACAACTTGTGTTTATATGGTGCCTTTAACATAATAAAACATCCCAAGGCACTTCATAGGAGTGTAATCAGACAGAAATGGATGCTGAGCCAAAGAAGGAGACATTAGGACAAGTGGCCAAAAGCTTGGTAAAAGATTCAGGTTTTAACGAGCATCTTAAAGGAGGAGAAAGAGGTGGAGAGGCAGGGAATTTTAAGGAGGGAATTTTAGAGCTTAGGGCCTAGACGACTAGAGGCACGGTGAAAGAAGTGGGGCCTACACAAGAGGCCACAGTTGGAACACAGAGTTTACGGAGGAGCATAGGACTGGAGGAGATTACAGACTTAGGGAAAGGCAAGGCCATGTAGGGATTTGAAATTAAGGCGGAGAATTTTTAAATCGCGGCATTGGTGGACCAGGAATCAATTTGGTTAGCAAGGACAGAGCAGATGAGTAAATAGGACTTGGTGCAAGTTGATATATGGCAGCAGAGTTTTAGATGAGCTAAGTTTATGAGGCTAAAAAATGATAGGCTGGCCAGAAGAGCATTGGCATTTTTCGGTCTGGATGTAATAAAAGCACCGATGAGGGTTTTAGCAGCAGGTAGGCTAAGGCAGGGTGGAGACAGGTGATATTACGGAGATTGAAATAAATGATCTTTGTGCTGGAGAGGATATGGGGTCGGAAGCTCGGTTCAGGGTCGATTAGGTCACAGAGATTTCAAATAGTTTGTTCAGCCTGAGACAGAGCCAAGGAGGGGCCATGGGATCAGTGGCTAGGGAAAAGAGTTTGTGATGGGGCTGAAACAATTTTTGATTGCAGGAAATTTTCCAAATTTTTGATTGCAGGAAATTTTATCCAATTCAGGATTGAGAGGCAGTCTGACAACAGTGGAGGGGTCAAGAAAGGTGGTGCTGAGGTCGAGCTGGATGTCATCAGCGTATATGTGGAACCTGGTGTGTTTTCAAATGATGTCACCAAGGGGCAGCATAAAGATGAGAAATAGGAAAGGGCTAAGGTCCGTTCCCTGGGCTCTCCGGAGGTAACAGTGCAGGAGCTGGAAGAGAAGCCATTGCAGAAGATTCTCTGGCTATGATTGGATAGGTAAGAATGGAACCAGGCAAAGGCAGTCCCTGTCAGCTGGACAATGGAGGAGATGTGTTGGAGGAGGATGGCTTGGTTAAGTGTGTCAAAAGCTGCAGACATATCGAGAAGGATGAAGCATTCTGTTCCATGGTCAAGCCACTGGGAGACTTTAGCAGTGCAGGAGAGGATAGTGCTTCCTGCCTCCCATATATCCCACACTTACCTATCTGATTCACTCCATGTGATATCAAGAAATGGCTGAGCGCCTGGTTGATAGCAAAGACTGCAAGTCCTGATAATATCCCGGCTGTAGTGCTTGAAGATATGTGCTTCAGAACCAGCCACGCCTCCAGCTAAACTGTTCCAGTACAGCTACAACATTGGCATCTACCCGACAATATGTAAAATTGCCCAGCTATGTCCTGTCCATAAAAAGCAGGGCAAATCCAAACCAGCCAACTACCAGTCTATCAGTGTACTCTCAATCATCAGCAAATTAATGGAAGGAGTCGTCGACAGTGCTATCAAGCAGCACTTACTCATCAATAACCTGCTTACCGATGCTCAGTTTGGGTTTCGCCAGGGCCACTCGGCTGCAGACTTCATTACAGCCTTGGTATAAAATGGACAAAAGAGCTGAATTCCAGAGGTGAGGTGAGAGCGAATGCCTTTAAGATAAAAGCAGCATTTGACCGAGTGTGGTATCAAGGGGCCCTAGTAAAAGTCAATGTGCATCAGGGGAAAACCCTTCAGTAATTGGAGTCATATCTAGCACAAAGGAAGATGTTTGTAGATGTTGGAGGCTAATCATCTCAGCCCCAGGACATCGCTGAAGAAGTACCTCAGGGTGGTGTTCCAGATCCAACTAGCTTCAGCTGCTTTATCAATGATCTTCCCTCCATCATAAGATCAAAAGTGTGGCTCTTCACTGATGATTGCACAGTGTTCAATTGCATTCGGAATTCTTCAGATAATGAAGCAGTCCATGCCCGCAATCAGCAAAACCTGGACAACACCAGGCTTGGGCAGTTACGTATCAAATAACATTCGCTCCACACAAGTGGCAGGTAATGACCATCTCCAACAAGAGAGAATCTAACCACCTCCCCTTGGCATTACCATAGCCAAATATACCACAATCAAAATCCTGGGGGTCAGTATTGACCAGAAACTCAACTGGACCAGCCATATAAATGTCGTGGCTACTAGAGCAGGTCAGAGGCTGGGTATTCTGTGTGAATAGTTCACCTCCTGATTCCCCAAAGCCTTTCCACCACCTATAAGATTGGAGTGTGGAAGAACACTTTACACTTCCCAGGATGGGTGCAACTGCAACAACACTCAAGAAGCTCAATACCATCCAGGACAAAGCAGTCCGCTTGATCAGCAGCTGATCCACCACGTTATACATCCATTTACCCACCACCAGCGCACCATGACTGCAGTGTGTACTACCTACAGGATGCACTGCATCAACTCACCAAGGCTTCTTTGACAGCACCTCCCAAACCTGCAACCTCTACCACCTTGAAGGACAAGGGCAGCATGTGAATGTTAACATCACCTCCAAGTCACACACTATCCTAATTTAGACATATATCGCCGTTCCGTCATTGTCGCTGGGTCAAGATCATGGAACTCCCTACCTAACAGCACTATGGGTCGAGATTCACTACATGGACTACAGTGGTTCAACAAGGCGGTCGCCACCACCTTTTCAAGGGCAACTAGGAACAGGCAATAAATGTTGGCTTTGCTAGTGACATCCATATAACAAGAATGAATTTTTTTAATTCATTTCTTCGTAATGACTGACAGAACTCCTGTTCGAGAACAAATCAGACTGTGACCATCAGCAAGACTGAGGTTTAAATTTGCATCTTCTTATGGAAAGTGTATTGCATTATAGTTGAAGGTCCACCAATAAAGGCTAAATTTTTATGTGACCTATAACTACATGTATCCAAGAAATTGCCTTCTCAATAGTACAAATTTGTTGGTAGAACACTAATTTGTTAACCTGTAAAATATTCTATAATTTCAACATGAACTCCCTGGTTTCAGATTTTGAGAACCAAGGACAACCTACTTCTACTTCTACAGAAGCTAATGAAATACAGTCAGTTGGTTCCTAGAAAAAAATAGGTGCAGGAGTAGGCCATTCGGCCCTTCTAGCCTGCACCGCCATTCAATGAGTTCATGGCTGAACATGCAACTTCAGTACCCCATTCCTGCTTTCTCACCATACCCTTGATCCCCCTAGTAGTAAGGACTACATCTAACTCCCTTTTGAATATATTTAGTGAATTGGCCTCAACAACTTTCTGTGGTAGAGAATTCCACAGGTTCACCACTCTCTGGGTGAATAAGTTTCTCCTCATCTCGGTCCTAAATGGCTTACCCTTTATCCTTAGACTGTGACCCCTGGTTCTGGACTTCCCCAACATTGGGAACATTCTTCCTGCATCCAAATTGTCTAAACCCGTCAGAATTTTAAACGTTTCTATGAGGTCCCCTCTCATTCTTCTGAACTCCAGTGAATACAAGCCCAGTTGATCCAGTCTTTCTTGATATGTCAGTCCCGCCATCTCGGGAATCAGTCTGGTGAACCTTCGCTCCCTCAATAGCAAGAATGTCCTTCCTTAAGTTAGGAGACCAAAACTGTACACAATACTCCAGGTGTGGCCTCACCAAGGCCCTGTACAACTATAGCAACATCTCCCTGCCCCTGTACTCAAATCCCCTCGCTATGAAGGCCAACATGCCATTTGCTTTCTTAACCGCCTGCTGTACCTGCATGCCAACCTTCAATGACTGATGTACCATGATACCCATGTCTCGTTGCACCTCTCCTTTTCCTAATCTGTCACCATTCAGATCATAGTCTGTCTCTCTGTTTTTACCACCAAAGTGGATAACCTCACATTTATCCACATTATACTTCATCTGCCATGCATTTGCCCACTCACCTAACCTATCCAAGTCACTCTGCAGCCTCATAGCATCCTCCTCGCAGCTCACACTGCCACCCAACTTAGTATCATCCGCAAATTTGGAGATACTACATTTAATCCCCTCGTCTAAATCATTAATGTACAATGTAAACAGCTGGGGCCCCAGCACAGAACCTTGCGGTACCCCACTAGTCACTGCCTGCCATTCTGAAAAGTACCCATTTACTCTTACTCTTTGCTTCATGTCTGACAACCAGTTCTCAATCCATGTCAGCATACTACCCCCCAATCCCATGTGCTTTAACTTTGCACATTAATCTCTTGTGTGGGACCTTGTCGAAAGCCTTCTGAAAGTCCAAATATACCACATCAACTGGTTCTCCCTTGTCCGCTCTACTGGAAACATCCTCAAAAAATTCCAGAAGATTTGTCAAGCATGATTTCCCTTTCACAAATCCATGCTGACTTGGACCTATCATGTCACCTCTTTCCAAATGCGCTGCTATGACATCCTTAATAATTGATTCCATCATTTTACCCACGACCGATGTCAGGCTGACCGGTCTATAATTCCCTGTTTTCTCTCTCCCTCCTTTTTTAAAAAGTGGGGTTACATTGGCTACCCTCCACTCCATAGGAACTGATCCAGAGTCAATGGAATGTTGGAAAATGACTGTCAATGCATCTGCTATTTCCAAGGACACCTCCTTAAGTACTCTGGGATGCAGTCCATCAGGCCCTGGGGATTTATCGGCCTTCAATCCCATCAATTTCCCCAACACAATTTCCCAACTAATAAGGATTTCCCTCAGTTCCTCTTCCTTACTAGACCCTCTGACCCCTTTTATATCCGGAAGGTTGTTTGTGTCCTCCTTAGTGAATACCGAACCAAAGTACTTGTTCAATTGTTCTGCCATTTCTTTGTTCCCCGTTATGACTTCCCCTGATTCTGACTGCAGGGGACCTACGTTTGTCTTTACTAACCTTTTTCTCTTTACATATCTTTAGAAACTTTTGCAGTCCGTCTTAATGTTCCCTGCAAGCTTCTTCTCGTACTCCATTTTCCCTGCCCTAATCAAACCCTTTGTCCTCCTCTGCTGAGTTCTAAATTTCTCCCAGTCCCCAGGTTCGCTGCTATTTCTGGCCAATTTGTATGCCACTTCCTTGGCTTTAATACTATCCCTGATTTCCCTTGATAGCCACGGTTGAGCCACCTTCCCTTTTTTATTTTTACGCCAGACAGGAATGTACAATTGTTGTATTTCATCCATGCGGTCTCTAAATGTCTGCCATTGCCCATCCACCGTCAACCCCTTAAGTATCATTCGCCAATCTATCCTAGCCAATTCACGCCTCATACCTTCAAAGTTACCCTTCTTTAAGTTCTGGACCATGGTCTCTGAATTAACTGTTTCATTCTCCATCCTAATGCAGAATTCCACCATATTATGGTCACTCGTCCCCAAGGGGCCTCGCACAACGAGATTGCTAATTAATCCTCTCTCATTACACAACACCCAGTCTAAGGTGGCCTCCCCCCTAGTTGGTTCCTCGACATATTGGTCTAGAAAACCATTCCTTATGCACTCCAGGAAATCCTCCTCCAGCGTATTGGTTCCAGTTTGGCTAGCCCAATCTATGTGCATATTAAAGTCACCCATTATAACTGCTGCACCTTTATTGCATGCACCCCTAATTTCCTGTTTGATGCCCTCCCCAACATCACTACTAGTTTGGAGGTCTGTACACAACTCCCACTAACGTTTTTTTCCCTTTGGTGTTCTTCAGCTCTACCCATATAGATTCCACATCATCCAAGCTAATGTCCTTCCTAACTATTGCATGAATCTCCTCTTTAACCAGCAATGCTACCCCACCTCCTTTTCCTTTTATTCTATCCTTCCTGAATGTTGAATACCCCTGAATGTTGAGTTCCCAGCCCTGATCATCCTGGAGCCACGTCTCCGTAATTCCGATCACATCATATTTGTTAGCATCTATTTGCACAGTTAATTCATCCACCTTATTACGGATACTCCTTGCATTAAGACACAAAGCCTTCTGGCTTTTTTTTTTAACACCCTTTGTCCTTTTAGAATTTTGCTGTACAGTGGCCCTTTTTGTTCTTTGCCTTGGGTTTCTCTGCCCTCCACTTTTCCTCATCTCCTTTCTGTCTTTTGCTTTTGTCTCCTTTTTGTTTCCCTCCGTCTCCCTGCATTGGTTCCCATCCCCCTGCCATATTAGTTTAACTTCTCCCCAACAGCACTAGCAAACACTCCCCCTTGGACATTGGTTCCGGTGCTGCCCAGGTGCAGACTGTCCGGTTTGTACTGGTCCCACCTCCCCCAGAACCGGTTCCAATGCCCCAGGAATTTGAATCCCTCCCTGTTGCACCAATGCTCAAGCCACATATTCATCTGCGCTATCCTGTGATTCCAACTCTGACTAGCACATGGCACTGGTAGCAATCCCGAGATTACTACTTTTGAGGTCCTACTTTTTAATTTAGCTCCTAGCTCCTTCAATGCGTTTTGTAGGACCTCATCCCTTTTTTTACCTATGTCGTTGGTACCAATGTGCACCACGATAACTGGCTGTTCTCCCTCCCTTTTTAGAATGTCCTGCACCTGCTCCGAGACATCCTTGACCCTTGCACCAGGGAGGCAACATACCATCCTGGAGTCTCGGTTGCGGCCGCAGAAACGCCTATTTATTCCCCTCACAATTGAATCCCCTATCACTATCGCTCTCCCACTCTTTTTCCTGCCCTCCTATGCAACAGAGCCAGCCACGGTGCCATGAACTTGGCTTCTGCTGCCCTCCCCTGATGAGTCATCCCCCCCAACAGTACTCAAAGCAGTGTATCTGTTTTGCAGGGGGATGACCCCGGGGGACCCCTGCACTACCTTCCTTGCACTACTCTTCCTGCTGGTCTTCCATTCCCTATCTGGCTGTGGACCCTTCTCCTGCGGTAAGACCAACTCACTACACGTGCTACTCACGTCGTTCTCAGCATCGTGGATGCTCCAGAGTGAATCCACCCTCAGCTCCAATTCTGCAATGCAGTCCGTCAGGAGCTGGAGGTGGATACACTTCCCGCACACGTAGTTGTCAGGGACACCGGAAGTGTCCCTGAGTTCCCATATGGTGCAGGAGGAGCATATCACGTGACCGAGCTCTCCTGTCATGACTTAACCCTTAGATTAACTTAAATTGGCAACAACAATGTTAAAGTTTACTCACTGTTATAGGAGAAAAAAGAAAAACTACTCACCAATCACCAGCCAATCACTTACCCCCTTGGCTGTGACGTCACCTTCTTGTTTCTTTCTACTTCTTTTTGCCTTCTCCCTGTAGCTGCACAAATACGCCTTTATCGGCCTCTCTCCAACCCCGGAACTCCCGCCTCTCCACACACCTCCTCGACGCTGCTCCCGGTCTCATTGGCCTTTATAGGCCTCTCTCCGACCCCGGAACTCCCGCCTCTCCACGCACCTCCTCGACGCTGCTCCCGGTCTCACTGGCCTTTATAGGCCTCTCTCCGACCCCGGAACTCTCGCCTCTCCACGCACCTCCTCGACGCTGCTCCCGGTCTCACTGGCCTTTATAGGCCTCTCTCCGACCCCGGAACTCCCGCCTCTCCACGCACCTCCTCGACGCTGCTCCCGGTCTCACTGGC
Source organism: Pristiophorus japonicus (assembly GCF_044704955.1). Taxonomy (NCBI): domain Eukaryota; kingdom Metazoa; phylum Chordata; class Chondrichthyes; family Pristiophoridae; genus Pristiophorus; species Pristiophorus japonicus. The sequence continues at coordinate 432,294,377 of NC_091977.1, forward strand.
CTTTATAGGCCTCTCGCCGGCCCCGGAACTCCCGCCTCTCCTCGACGCTGCTCCCGGTCTCACTGGCCTTTATAGGCCTCTCGCCGACCCCGGAACTCCCGCCTCCCCACGCACCTCCTCGACGCTGCTCCCGGTCTCACTGGCCTTTATATGCCTCTCGCCGACCCCGGAACTCCCGCCTCTCCATGCACCTCCTCCTAAAATGACATCGGTTGCAATGACCGGGACTCGAACCCGGGTCGATTACTTGGACGACAGCTATGCTCACCACTATACTACCATCACCCATTTTAATGTTGTAGTTGGCAGATGGTTGTTAAGACCTGTATCTCAACCTGCTTTCCTATAAGCTATTTGTTATACATTTATGAGTTTTCCACAAGGGCAATGGAAGGAGAGCATTGGAATAGTCGAGTCTGGAGGTAGGAAAAGCATGCAGATGGACTGAGGCAGGTGATATTACGTAGGTGGAAGTTGACAGTCGTTGTGATGGTGAGGATATGGGGTCGGAGCATATATCTCAGGGCCAAATAGGATGCCAAGGTTGTGAACAGTCTGGTTCCGCTTGAGACAGTGATCAGGGAGGGAGATGAAATTGGTAGCTAGGGAATGGTGTTTGTGGTGAAGGCTGAAGACAATGGCTTCAGTCTTCCCACTGTTAATTGGAGGTAATTTTTTCTCCTCCAAAACTGGGTATCGGCAAGTCTGACAACACGAAGTGGAGGGGTCGGGAGCGATGGTAGGGTTTTGTAGGGTTTTGCTGTAATATTCTGTCTAATAAAATCGTGTTACCTCAGCAATAAATAATGAGATATTTTCAAACCTCAACCTAATAGAGCTTCCACTACCGACAGGCAAGTACGACCAAAAGGAACATTCATGTCCTCTAGCAGCTAGGGCAATGTAACACACTGGTTAGTCAGCTGAAAATATATCTAAAAAAGAACAAATTTCACACACATCTGATCAAAGATCCATCTTGGACTCATAAGGAATTTAAAATTTCATTCATACAGCATGAGCCAAGTACTTTATAATCATGCTTTAAATCTAACTTTAAAACTCTTTGCATGTTTTTTTATGAACATTTATTTTGCTCAAAAATTCTATTCAAAATTCTTTTAGTTTTTTTGCATTGCAATAACGTACTAGTAAATTATAAGAAAATAAAGGTACATCAATATTTGTGCAGAAATGCACCATTTTATCTTGCAAATCAGTGTAATTGTAACTTAGAAACAATGATATACCAGCCATATTTAATATTCAGTTGCTAACTCTAGTCTGCTTAGCCACACAGCAAAAAGGTACCAACACACTGAAAATTAACTTGGTTGTTTCAAATATTGTTCTAATGTTTCAAAACTTCTGGTGGAAATTACATACAAAATAAAGGAACAGCAAATGTATTAATTGTTATTCTCTGACAGTCAATGAATGTTTTCTGCAATATTGCATCATGGGCCATCTTTAATTTTATTTTTGTTTATTGTTTATCTATCAATGGATTTATATGATGTCATGCCGACTCATTTTTCTCAGTTTTCACTGAATGCTTTGAATGTCATGCGTTAATCTGATAGAAAATACTGTGACGACATAAATCAATGATTGTGTAGAAATATTCTTACAAAAATACATACTTTTAATTTAATTAATTTATCTAATAAAACTTGCTGAAGGTTGTGCATGTATTTGTTTTTAAAACAATTATTTATGGTTCACATGTTTTGAATAATGTTTATGTTATAACATGATATAGCCCTGATTAGGTATCCAACAAGTCACATATATATGTTATATTTTACCAACTATCCTCATAACTCCCACTTATTTTGGATATAAAAGGTTATAATGAGGTATTACTCTCAGTGGGACTGAAAATGGACAGTTGCATTTTGCTTTTTTAATATCATAGTAAGGTAGATGGATGATGCATTTTTCTGGAAATTTCTTTTCTGTTATTGTTCTCCTAGAGCAGCTGATGGCTGCTTAATGCTCTTTAGTTTTGTCATGCTCTAAAGCACATGCTGCTAGGCCATGATAAGCTTTACAGGAATAAAAACAGCTAACACGTCCATCAAAGTATTTTAATTTTACATCTTAAAGTTTAGGTGAGGCCAATTTATGCAGTTTGAATAGCATCAAAGGCTTCCTGCTTTTAAACAAAAGGGTAAAATAAATCCTCGAGCTGCCTTTATGGAACTGAGTGAAACAGAAATGTTTTACTCATCAGCTTTGCAGTCACTGGTTTGCCTCAGCTAGAACAAAACTGCTGAAGCATTTAGAGAAAATTAACCCCCCATCCTAGCAGCCAGATGTGACTGGATTCTGATGAATGCACATGAGTGGGCTGAAAAATCAAGAGACTGTGAAATTCCTGTCAGGCCTATACAGTACAGAATGGGCTATTGACTGCTTTCTGTATTCTCTCCATCATTCTTTTTGAACACTGCCATTAATTTCTCCTCCTACTCTGACTTTTTTTAAAAATCCCATCAGCTCTCTGCACTGCAAACAAGAATGCATAAGGCACTGGTGGACTACTCCAAACAACGGGGCCTTTACAACCAAGCAGGGCTGGCTGCATCGCAGGCTCTCTCTCATGAGAATGCTCAGAAAATAATAGCTGTGCAGGTACGTTTTAAAAGGAGTTATGGAGGGATAATGGGATTAAGACTGAAAAGAAAATAATTGGAAGTGGATGCCCAGTATTAAAATTCAAACACATTATGATATAATTGAAATTTCATACATAGGGAAAAATGCTGCTAGAAAGATGCTGGTATCTCTGTTTCCTGCCCTTTTAAGTTATATAGCTACAATTAGAAATTCTTATTTTCTTTCTTTATTTAAGCACATATAGTCCCTTTCTTTGTTTTTATAATCCCTGTTTACTTTCAGAAGATCTCTTTGTTTTATCTATTTATACCTATTATTTAGATTTTTCTATTTAGATGATATTTGGATGCAGATGCTAACTTGTAAAACTAATTTATCCCTTATTTACACCCTGTTTATTTTCATGGACTAAGAAATCTTAAGGAGCCACTCAACAAAATTTCCACCTATGTAACATGGACTTTTTGGCTGCCCATTGAATATAATTCTATGTTCCAACTTTTATCCCTTCTCACAAACAAGACAAAATCACTGGCTGATTTGGTTCCAGGTGCAAACTCTTCCAGCCCTACACCTCTGCGGTTCAACAACTTTGGCCTCTTGCTCATCTTCAGTTTTCTTCGTGCCACCATTGCTGGCTGTGCCTTCAACTGCCTAGGCCCTAAGTTCTGGAATTCCCTCCCTAAACCTCTCCACCTCTCTACTTCTCTCTTTAAGACACTCCTTAAAACCTACCTCTTTGACCAAGCTTTTGCTCACCTGTTCTAAAATCTCCTTATGTGGCTCAGTGTCAAATTTTGTTTGATAATCGTTCCTGTGAAGTTCTTGAGATGTTTTACTACATTAAATGCACAATATAAATGCAAGTTGTTGTTGGTGTTTTAATGCAAAAGAATACAATTATACTAATCATTGTTACACTGTTTATGAATCATTAGACCTAGTACTTTGTTGCATTTTTGCAGCAACAAATTTTAGAGAAGCCCTATATTTATGAATTGGACAGAATTTCATTGTGCTTATGTTCATTAAACAGTGCATTTCATCCCATGTTTATTTTAATAATTGTGGATGTCTCATTACAGGAAAGATAATGATGTAATCAGTACGATGGTATAAAAAGCATTTTGCTCTCGCTAATTTTAAAACAATCAATGTGAATATCTTTAATATAATGCGAATGATTTGAAAAGAGTTTTATCCACAATTTTGATTAAGTGGGGTTGTAAAATTACAAAAAGAATATAAAATGTGAAATTGAGCAGTAAGTAACAAATGGAAAAATTACTTCAAAACTCCACTAGCAGTTGCTATAACTGCAAAACAAAAGACAGTTCTATTGACTGGCCTGTGGTGCCACTGGAACGTCCCCTCACGTCGCCCATCTGTTCAGTTTCTGGTTTAATCAGCAGGAGATCTTTGCAAACATCGAGGTGGGCATGCAAAAACTTCAAATCTCTCAAGCAGTCTCATATTGAGCTGCAAAGTAACAACGTAGGACAAATTAAATTGAATATTTAATAAAATGTATAACATTTCACAAATATTTTGTATCAGTCTTTACGGTAGAGGACACTAACAATATTCTAACAGTGGATAGTCAAGGGGCGATAGGGGGCAGGAACTTAGCACAATCACAATCACTAAGGAGGTGGTACTCAGTAAGATAATGGGACTAAAGGCAGATAAATCCCCTGGACCTGATGGCTTGCATCCTTGGGTCTTAAGAGAAGTAGTGGCAGGGATAATGGATGCACTGGTTGTAATTTACCAAAATTCCCTGGATTCTGGGGAGGTCCCGACAGATTGGAAAACTGCAAATGTGACGCCCTTATTTAAAAAAGGAGGCAGACAAAAACCAGGAAACTATAGACCAGTTAGCCTAACATCTGTGGTTGGGAAAATGTTGGAGTCCATTATTAAAGAAGCAGTAACTGGATATTTGGAAAAGCAAAATTCGGTCAGGCAGAGTCAGCATGGATTTATGAAGGGGAAGTCATGTTTGACAAATTTGCTGAAATTCTTTGAAGATGTAATGAACCGGGTGGATAAAGGGGAACCAGTGGATGTGGTGTATTTGGACTTCCAGAAGGCATTTGACAAGGTGCCACATAAAAGGTTACTGAACAAGATAAAAGTTCACGGGGTAATATATTAGCATGGATAGAGGATTGGCTAACGAACAGAACGCAGAGTCGAGATAAATGGTTCATTCTCTGATTGGCAACCAATAACTAGTGGGGTGCCGCAGGGATCAGTGCTGGGACCCCAACTATTTACAATCTATATTAACGACTTGGAAGAAAGGACTGAGTGTAATGTAGCCAAGTTTGCTGACGATACAAAGATGGGAAGAAAAGCAATGTGTGAGGAGGACACAAAAAATCTGCAAAAGGACATAGACAGGCTAAGTGAGTGGGCAAAAATTTGGTAGATGGAGTATAATGTTGGAAAGTGCAAGGTCATACACTTTGGCAGAAAAAAATCAAAGAGAAAATTATTATTTAAATGGAGAAAGATTGCAAAGTGCTGCAGTACAGCGGGACCTGGGGGTACTTGTGCATGAAACACAAAAGGATAGTATGCAGGTACAGCAAGTGATCAGGAAGGCCAATGGAATCTTGGCCTTTATTGCAAAGGTGATGGAATATAAAAGCAGAGAAGTCTTGCTACAGCTATAAAGGGTATTGGTGAGGCCACACTTGGAATACTGTGTGCAGTTTCCATATTTACGAAAGGATATACTTGCTTTGGAGACAGTTCTGAGAAGGTTCACTAGGTTGATTCTGGAGATGAGGGGGTTGACTTATGAGGAAAGGTTGAGTAGGTTGGGCCTCTACTCATTGGAATTCAGAAGAATGAGACGTGATCTTATCGAAACATATAAAATTATGAGGGAGCTTGTCAAGGTAGATGCAGAGAGGATGTCTCTACTGATGGGGGAGACTAGAACTAGAGGGCACGATCTTAGAATAAGGGGCCGCCTATTTAAAACTGAGATGAGGAGACATTTCTTCTCTCAGAGGGTTGTAAATCTGTGGAATTCGCTGCCTCAGAGAGCTGTGGAAGCTGGGACATTAAATAAATTTAAGTCAGAAATAGATAGTTTCTTAAATGATAAAGGGATAAGGGGTTAAGGTGAGCGGGCAGGGAGGTGGTGCTGAGTCCATGATCAGATCAGCCATGATCTTATTGAATGGCGGAGCAGGCTCGAGGGGCCGTATGGCCTACTCCTGTTCCAATGGGCCCAAGTTTCCACACGATAAAAAACGGGCGCCCCTCCAAGCTGGGCGCCCGCTTTTCGCGCCTAAAACGGCGCCGGAAAAAAAACTCGTGATTCTGGAGAGCCCTGCAGCTCCTTGTCTGTTTGGCGTGGCGCCCAGGGGGGCGGAGCCTACACTCGCGCCGATTTTGTTAGTGGGAGGGGGCGGGTACTATTTAAATTAGTTTTTTTCCTGCCGACAACGCTGCGCGTGTGCGTTGGAGCGTTCGCGCACGCGCAGTGTGAAGGAAACATTGGCACACGGCCATTTTTGTAGTTCTTTGTAGCTGTTTATTTTTTGAACATTTTTTAATAAAACCACATTGCCATCAGCACATCAGCACTGAGGCTTCCTGCTTACTGCCCCTCCCTCCCTCCTGTTCGCGGGAACGGCGCTGAGCTGACTGTAAGGCTTCCACCTCAAGTGGAAGGCTGCTTGCTGCCTGGTTACTGCCTGCCTGCCCCTCCCTCCCTCCCTCCCTCCCGTTCGCGGGAACGACGCTGAGCTGACTGTAAGGCTTCCACCTCAAGTGGAAGGCTGCTTGCTGCCTGGTTACTGCCTGCCTGCCCCTCCCTCCCGTTCGCGGGAACGACGCCACATCGCTGAGCTGACTGAAGCACTTTCACACAGGTAGGAAGATGGTTTATTTAATCTTTTCTTTGCTTATAAATGTTTATTCAGGTTGGATTTATTTGTATAATATTTGTAGAAGTATAAATAAGGATTTATTGTAGAATTTAATGACTTCCCTTCCCCCCCCTCCCCCCCACCTCGTTCTGGACGTCTAATTTGTAACCTGCGCCTGATTTTTTAATGTGTAGAACAGGTTTTTTCAGTTCTACAAAAATCTTCACTTGCTCCATTCTAAGTTAGTTTGGAGTACGTTTTCACTGTGGAAACTTTGAAATCAGGCGTCAGTGGCCGGACACGCCCCCTTTTGAAGAAAAAATTCTGTTCCAAAGTAGAACTGTTCTACCTGACTAGAACTGCAGAAAAAAAAATGTGGAGAATTGCGATTTCTAAGATAGTCCGTTCTCCACCAGTTGCTCCTAAATATCAGGCGCAAATCATGTGGAAACTTGGGCCCTATTTCTTATGTTCTTATGTTCACATGTGACCCTTACATGCGCAAAATATAATCATGTTTCCATTGATATACTCAAATAGTGACATAGGAAGAATGCATTTAGTGGGCAAGTTACTGAAAATCTATTATTTTGCAATATTTGGCAATGAAGAGAGAAGTAGTACAAAGTGATCTAATCTACCGTCTCCTTAGACATACCATGAAAAAAATCATTCAGAAGCTCTCCTCCCTGAGAAAGCATTGCCACTCTGTTCAGTTTCTGGTTTAGCCGGCAGGAGGTCTTTGATGCTTGGGGCCCTGCTGCATGGGGATTTCTGGAAGGAAAGCAGCCACTTGGGTGACATATCCAATAGATCCATATTGAACTCGTTTTTCTTTGAGTTGTGCACAGAGATCAGCATCCTTCTTGGTCCTAGATGCTAATGTTAGCACTCAGCATAATTAAAATCTAGTCCTAGTTGGAGCATTTCACATTATTGAGCACTTGTTAATGAGTCACATGTATACCTGTATATAGAAACTAAATGATGACTTTGTGATTTGTTGCTAACTATGCAGTTCATTTCTGGTTCTGGTTATTGTCTGATTAGTGATGTTTGCTTTGGTATGTGTTTTATTGTGTGTGGATGGTATTAGGCTACCTCCAGTATTTATGCTGTAATTTCTCATTTATTTTTTATATTTATTCACTAAAATGGTTGAGTAGTATACTGATACACGTAATAGTAGAACGGAGAATGAATCAGGAGTCTCTTGCCTCTTTACATCCATGTTCCACACATCAATCCCACCATCTGCACTACACAAGATCAATTTCCATCATTGTTAAGTTACTGTTCTTGGCTGCATTATTAGGTAATGTTGCAACAAATCTCCACCTACTCTGCCATAGGCAGAGACGGGAAGCTAGATAACTAACCCTAGTCCACTTTTGATAGAATGATAGAATGCATTGAAAGCATGTTCAAGATGTCTCCTAGGCTGGAAGCTCCTTTCTGAACCACTCAACTGTATCCCTGGACATTCATGGCCATCTGTAGTGTTTGCAAGCACTCTAATAATGACTCCACAAGGTAAGGTTGTGATCTTAGTCCATTTATTGCAGCTCCTGAACGAGGTTACAGTAAGGTGGGATCCCTTTTATACCTGGTTACCTGCAGTGTACAGGTGACCTCTAGGTCTCTACCTGTTGCACCCTCTGGTGGTACAGGCATATTGTATACAGTGTAAAGATACATTCATTGGTCTTATGTAACTGTACATTGAGTGCACAGGATATATACATACACAACATCACTGGCCCCTAAATCTTGTGCCACTGGCCTCTGCACTGGGTGTTCTGGGCCTCAACTTGAGTGCCCAAAGCCCTTGCACTTTGTCTGTGCCCGGGAATGGCTCTCTCCCTGTGGACCCCCAAGTCCTTATTGCCACAACATTGGGAAATGGTTAGCAGTGGATGGTTAGAGGTTGAAGTGGGGGGTTTGAGTGGGATCTGGGTGTGATCCATGTGTCCATGAACACATGGATCACACCCAGAACCCACATACCCCCATTTCCCCCCCCCCCCATCATACATAGACCATGTGTGTGGCTCGACAGTTGCATTTACATACATGTACAAAATAAGATAGGATTGGTTACATGACTGTTTGGGTTTAGCAGTAGTTAACAAATACATTTTTAGGTAAGGTACATACATGGTATTACAGTCTTGACCCTGGGGTGTGGATGTAGGTAGGTGAGGACGCTAGTTCCAGAGTAACTGGACTGTGTCCAGGTTGTCTGATGGCGGCGCTGTGCCCCCTGCCAGCTGGGTGGACTCGATTCACTCCCTTGGCTGGATCTCAGGGCCTTTGCTGTTGGCTAGTGGTGGCAGAACTATTGGAATGTGTGGCCTCCCTGTCCTCCTTTGAGGGCTGCAGGGTCTCCCTGCTGCCCTTCACCGGTAGTGGGAGCCTGGTCATCCCAGGTCCCATCAGGAGGGCTGGAGGGTGCTGGCCTCTTGCTCCCGGTGCTGGCCCTGGTAGCCAGAAAGGTAGAGCCGATCTGGGGCAGGGTGCCAGTAGTGGTGCCTGTGCCATCCGCTGATCGCTGGCCCTGCAGTGGGTAAGCTCCCACTGTGTGTGGCCACACTCGCTGGGGCATCACTTTGGTCCCGGAGGCGCAGGCTACATGATTGGTTAACCCGCTGGACCTGGGTGCTTCAAACGGGAGATTGCCTTTGGTTTTGTCAGCATGCATCTTGAACCCGTCATCAAACAAAATTCCATCGTTTACATTCATGATACATTGGCTCTGATCCCATTGAGGTACGAGTTCACATTTGTCAATTACATCTTTTTCCTCAATTACATTTTTTTCCTGTATATTACCGGCATCGCTGTGCAATGTTATATTTAGATACTTGTGTTCATCAATTACACCTTTTCCACGTATCCTACCGGCATCGCTGTTCAATGGTACATTTAAATACGTGCATTTGTTAATTACATGCCTCACATTAGTTTCACCGGCATCGCTGTACAAAAGATGGAACTGTCCCTTTAATTGTTCAGGATTGCCGATCTCCTTTAAGAGGGCCTTGCAATCTTTACCCCAATCTGGTTTGCTGCTCGACATCACGTGTTGCTCCCTCAACGCTGCCCCTCGTGGTCTGGTTGCGGTCATCTTGATTTCAGGCACTTCGCCTCGTGGTGTGGGCGCCATCTTTTCACTCTCCTCGAGGTAGGCTGCGATGATCCTTCTCTCCCCAGGTTCTGCCACCGAAGCCAGGTAATTACCTTCTGCATCGATCTTCTCCCTTCGGAGTCCTGCCACGGCCCGGAAGGTGAGTTCTGGTCGTTCGGGTTGGATCATCTCGCCGTTGGGTAGTGCGGTCTGTGTCATCGCCGCGCAGTCGAGTTGGATGGTAGGATTTTCAGGTGCTGCGATGGATCCAAATGTTGGGCCGCCTTGGACATCGATCTCTGGGGCCTGGAGGTTTTCCCAGCTCCAACAGATTTGGATTTGCTTCATCCAACTTCTTCCTAGCAGCGTTGGACCATCACCAGGTAGCTTATGCATCGCGCTGCCATAGGACACTTGGACATCCACGCTGCCAACGACTGGGATGGTGTCTTTTGTGTAAGTGAGCAGCTTCACCTGAATTGGTAGCATTTTAGGTTGTTCGATCGGGTTGTCCCAGAGTTTCTTGAAGGACACCTGGTTCATCAGCGATTGGCTCGCCCCTGTGTCGACCTCCATCGAGACTGGAACACCGTTGATTTAAACTGCTTTCTTCAATGGAGAACTCTCAGTGGAGCAGGTAAATACTCCGTATACCTCTTCCTGGGGCTGAACTGCCTCCTGGACTCTCTCTTCGTCTTCATCAGCGCTGGAGCCCAGGTGATCGGCCAACTCTTCAGCAACTCGGTGAGTAAAATTTCTTTTACACATTCGCTGTAGATGGCCTTTAGTGTTACAGCCCTTGCAAGTATAGTCTCTGTATCTGCATTGGTGGGCTCTGTGATTTCCTCCACAGCGCCAGCATGGGGCTGGCCAGTTGGCCCGCTGCAGCGGACTCAGGGTTGAGGGGCTCAGGGTCACAGACTTGCCTCTGAAAGGCGCCATTCGGTTCACTGTACTTGCCGTGTTGGAGTCCTGGGGTTGAGTCATCATCCTTCTGGAATCGCAGGCCGAGGCCATGAACGCTTGGCTCACGTTAATTGCTTTTAACAGGGTGACGGTGGTGTCCGCAGAGAGCAGCCAGTGGAGGAGGCCTTCGTGACCGATTCCAATAACAAAGATATCCCTCAGTGCTTCGGTAAGGTGGTCGCCAAAATGACACGGTGCAGCCAATTGTCTCAGATCTGCAGCATATTTTGCAATTTCTTGGCCTTCAGGCCACTGGTGTATAGAACCAGTGTCTGGCTGTTAGGATGTTCTCTTTTGGCTTAAGCTGTTCCTGTATCAGGGTTACGAGCTTCGCGAACATTTTCATTGTCGTCTTCTCTGGGACTAGCAAGTCCCTGACAAGGCCATGAATGCTGGGCCCACAACTGCTGAGCAGCATAGCTCAGCGCTTATCAGCCAGCGAGGTCGGTGTGTCTCCAGCCAGGTCGTTCATGATGAAGTAGTGTTCTAGCCTTTCCACAAAGGCATCCCAATCTTCCCCATCAGCGAATTGTTGAAAGTTGCCAAAGTTAGCCATTTTTCACGTGGAATTCGTATTCTCGTCGCCAATTGTAGTGTTTGCAAGCACTCTAATAATGACTCCACAAGGTAAGGTATTGCATTTGAACTGTTGTGATCTTAGTCCATTTATTGCAGCTCCTGAACGAGGTTACAGTAAGGTGGGCTCCCTTTTATACCTGGTTACCTGCAGTGTGCAGGTGACCTCTAGGTCTCCACCTGTTGCACCCTCTGGTGCTACAGGCATATTGTATACAATGTAAAGATACATTCATTGGTGTTATGTAACTGTATATTGAGTGTACAGGGTATATACATACACAACACCATCCTTTGCGCTTTTTCTCCAAATCTCCTTTCTTCCACTGCTTAAGTTACTCTGCCTCTGATAGTGAAGGCATTTCAGCCCAAACTACAAGTTCAATCTGCAAGTTTAAAGCTACAAGTTCAAAGCCTGCAGAGCCCACTGCCCATCCCCCGGCGTGCCTTCATCATTGTCTCACTGAGCTTTGCAACGGCTGGATCTCTGAAGATACTTGATTTCATTCATTCACGAACAGAACATCGTTGGGATCGAGATTTGGGAGGGCAGAGTATCCAAGCGAGGTGAGATGAAAGGAAGGGTACATAAAAAGGAAAAGAGTGGCTAAAGCAAATGTTGGTCCCCCAGAGGATGAGACTGGGGAATTAATAATGGGGAACAGGGAAATGGCAGAGACTTTGAACAAATATTTTGTATCGGTCTTCACGGTGGAAGACACTAAAAACATCCCAATAGTGGATAATCAAGGGGCGATAGGGAGGGGGAAACTTAATACAATCACTATCACTAAAGAAGTAGTACTCGGTAAAATAATGGGATTAAAGGCGGACAAGTCCCCTGGACCTGATGGCTTGCATCCGAGAGTCTTAAAAGAAGTGGCTGCAGAGATAGTGGATGCATTGGTTGTAATCTACCAAAATTCCTTGGATTCTGGGGAGGTCCCAGTGGATTGGAAAACCGCAAATGTAATGCCCCTATTTAAAAAAGGAGGCAGACAAAAAGCAGGAAACTTTAGACTGGTTAGCCTAACATCTGCCGTTGGGAAAATGCTGAAGTCCATTATTAAGAAAGCAGTAGCAGGACATTTGGAAAAGCATAATTCAATCAAACAGAGTCAGCATGGTTTTATGAAAGGGAATTCGTGTTTGACAAATTTTCAGGAGTTCTTTGAGGATGTAATGAGCAGGGTTAATAAAGGTGGAACCAGTGGATGTGGTGTATTTGGATTTCCAGAAGACATTCGATAGGTGCCACATAAAGGTTACTGCACAAGATAAAAGTTCACGGGGTTGGGGGTAATATATTAGCTTGGATAGAGGATTGGTTAACCAACAGAAAACAGAGTCGGGATAAATGGGTAATTTTCTGGTTGGTAAACAATAACTAGTGGATTGCTGCAGGGATCGGTGCTGGAGCCTCAACTATTTACAATCTATATTAATGACTTGGATGAAGGGACCGAGTGTTGTGTAGCCAAGTTTGGTGATGATACGAAGATGGGTGGGAAAGCAAATTGTGAGGAAGACACAAAGAATCTGCAAACGGATATAGACAGGCCAAGTGAGTGGGCAAAAATTTGGCAAATGTAGTACAATGTGGGAAAATGTGAGATTATCCACTTTGGCAGAAAAAATAGAAAAGCAAATTATAACTTAAATGGAGAAAAATTGCAAAGTGCTGCAGTACAGAGAGACCTGGGGGTCCTTGTGCATGAAACATAAAAAGTTAGTAAGCAGGTGTAGCAAGTAATCATCACCACCTTTGATGCCCTAGTCCCTGTTAAAACAATTACTCCCTCTCACCCTGGCCATTCCCCCCCGGTACAGACCTGACCTTCGCTCCCTTAAGTCCAAGGGATGCAGACTTGAATGGATATGGCGGATTATGATTCTATGACAAACTGGTTTAGCCATTTACCGCCAGATCTGGCTGGATAAAGCATTATCGGATCCTTCCCTTGTCTGCCAAAATTGCTTACTATTCCGGAATCATTCTGGAATGTAAAGATAAACCCCAGCTTCTATTCTCCACTGCTAACCATCTTTTGAAACCCCTCTCCCCTCCTCACCTCTGAGAATAAGTGGGGAGCTCATGGACTTCTTTATCTCTAAGATTGAGACCATCCTTTCAGCCGCCTCTGCCTCTTCCCTTTCTTCCCATAGCCCACCGGGCCAAATATCCTCCAAGGATCCCCCCTGCCCCAGCCCTGACCTCACATCTTTCTCCAATTTCTCTCCAATCTCTCCTCATGACCTTTCCAAGCTCATCCTGTTCACGAGACCCACTTCCTGCTCCCTTGACCCTATTCCCACCAAACTGCTTATCACCCAGTTTCCTTTTCTGGCTCCCATGTTAGTTGACATTGTTAATGGTTCTCTCTCCTCAGGTACTGTCCCCCTCTCCCTTAAATCTGCCATCATCACTCCTCAAAAAAACAACTCTTGACCTCTCCATCCTAGAAACTACCCCCCCATCTCCAACCTCCCTTTCCTCTCCAAAATCCTTGAGGGTGTTGTCGCCTCCCAAATCCATACCGATCTTTCCCGCAACTCTATGCTGAAATCTCTCGAATCTGATTTCCCCGCCTGTCACAGCACCGAAACAGCTCTCATCAAAGTCACAAGTGAGAATCTTTGTGACTGTAACACAGGCAAACTATCCCTCCTCATCTTTCTTGACTTGTCTGCAGCTTTTGACACAGTTGACCACTCTATCCTTCTCCAGCGCCTCTCCACCATCATCCAGCTGGGTGGGAACTGCACTTAACTGGTTCCATTCTTATCTATCTAATGATAGCCAGAAAATAATCTGCAACAGCTTCTCTTCCCGCCCCCGCATCGCTACCTCTGGTGTCCCCCAAGGATCTATACTTGGCCACCTCCTATTTCTCATCTACATGTTGCCCCACATATCCGCAGCATAACTAAGACCGGCTATTTCCACCTCCGTGACATCGCCCGTTTCCGCCCTTGCCTCAGCTCATCTGCTGCTGAAGCCCTTATCCATGCCTTTGTTACCTCTGGACTTGACTATTCCAACGCACACCTGGCTGGCCTCCCATATTCTATCCTACGTAAACTAGAGGTAACCCAAAACTCGGCTGCCTATGTCCTAACTCGCACCAAGACCCGCTCAACCATCATCCCTGTGCTCGCTGACTTACATTGGCTCCCGGTTAAGCAACGTCTCGATTTCAAAATTCTCATCCTTGTTTTCGAATCCCTCCATGGCCTCACCCTTCCCTATTTCTGTAATGTCCTTCGGCACAATCTCCCGAAGTGTCTGCACTCCTCTAATTCTACTCTCTTGAGCATCCCTGATTATAATCGCTCAACCATTGGTGGTCATGCCTTCTGTTACCTAGGCCCTAAGCTCTGGAACCTTCGGTGAAGCAGTTGCCAATGGCTTGGAGTTTGACCTCCGAGTGTACGCAGATGCAGGCGTCGTCTGCGTACTGTAATTCAATGACAGAGGATGGGACGACCTTGGATCTGGCCTGAAGGCGGCGGAGGTTGAACTGTTTCTGTAGATTAGCTCCACTCCAGCAGGGAGTTCACTGAGGGTGAGATGGAGCATTGCAGCAAGGAAGACCGAGAAGAGCATTGCTGCAATGACACGGCTTTTCTTGACCCTGGTCCGAATGTGGAATGAGTCTGTGGTGGATCCGTTGGTCAGGATCACGGTTTGCATGTCGTCATGAATCAGGCGAAGGGTGGTGACAAACTTTTGGGGCATCCGATTTTGAGGAAGATGCTCCATAATCCCTCACGGTTGACAGTGTCGAAGGCCTTTGTGAGGTCAAAGAAGGCCATGTACAGGGTTTGGTGCTGTTTCCTTCATTTCTCTTAGATTTTCCAGCATTGAAGATCATGTCCATTTTGCCCCTTAGTGGGCGGAATCCACATTGCGACTCTGGTGGAGTTCTTCAGCCGCTGAGAGAAGGTGATCTTGCGATGACTTTCTCTGTGGCAGACAGCAGGGAAACTCCTCTGTAGTTACTGCAATCGGACTTGTTGCCGTTCTTGAAGATGGTCACGATGGGTCTTACACTAAACATCTGTAAGACAAAGATGTTCTACCAACCTGCCCCTGCCATGCACTGCTCCCCGATTATCAAAATCCACGACGAGGCCTTGGACAAGGTGGAGCATTTCCCATACCTTGGGAGCCTACTGTCAACAAGGGCAGACATCGATGACGAATTCCAACATCGCCTTCAGTGTGCCCGTGCAGCCTTCAGTTTCTTGAGGAAGAGAATGTTTGAAGATCACGATCTCAAACCCGGTACCAAGCTCATGGTCTACAGAGCAGTAGTGATTCCCGCCCTCCTATGTCTCAGAGATATGGGGCTAGAACCTCCATTTTTGTGCTTATCGGCCAAAAATGGGCGTGGGTGGTAAAAAAGGGTTTTCAGATAGCCGGCTTCTCGCCCATTCTCAAAACACCTAGTTTACATTTTTGAAAATGGGCATTGCTGTGAGCAATATCAATGGGCGGTAGCATTAAATTTTTCTGATCCACTGCCGTAAAGTGTGGCCGTCCTTAGCAACGGCATGGCAACGCTCGATTCTCACGATTCAGGAGGTCAAGGGTCACCATGACATGTGCAGAAGAGGAGACAGAGAGAGAGGGAGCTCAGAGGGACTGAAGGTGTGGCTGGGTGTGGTGTGGCTGCTGTGGGAGGAAGGAGGGAGACTTTAGAGCTTCACAGCAAGTAGGCAAACAAAAAGTAGCTGTTAACAGCCACATATTTGATCAAATTTGCCCTATAATGGAGGGAGAGGAGGAGGCATCACAGCACGCTGTGGAGACTGATGCTGGAGAGAGCAGGGAGGTGGGAGAGGAGCACATTGGAGGCCGCAAAAGAGCCAGGAGGTTCTCGGACGAGGCAAATACCTCCCTCCTGCAGGAGGTCGAGTCACGCTGGGGTAATTTGACACAGGGAAGGCGTGGGAAGCCCACCCCAAAGGCCTACCAGAGGATACGGACCGAGATAGCAGAGGTGGTCTCGTCGATGACCAACGAGGTGCGTGAGGGCAACCAATGCCGCAAAGGATGGAATGACCTTGTGGGATCTGTAAGAGTAAGTATTACATTGATTTACATGTACTTATGTATTTATATAATTTGATTTGGAACAGTCATGAGTGAATAGCAGCAAGTGTGAGGTGTTGCACTTTTACCGGGAATGTTTTACTCAAAGCCTGTGGTCACGGTGTACGTCTTTCGATAAAGAATGATAATGATTATAATAATCATGATTACATCTGTTGGTTATGTGTTGTATCAGTCTCTGTGACAGTACCTAGCAATGATATCACGCAATGATCTCATGCCATGTCGCCTTGTCACCTTTTACAGAAGAAGCTATCAACGATGAGGTTCATGAAGAGGCGAACGGGTGGGGGGGCCACCAGTCCCCAGCGACATTACTGACATGGAGGAGCGAGTGCCAGACGGCCACAGATGCATCTGCAGACCCTGAAGTGATGCCACGTGAGTAAAGCTTACACCATTGCGGATGTAAAGTCAAAAGATGCCAATCAATATGATAGATGCCAATCATATATGATAGATGATCACTAAAAGTGTCATAGATGTTTTATATGCATGCTTATTTGTTGTGCGAAGTCTGTAACACTGTTATGTAACACTGAATGTACTCCTACACTGTACATAGCTTACCTGTACATCAGAGGGTGCTGCTGCTGGAGATCTAAGGGTTACCTGCACACTGCAGGTAACCCAGTATAAAAGGGATCCCACAGCTTGGTGTCCTGACTCGAGGAGCTGCAAATAAAGGACTAGAGTCTACACAGTTTAAGTATCATACCCTGCCTCATGGAGGCATTACTAAAGGTGCCTGCATACACCACAATAGAAATAATGCTGGCCTAATGAAAATCACCGCAATGTGTTGATGGTCATGAAATGTGATGTCTGCGATGATTTTGAGAGTGGTGGTGCTTTTGTCGTGCATATGCTGTGTGTAGCGCTGGACTCACCTTGTCACCCTAGCATCCCCTTCACTACTAACAACCTCATTTGTGTCTTGCAGCTCAGCCAGCAACACGGCCCCAGGCAAGGCCACAGAGTCCAGAAGGTGGGGGTGCTGGGCAGGAGTTGGAGGACGATCCTACTACATCTGGTGAAGAGAAGCTCCGATTGTCGCCAGTCAATCTGCTGGGTCTGTTCTCAACGGATGAGAGCGCGGACTTCAAAGAACCTGAATCGCCACCCTCCAGAACCCATTCCACCCCAAGGCCATTTAGTGGTCCTCCGATCATTCCCATCTCCACTCTGGAGATGCCTGCCCCAAGCACCTCTCCACAATGCACCCCATTTGTCCTCAGAATGGCACCGACCCCGTGGAAGCCTCGTGGACGTGGCAGGTCTGTTCCACGAGCGCAACATGACAGCGGAGAGTTGTCCAGGAGGACTGTGGACATTGGTGACCAGCTCATCGAAGCTTTGGGGGGCATATCCTGACAACTGGCCACTATGTCCAAGTACATTCTGCGCATGGCTGACTCCCTGGATGCGATAGCCCAGGAACACAACCCTCCCAGTGGTCCCAGAGTGCGGCACTCTACCCCTAGGTTCCGCACCACCACTGTGAACGACAGATGCGAGCAAGGACCAAGTTCCTGCTTCTGCATCAGAGAATGTTGCCCCCTCGGCATCCCCCACTCCCGTACCCGTTCAACCAACGCATCTGCCTTCATCCGCCCCAAT
Source organism: Pristiophorus japonicus (assembly GCF_044704955.1). Taxonomy (NCBI): domain Eukaryota; kingdom Metazoa; phylum Chordata; class Chondrichthyes; family Pristiophoridae; genus Pristiophorus; species Pristiophorus japonicus. Next base: position 432,312,297 of record NC_091977.1, read on the forward strand.
GAGGCACCGCCTGAGGAGCTCCTCGGCCAGGCGCCGTGGAGCGAGGAGGGGAAGGGATAGAGATGGGGAGAAGAAAGAGAGAGGGGAAGGAAAGTGAAGTGCATGTGCGCAGGTGATGGCTGTGTTATATCTCCATCTGGGTGTATGCAATTTGTTGCAGTGTATGGGGGCTGGGGACCACGCTTCTGCTTTGCCTTTGTATTCTGTGTTGTTGGACATGTTGACCATGTGATTTATGTCAATGGTGGAAAAAGTGGGATGTGGGCGGGGGTTGGGTGTTGTTGGCTGTGTTACTTGTAATTTCAGACCAATGTTGGTATTAAACTTTTGTTATTGAACATAGCCTTGTTTCGCATTGTCTCAGATAACTGGACCATTACACACTGGTGATTCCTTGCCGTGAATGGGTTAAATACAACTTAACATCAATCAACGTAAACTTTAACTGGCACCAAGGTGATGGGCACCATTGATGTCTGAGCTGCACACACACAGCAGTGTGTCAGCGTTGTCACTCACATCAGCGTTCTTTCAGGCAAATCTTTCCAGTATCAGCTCCTCACGTGAGAGTGGGATTTAATAAATGTCAGCCACATCGCTAGCGTCCGTCCCGGTTAGTTCCACTTTTTGTGGGCGGTTTTCTGAGCGGGCGATATTCTGGGTGATATGTTGTGAGGTGATGAAATTGATGGTGGGCGATCTCCATGGCTGCTACTTTGGGTAAATATGCTCTTTACAACCAAAAACAGTCGCCGGTTGTTATTATTGAATCTCGGCGTTAAGTCCATGAGGAAAGTAACGCTGGATGATAATATGTGCGTTGAAATCACCCATTCTGCTGATTCACAGAAACCATAGAAACATAGGAAATAGGTGCAGGTGCAGGCCATTCGGCCCTTCCAGCCTGCACCACCATTCATTGAGTTCATGGCTGAACATGCAACTTCAGTACCCCATTCCTGCTTTCTCGCCATACCCCTTGATCCCCCTAGTAGTAAGGACTTCATCTAACTCCTTTTTGAATATATTTAGTGAATTGGCCTCAACAACTTTCTGTGGTAGAGAATTCCACAGGTTCACCACTCTCTGGGTGAAGAAGTTTCTCCTCATCTCGGTCCTAAATGGCTTTCCCCTTATCCTTCGACTGTGACCCCTGGTTCTGGACTTCCCCAACATTGAGAACATTCTTCCTGCATCTAACCTGTCTAAACCTGTCAGAATTTTAAACGTTTCTATGAGGTCCCCTCTCATTCTTCTGAACTCCAGTGAATACAAGCCCAGTTGATCCAGTCTTTCTTGATATGTCAGTCCTGCCATCCCGGAAATCAGTCTCGTGAACCTTCGCTGCACTCCCTCAATAGCAAGAATGTCCTTCCTCAAGTTAGGAGACCAAAACTGTACACAATACTCCAGGTGTGGCCTCACCAAGGTAACTCACCAACTGTAGTAACACATCCCTGCCCCTGTTCTCAAATCCCCTCACTATGAAGGCTTTCTTAACCGCCTGCTGTACCTGCATGCCAACCTTCAATGACTGATGTACCATGACACCCACGTCTCATTGCAACTCCCCTTTTCCAAATCTGTTACCATTCAAATAATAGTCTGTCTCTCTGTTTTTACCACCAAAGTGGATAACCTCACATTTATCCACATTATACTTCATCTGCCATGCATTTGCTCACTCACCTAACCTATCCAAGTCATTCTGCAGCCTCAGAGCATCCTCCTCGTACTGCCACCCAACTTAGTGTCATCCGCAAATTTGGAGATACTACATTTAATTCACTCGTCTAAATCATTAATGTACAATGTAAACAGCTGGGGCCCCAGCACAGAACCTTGCGGTACCCCACTAGTCACTGCCTGCCATTCTGAAAAGTACCCATTTACTCCTACTCTTTGCTTCCTGTCTGCCAACCAGTTCTCAATCCACGTCAGCACACTACCCCCAATCCCATGTGTTTTAACTTTGCACATTAATCTCTTGTGTGGGACCTTGTCGAAAGCCTTCTGAAAGTCCAAATACACCACATCAACTGGTTCCCCCTTGTCCACTCTACTGGAAACATCCTCAAAAATTTCCAGAAGATTTGTCAAGCATGATTTCCCTTTCACAAATCCATGCTGACTTGGACCTATCATGTCATTTCTTTCCAAATGCGCTGCTATGACATCCTTAATAATTGATTCCATCATTTTACCCACTACCGATGTCAGGCTGACCGGTCTATAATTCCCTGTTTTCTCTCTCCCTACTTTTTTAAAAAGTGGGGTTACATTGGCTACCCTCCACTCCATAGGAACTGATCTAGAGTCTATGGAATGTTGGAAAATGACTGTCAATGCATCCGCTATTTCCAAGGACACCTCCTTAAGTACTCTAGGATGCAGACCATCAGGCCCTGGGGATTTATCGGCCTTCAATCCCATCAATTTCCCCAACACAATTTCCCGACTAATAAGGATTTCCCTCAGTTCCTCCTTCTTACTAGACCCTCTGACCCGTTTTATATCCGGAAGGTTGTTTGTGTCCTCCTTAGTGAATACCGAACCAAAGTACTTGTTCAATTGGTCTGTCTTTACTAACCTTTTTCTCTTTACATATCTGCAGAAGCTTTTGCAGTCCATTTTAATGTTCCCTGCAAGCTTCCTCTCGTACTCTATTTTCTCTGCCCTAATCAAACCCTTTGTCCTCCTCTGCTGAGTTCTAAATTTCTCCCAGTCCCCGGATTCGCTGCTATTTCTGGCCAATTTGTATGCCACTTCCTTGGCTTTAATACTATCCCTGATTTCCCTTGATAGCCACGGTTGAGCCACCTTCCCTTTTTTATTTGTACGCCAGACAGGGATGTACAATTGTTGTAGTTCATCCATGCGGTCTCTAAATGTCTGCATTGCCCATCCACTGTCAACCCCTTAACTATCATTCGCCAATCTATCCTAGCCAATTCACGCCTCATACCTTCAAAGTTACCCTTCTTTAAGTTCTGGACCATGGTCTCTGAATTAACTGTTTCATTCTCCATCCGAATGTAGAATTCCACCATATTATGGTCACTCTTCCCCAAGGGGCCTCGCACAACGAGATTGCTAATTAATCCTCTCTCATTACACAACACCCAGTCTAAGATGGCCTCCCCCCTAGTTGGTTCCTTGACATATTGGTCGAGAAAACCATCCCTTATGCACTCCAGGAAATCCTCCTCCACCGTATTGTTTCCAGTTTGGTTAGCCCAATCTATATGCATATTAAAGTCACACATGATAACTGCTGCACCTTTATTGCATGCACCCCTAATTTCCTGTTTGATGCCCTCCCCAACATCACTTCTACTGTTTGGAGGTCTGTGCACAACTCCCACTTGCGTTTTCTGCCTTTTGGTATTCCGTAGCTCCACCCATACCGGTTCCACATCATCCAAGCTAATGACTTTCCTTACAATTGCATTAATTTCCTCTTTAACCAGCAACGCTACCCCAATTCCTTTTCCTTTCTGTCTATCCTTCCTAAATGTTGAATACCGTTGGATGTTGAGTTCCCAGCCTTGGTTACCCTGGAGCCATGTCTCCGTGATGCCAACCACAGCATATCCATTAACTGCTATCTGCACAGTTAATTCGTCCACCTTATTCCGAATACTCCCCGCATTGAGGCACAGAGCCTTCAGGCTTGCCCTTTTAACACACTTTGACCCTTTAGAATTTTGCTGCAAACTGGCCCTTTTTGTTTTTTGCCTTGGGTTTCTCTGCCCTCCACTTTTACTCATCTCCTTTCTGTCTTTTGCTTCTGTCTCCATTTTGTTGCCCTCCGTCTCCCTGCATTGGTTCCCATCCCCCTGCCATATTAGTTTAACTCCTCCCCAACAGCACTAGCAAACACTCCTCCTAGGACATTGGTTCCGGTCCTGCCTAGGTGCTGGTCCCACCTCCCCCAGAACCGGTTCCAATGCCCCAGGAATTTGAATCCCTCCCTGCTGCACCACTGCTCAAGCCACGTATTCATCTGAGCTATCCTGCGATTCCTACTCTGACTAGCACGTGGCACTGGTAGCAATCCCGAGATTACTACTTTTGAGGTCCTACTTTTTAATTTAGCTCCTCGCTCCCTTAATTTGTCTCGTAGGACCTCAGCCCATTTTTTACCTATATCGTTGGTACCAATGTGCACCACGACAAGTGGCTGTTCACCCTCCCTTTTCAGAATGCCCTGCACCCGCTCCGAGACATCCTTGACCCTTGCACCAGGGAGGCAACATACCATGCTGGAGTCTCGGTTGTGGCCGCAGAAACGCCTATCTATTCCCCTTACAATTGAATCCCCTATCACTATCGCTCTCCCACTCTTTTTCCTGTCCTCCTGTGCAGTAGAGCCAGCCACGGTGCCATGAACCTGGCCGCTGCTGCTCCCCCCTGATGAGTCATCCCCCCTCAACAGTACTCAAAGCGGTGTATCTGTTTTGCAGCGGGATGACCGCAGGGGATCCCTGCACTACCTTCCTTGCACTGCTCTTCCTGTTGGTCTTCCATTCCCTATCTGGCTGTGGACCCTTTACCTGCGGTAAGACCAACTCACTAAACGTGCTATTCACGTCATTCTCAGCATCGTGGATGCTCCAGAGTGAATCTACCTTCAGCTCCAATTCCGCAACGCAGTCCGTCAGGAGCTGGAGGCGGATACACTTCCCGCACACGTAGTCGTCGGGGACACCGGAGGCGTCCCTGATTTCCCACATAGTACAGGAGGAGCATAACACGTGTCCGAGCTTTCCTGTCGTGACTTAACCCTTAGATACACTTAAATTGGCAACAACAATGCTAAAAGTTACTCACTGATATAGAAGAGAAAAAAGAAAAACTACTTACCAACCACCAGCCAATCACTTACCCCCTTGGCTGTGACGTCACCTTTCTATTTCTTTCCACTTCTTTTTTGCTTTCTCCCTGTCGCTGCACCGGTAGGCCTCTCCACCCACCTCCTCGACGCTGCTCCCCGGACTCCCTGCTGTGCCTTTATAGGCCTCTCGCCGAAAGTGGGCGGGCGTTAATATTTACTCTCGCCGTAAAGCACATGGGGAAAGTAATGCTCATCAATAAGTCTCCTAAAAAAGTCCGTCAGTTTGGCTATCTGGGCGTTATCCGTAATTTCAGTGGCTAAATGGGTGTTAAATGGGTGTTAAGCAGGAAAACAAAGTAGAGGTTCTAGCCCATGGACTATGTACAGCAGGCTCCTCAAAGCAGGGAGTCCGGGGAGCAGCGTTCAGGAGGTGGGTGGAGCGGCCTAGGCAAAAAAGAAGTGGAAAGAAATAGAAAGGTGACGTCACAGCCAAGAGGGTAAGTGATTGGCTGGTGATTGGTAAATAGTTTTTCTTTTTACTGGAGAAGTATCACCAACGCTGCCTCCGCAAGATCCTGCAAATCCATTGGCAGGATAGGCACACCAACATCAGCGTTCTTGCTCAGGCCAACATCCCCAGCATTGAAGCACTGACCACCCTAGCTCCGTTGGGCAGGCCACGTCGTCCGCATGCCCGATACAAGACTCCCAAAACAAGCGCTCTACTCGGAGTTCTGACACGGCAGAGGAAACGCTTCAAGGACACCCTCAGAGCCTCCTTGATAAAGTGCAACATCCCCACCGGCACCTGGGAATCCATGACCCATGACCACACAAAGTGGAGAAAAAGCATCCAGGAATGCGCCGAACATCTCAAGTCTCTACGCTGAGAGCAAGCTGAAACCAAACGTAAACAGTGGAAAGAGCGCATGGCATCCCAAGCACCCCACCCACCCGTTCCTTCTACCACCATCTGCCCCACCTGTGACAGAGACTGTAGGTCCTGTATAGGACGCATCAGCCACATGAGAACTCATTTTTAGCGTGGAAGCAAGTCATCCTCGATTCCGAGGGACTGCCTAAGAAAGAGAGAAGCTCTGGAATTCCTTGCCTAAACCTCTCCGCCTCTCGACCTCTCTTTCCTCCTTCAAGACACTCCTTGAAACCTACCTGTTTGACCAAGCTTTTGGTCAGCTACCCTAATTTCTCCTTATGTGGCTTGGTGTCAAATCTTTGAGGGCCAAAATTGCCCCGCGCCCCATCAGGTAGCAGTAGCCTTCCCGACCCAGAACAATTATCGCCCGCCCCCGGCATGGAATTGCCCTATGCCCCCCTCAAACAAGGCGAAGCATTGTCTCAGGAGCTACATGGAGCATCCCATCAGTTAAAGGGGAGGGCCGCTGCGGACTGTGCAGGCCCTTTGGTGGCCACCACTGGACCACCAGGGACAATCTTGACCGGGCTAGCGGCCCGGCACCCAAACAGGAGTGCCGGGCTGCATGATGCCTTTGAGGGGGGTCCCGCTGACATCCACCCACACCAGCCTCATGTCCCACAGGCAATTTCCCCCGTAAGCTGAAAAGGGGTCGGTGCTGGGTGGTGAGGGGCCTGTGGCATGCCGATGACATCATTGCCGGGTGCGTGCCAGCCTGGGGCGCAAATTGCCCCCAAATTCTCGGGGGCAAATTCACCCCAGGCACAACCGCCACCCCCTAGCGACGCTAACGGTGTACAAAACAGGGAAAATTTGGCCCCTTTGTCTCATAATACTCCTGTGAAGTGCCTTTGGACGCTTCACTATGTTCAAGGCATTATATAAATACAAGTTGTTGTTGTTGTTGAATGGCTACAGCACAGAAAGAGGTCATTCGGCCTGTCGAGCTTGTGCCGGCTCTCCGCAAGCGCACTTCAGTTAAGCCCGCTCCCCTGCCCTTTCCCCATAGCCCTGCAAATTCTTTTCCTTCAGGTACTCTCCTTTTGAAAGCCACGATTGAGTCTGCCTCCACCACCTTTTCAGGCATTGCATTCCAGATTCTAACTACTCACTGCATAAAAAAGTTTTTCCTCATACTGCCTTTGGTTCTTTGGCCAATCACTTTAAATCTTTATCTGGTTCTCGACTCTTCTGCCAATGGGAACAGTTTATCTTTATCTACCCTGTGTAGACCCCCTCATGATTTTGAACACCTCTCTCAAATCTCTTCTCAACCTTCTCTGCTCTGAGGAGAACATCCCCAGCTTCTCTAGGCTATCCATGTCACTGAAGTCCCTCATCCCTGGAATCATTCTTGTAAGTCTTTTCTGCACCGTCTCCAAGGCCTTCACATCCTTCCTGAAGTGCAGTGCCCAGAATTGGACACAATCCAGTTGAAGCCGAGTCAATGTTTTATACAGGTTCATCATAACTTCCTTGCTTTTGTACTCTATGCTTCTATTTATGAAGCCCAGTATGTCATATGCTTTTATAACTGCATTCTCAACCTGTCCTGCCACCTTCAATGATTTGTGCACATATACCCCCAGGTTTCTCTGTTCCTGTACATCCCTTTAGGATTGTACCCTTTAGTTTATATTGCCTCTCCTCGTTCTTCTGACCAAAATGTATCACTTTGCACTTTTCTGCGTTAAATTTCAGCTGCCACATGTCCGCCCAATTCATCAGCCTGTCTATGTCTTCTTGAAGTCTATCACTATCCTCCTCATTGTTCACTATACTTCCAAGTTTTGTGTCATTTGCAAATTTTAAAATTACATAAGAACATAAGAACACAAGAAATAGGAGCAGGAGTTGGCCATTTGGCCCCTCGTGCATGCTCCACCATTCAATAAGATCATGGCTGATCTGATCATGGACTCAGCTGCACTTCCCTGCCCGCTCCCCATAATCCTTTACTCCCTTATTGCTCAAAAATCTGTCTATCTCCACCTTAAATATATTCAATGACCCAGCCTCCACAGCTCTCTGGGGCAGAGAATTCCATAGATTTACAGTCCTCTGAGAGAAGAAATTTCTCCTCATCTCAGTTTTAAATGGACGGCCCCTTATTCTGAGACTGTGTTCCCTAATTTTAGTTTCCCCTATGAGTGGAAATATCCTCTCTGCATCCACCTTGTCGAGCCTCCTCATTATCTTATAAGTTTCAATAAGAAATTGTGCCCTGTACTCCCAAGTCCAAGTCATTAATAAATATCAAGAAAAACAGTGGTCCTAGTACTGATCCCTGGGGAACGCCACTGTATACCTTCCTCCCATCCGAAAAACAACCTTTCACCATTACTCTCTGTTTCCTGTCACTTAGCCAATTTTGTATCTATATTGCCACTGTCCCTTTTATTCCATGGGCTTTTGCACACTTACCATTGGGCAGAGAGTGACATATGCAGATTTGTGTAAGATCAACTTCACCCTCTCAACAAGAGGAATGATGCTTCCCAGAAAAAGACAGAGAAAAAATCTAAATCTAAACAATTACTTCACTAAAATTACATGCATTGTTCTGTCAAGTGGTGACCTATTCTGGAATAATGCAATATTATTTAGAAAATTGTTATATTGTGTTTAGTGATTAAGTGAAGAAAACAGTATTTTCCCCTTTAGCCTGGGGATATTGACTCACACTAGAGTACATTTCCAAGGGCAAAAGCAAGCATCAGTGCCACACTTACGTGACCACTGTTCATATCTTGGCCTTTATTGCAAAGGGGATGGAGTATAAAAGCAGAGTCTTGCTACAGCTATGCAAGGTATTGGTGAGGCCAGACAGGAATACTGCGTGCAGCTTTGGTTTCCATATTTACGAAAGGATATACTTGCTTTGGAGACAGTTCAGAGAAGGTTCACTAGGTTGATTCCAGGGCTTATAAGAAAAGGTTGTGTAGGTTGGGCCTCTACTCATTGGAATTCATAATTCAGAAGAATGAGAGGTGATCTTTTCGAAACGTATAAGATTATGGGCCCAAGTTTCCACATGATTTGCGCCTGATTTTTAGGAGCAACTGGTGAAGAACAGACTATCTTAGAAATTGCAATTCTCCACATTTTTTTTTCTGCAGTTCGAGTCAGGTAGAACAGTTCTACTTTGGAACAGAATTTTTTCTTCAAAAGGGGGCGTGTCCGGCCACTGACGCCTGATTTCAAAGTTTCCACCGTGAAAACGTACTCCAAACTAAAGTAGAATGGAGCAAGTGAAGATTTTTGTAGAACTGAAAAAACCTGTTCTACACGTTAAAAAATCAGGCGCAGGTTACAAATGAGGCGTCCAGAACGAGGTGGGGGGGGGGAGGGAGGGGAAGGGAACTCATTAAATTCTACAATAAATCCTTATTTATACTTATACAAATATTATACAAATAAATCCAACCTGAATAAACATTTATAAGCAAAGAAAAGATTAAATAAACCATCTTCCTACCTGTGTGAAAGTGCTTCAGGCACGGAGAATTCTGCTGTCAGCCTGAGGCGCCCGTTCTTCCCGCGGGTGGGGGGAGGCGCCCGTTCTTTCCCGCAGGGGGGAGGCGCCCGTTCTGCCCGCGGGGGGGGGGAGGGGAGAGGTGGCGCCCGTTCTTTCCCGCGGGGGGGGAGGCGCCCGTTCTTCCCGCGGCGGGGAGGGGAGAGGAGGCGCCCGTTCTTTCCCGCGGGGGGGGCGGGGCACCCGTTCTTTCCCGCGGGGTTAGGGGGGGAGGGGAGAGGAGGCGCCCGTTCTTCCCGCGAAGGGGGGGGGGAGAGAGGAGGTGCCCGTTCTTTCCCGCGGGGGGGGGGAGGAGGCGCCCGTTCTACTCGCGGGGGGTGGGGACGGTGGGGGAAGAAGACAGTGAGAAGGCTGCAAGTGCTGATGTGCTGATGGCAATGTGCTTTTATTAAAAAAATGTTCAAAAATTAAACAGCTACAAAGAACTACAAAAATGGCCGAGTGCCAATGTTTTTTTCACACTGAGCATGTGCGAACGCTCCAACGCGCACGCGCAGCGTTGCCGGCAGGAAAAAAACTAATTTAAATAGTACCCGCCCCCTCCCACTTACAAAATCGGCGCGAGTGTAGGCTCCGCCCCCCTGGGCATCGCGCCAAACAGACAAGGAGCTGCAGGGCTCTCCAAAATCGCGAGTTTTTTTTCCGGCGCCGTTTTAGGCGTGAAAAACGGGCGCCCAGCTCGGAGGGGTGCCCGTTTTTTATTGTGTGGAAACTTGGGCCCTATATATTTATCCATCCAATATGACATTAAGAAATCAACTCATCACCCTCATGCATTCTCTTAGTGACTGTCTTGTGTGTGCATTTGCCTATCCTACTGATGTCACACAGTGCTACCTCAGTGGCTGTAGCAGGGCTGGTGGAAGTCTGCTGACTTTCAGTGGAGGACACTGCAAATGGCCTTGCTGGTCAACCTTGAGGAGCTGGTGGCTGAAAATGTCAAATCAAGTGATTCTTCTTCTTCTCCTTCTCCTCCTCCTTCATCTCCCTCTCCTTCCCCCTTTCTCCTTTTTCTATAAGGAAAGCACAAGCCTGGATTTGTGGTGAGGGGAGAGCGGGAGAGCAAGAGGTGCATGCCAGAAGGAGGATAACATATGGCGATACCAGCATCTTGTCTCCTTCCTGCTTTGCCACTGGCTAAGGGCTCAGCCATGCCCCTGCCAAGAATGGCCTCACAGTCTTCTCCAAGGGGGTGAGGTAAGGCTAGAATGGGAAATGTGCCTCGTGATTTGTATAGATTTGTTGATAGGCTAATGATTGGGGGTGGGGGAGACGTGCATTGAGCAGTGTGTGAGGCTCGTGGTGAAGTTGGTAGGAGATGACTTTTGAAGATACATTCACTGACCTTGACCCGTGGTCTGAGGTCATGAAATTTCTTTGGGCACTGGAGCTAGGTGATGGGGGCAACACTACCGCCAGTGACGGCCTCGGCCTTGTGGTCCCACATCATTCATTCTGGAGAGCCTGATAGCCCTGTGGGTAGAGGATCTCTCTTGCAGTGTTGACCCCCTGCACAAAGCTGTAGTGCTTCGTGCGAGACCCTGGGCTCCCCTTCTCTGATTTACGGAAGCAATGTTACCATTTTTTGAGGTTCGGAAGAGAATTCAGCTTTAAGTGCTGAAGACTCCCACTTGGCACTTCTTTTTAATGTATTTTTTTAAAAGGCAGTAAAGTCTGAAAACTGCCAGTTCGGAGGGGCGCCCGTTTTTTATCGTGTGGAAACTTGGGCCCTATGAGGGGGCTTGACAAGGTGGATGCAGAGAGGATGTTTCCACTGATAGGGGAGACTAGAACTAGAGGGCACGATCTTAGAATAAGGGGCCACCCATTTAAAACAGAGATGAGGAGAAATTTCTCTCCCAGAGGGTTGTAAATTTGTAGAATTCGCTGCCTCAGAGAGCTGCGGATGCTGGGACATTGAATAAATTTAAGACAGAAATAGATAGTTTCTTAAACGATAAGGGAATAAGGAGTTATGGGGAGCGGGTGGGGAAGTGGACCTGAGTCCATGATCAGATCAGCCATGATCTTATTGAATGGTGGAGCGGGTTTGAGGGGCCGTATGGGCTACTCCTGTTCCTATTTCTTATGTTCTTATATGTAAGCCTCTGCAGTGGATGTCAATGTGCTATTTGACAATAAGGGCCTTCAGAGTTTAGTCTGATCCTTTCTTCACATAACTACATATGCATGTCCAGTGGGGTCAATGACTAAGAATAAGATTGGATTTATATAGCGTCTTTCACGACCTCAGGACGTCCCAAAGTGCTTCACATTTTAAGTGTATTCATTGTTGTTATGTGGGGAAACACAGTAGCTAATTTTTGCACAGCAAGGTCCCACTAAGAGCAATAAGATTAATAACCAGATAATCTGTTTTAGTGATGTTGGTTGAGCGATAACTATTGACCAGGACATCAGGAAAACTTCCCTGCTGTTCTTCGAACAGTGCCATGGGATCTGTTGCATTCATCTGAGAAGGCTTTAAAGTCTCATTCAAAATATGGCACCTCCTGTCGTGAAGCACTCCCTCAGTATTGCTCTGAACGGTCAGTCTAGATTATGTGCTCAAGTGTCTGGAGGGGTGTTTGAACCCACAAACTCCTGACTTAGTTAGGAGGTTGTGGGTTCAAACACTGAGATGAGGCTGAGGCTGGCACCAAAGGAACTGGAATGCTGAATGTTTTCAACTTCTTACATGGTAATGCTGAGGCTATTTATTACTCGCTCTTTGCCACCTTGGATTAAATCAACTGAGTCAGCACAGAACAGTGGTTGAATTTCCTAGTCTGTAGCGCTGAGTACTATACCACACAGCACAATTACCCACTGAGCCATCAGGGGAGCTCAGAACAATAACTTTCTAAACCTTTTATGCATAGACAGCATAAACAGGTTAATGGACAGGTTATATCTGCGTTCCTCACTCCCCTAGCTGTGTGAAGCATTACTTGCAGATTAATCACTAATCACTCAGACCTCTTCAGTTTGTTCCTGATGCTACTTTCCAGGCTAATGAACTGTCTGGAAAAATACCATTTCAGAGATACTAAATGAACAAATGTTTTTGGTTTTGATATTGATTAAAAACCGTTGATTTCTTTTTTACAATTTGTAAAATGTTGTCAGTTATATTGCTGTAAGTGTATTGTACCATTTCATCTTTTAGCAAAACAAAATGCAGAAACTTCATCAAAGCAGCAGTTTTTTGAAAATCACAACATAAAAAGCTAAATTTGACTACTGAACCAAATCACACTGCAGTAATATCAGGCTCACAGTGTATTATTCCCCAGGCTCACGTCACAGCTCTTGCTTTTAGTTCCAGGCTATCTTTTCCTGCCTTCCACCCTAAATGTGAGCACCAGCCTACTTGTCGTTCAGTCTGATGCCTTTCAGAATTGAAATTCCCTTTTATTTGCTCCAATAAGAATCAAACATATATTTTTAAATGAAAATGTGTCAGCAGTAAAAATAGATATTTATTCCTCTTTATTTCTTTCCCTCTTTAACTCCCCTCACATCATTGTCATTCAAACTGGAGAGCTCTACCCAATGATGTTCAGAAGCTGCTTTTACATGCTATAGAGAAAATACCCATACATTAGAAAGGTTGAATTTTTAGCCCTAATATGTACAAAAAGGTTTTGAGTCATAATGAACCTAGTGGCTCTGAATTCTATCATATTTAAGTAATTTGGACATGAACATGGATAGAGTACCAACATTTTATGACAATACCAAATTATTGGGGTTGGCAAACTGTGAGGAAGAATGTGGAAGACTGAAGGTAAATGTAGATGGATTAGGGGAATGGGTAAATATGTGTCATTTCCTGAAAAACTGCTGGAGTATATAATGAGAATTGGACTCTATGGCTCAGAAGTCACTGTCGGTGTAAAGCATTATACTGGTTTTGTTACTGCCCAGCAATGCCGAGAGTCCGTCAATTTTACAATTTCCACCCAGTTTCCGCCTGGCCAAAAATTCCTGTAAGGGTTGAGGGTACCATGCACTATTGCACCTAAGCTGTGTGTTAGGCTTCTTGTGTTCAATAAGCCATCGATAATTTCTGCTTAAGGTATCAGACCACCAAGTTCAAGCTTGGGCACATTGCACATGCAATGTGATTTTACTGGCTGTATGAAACAAGCATTGCAGGAAGGTGCTTGTCTGTCAGCATTCTAAAAATCTGCAGTAAGCTGAATTTATGCTGCTAAAATGTCCGCTATGAAAGGGATCGCTTTCAGTTCTCCCCAGCACCTGACTTAGTGGAGGAGGCGAGCAGAAGGAGTCGGCTGCCAGAAATGTCAGATGGGACCAAAAAAGACACAAAAAAGATCAAAGAAGACACGAAAAACCTCACGGAAATAGTGGAGTACCAGGGATCTAGCTAAAATGAGGAACTGCAAGAAATCAGTATTGGTAAAACATAGTACCGGAGAAATTAATGGGACTGAAAGCTGATAAATCCCCTGGACCTAATGGCCTACATACTAAGGTTGGTTGTCACCTTCCAAAATTCCATACATTCTAGAATGGTTCAAGCAGATTGGATGGCAGCTAATGTAACCCTGCTATTTAAGAAAGGAGGGAGAGAGAAAATGGGGAACTACAGACCAGATAGCCTGACATCAGTAGTAGGGGAAATGCTCGAATCTATTATTAAAGGACGTAGTAACAGGGCACTTAGAAAATAATAATAGGATTGGGTAGAGTCAACACGGATTTATGAAAGAGAAATCATGTTTGACAAATCTATTAGAGTTCTTTGAGGTTGTAGCTAGTAGAATAGATAAGAGGGAACCAGCGGATGTGGTGTATTTCGATTTTCAGAAGGCATTCGATAAGGTGCCACAATAAGAGATTATTGAACAAAATTAGGGCTCATGGGATTAGGGATAATATACTAGCATGTATTGAGGATTGGTAAACGGAAAGAAAACAGAGAGTAGGAATAAACGGGTCATTTTCGGGTTGGCAGGCAGTAACTAGTGGAATGCCGCAAGGATCGGTGCTTGGGCTTCAGCTATTCACAATCTATATCAATGATTTGGATGAGGGGATCAAATGTAATATATCCAAGTTTGCTGATGATACAAAGCTAGGTGGGGAATGTAAGCTGTGAGAAGAATGCAAAGAGACGTCAAGGGGGTATAGACAGGCTAAGTGAGTGGGCAAAAACATTGCAAATGCAATATAATGTGGAGAAATGTAAAGTTATCCATTTTGGTAGGAAAAATAGAAAAGCAGAGTATTTTTTAAATGGTGAGAAGTTGGGAAATGTTGGTGTTCAGAGGGACCTGTGTATCCTTTTACATGAATCAATGAAAGTTAACATGTAGGTACAGCAAGCAATTAAGAAAGCAAATGGTATGTTGGCCTTTATTACAAGAGGATTTGAGTATAAGAGTAAAGATGTTTTACTGCAATTATATAGGGCCCTGGTGAGATCACACCTGGAATATTGTGTACAATTTTGGGGGCTGAAATTGTCCCTTTGGCTAAGAGCCGTGACCACCTCAAAGAGGCAGCCATAGGTCAGTAATGACTCTCCGCCTAGTCAGTACGGAATAAGGATCAATTTTTAAATTGCCCTACCTGGGTTTTGCAGCAATAATTGCTGCTACACCGGCCGAGCTCCCGCCCGGTCGGGCACGCGCAGACTCCGCTCCGACCGGCGGTGACCTCCTTTCCGCCCCGCGTGGGAAATTGCCCCGCGGGAATTTGCCCTGCGGGAGTGGATTGGACGGCATTCGCTGCCCCCGACTGTTTTCCCCGGTGAGAAGCTGTGTGTGGCTGGGCGGCGTGTCCGACCTTAAAGGGGAGGGCGCACTGCCGCGGATGCCATTTTATTTTATTTGTCAGACGACTGCCAGGTCGGCCCGACAGTGGTGCCCATGGGTTCGGCCGGTCCGCCAACAGGCAGCCTGGCAGCCCCCTTGGGTGCCGGCTGAAACACTCCCTGGTGGCCCCTAACTAGACCTCATGCAGAGTTCGCAGTGGCCTTCCCCTTTATCTCAGATAGCTGGACCGTTACACACTGGTAATTCCTTACCATGAAAGGGTTAAATACAACTTAACATCGATCAACGTAAACTTTAACTGGCACCAAGGTTATGGGCACCATTGATGTCTGAGCTGCACACACACAGCAGTGTGTCAGCGTTGTCACTCACATCAGCGCTCTTTCAGTCAAATCTTTCTGATATTAGCTCCTCATGTAAGAATGGGATTTAACAAATGCCAGTCACACCGCTGGCGTTCATCCCGGTTAGTTCCACTTTTTGTGGGCGGATTGTTGAGCGAGCGATATTGTGGGCAATATGTGTGCGAGGTGGTGAAATTGAAAATGGGCGATCTCCATGGCCGCTAGTTTGGATAAACCTGCTCTTTACGACAAAAAACAGTCGCCGGGCGTTAATATTGAATCTCGGCATTAATTCCGTGTGGAAAGTAACGCTGGGCGATATTATGGGCGTTAAATTCGCCCATTCTGCTGATTCCGCCCAAAAATGTGGGTGGGTGGTGATATTTTTTCTCGGCGTTAAGCCCATTGGGAAAATAACGCTCGGCGATAAGTCTCCTAAAAAAGCCCATCAGTTTCCATTTTGTGCCAGAATGGGCAATACCTGGGCGTTATATGTCATTTCAGCGGTAAAATGGGCGTTAAGTGGCCGTTAAGCGGGCATAAAAAGTGGAGGCTCTAGCCCATGGGGATAGTGCGGGAAAGTGGAGTTGAGGTAGATGATCAGCCATGATCTCATTGAATGGCTGAGCATGCTCCAGGGGCTGAATGGCTTACTCTTGTTCTTAATTCTTATGTTCTTATATACTTCATAGATCTGCTTCTATGTTACCTATCACATCTATAGGCTCAGGCACTGCTATCTGGCCGTGTTTAACAGGGAGACAGTTACAAGAGCTGTGCTAACTGCATCAGGAAGGCCTGCACACAACCTCTTCAATAGGGATGATACCGGCAGTGATCTTCAAGGTGACCGCAACATTCAATTTTTATAATTTCAGTTCCAAGACTAGGCAGACATTCTTTTTCCATCTTCAGGTCGTTCAAAGCGCTTTCCAACCAACAGATTATTTTGAAATTCAGTCACAGTGGTAACGCAGGCAAATGTGGTAGCCAACTTGCACACAGCAATGTCCCACAAACAGCAAATGAACAATTGACTAGATAACACAAAAGCAAAATACTGCGGATGCTGGAAATCTGAAATAAAAACAGAAAATGCTGGATATACTCAGCAGGTCAGGCAACATCTAAGGAGAGAGAAACAAAGTTAATGTTTCAGGTCGATGACCTTTCGTCAGAATTGGAAAAAGTTAGAGAGAGTATAGGATTTAAGCAAGTGCAAGGGCAGGGAAAATGAGGAGGGAAGGAAAGAACAAAAGGGAAGTTTTATGATAGTGCGAAAGGCAGGAGAGATTAAAAGACAAAAGGGATAGTGCAAGTCAAAAGGAGATGGTAATGGAACAAAGTAAAGAAACAAAAGATGGATCTAGGAGAGATAAATGGGAATATCAGAATCATCAGCAACAGCTGCAATCTGACAAAATGTGGGCAGAGGTTATGTTCTGAAATTGTTGAACTCAATGTAGAGTCCAGAAGGCTGCAAAGTGCCTGATTGAAAGGCGAGGTGCTGTTCCTTGAGCTTTCGTTGAGCATACAGTCATCAATGTACTGGAAACAGAAATCAGAACATAAGAACATAAGAAATAGAAGCTGGAGTAGCCATTTAGCCCTTCGAGCCTGCTCCGCCATTCAACAAGGTCATGGCTGATCTTCTACCTCAGCTCCACCTATCCACACTATCCCCATATCCCTTAATTCCTTTTGTTCCCAAAACTTTATCGACCTCTGTCTTGAATATACTCAATGACTGAGCATCCATAGCTCTCTTGGGTAGAAAATTCCAAAGATTCACAACCCTTTGAGTGAAGAAATTTCTCCTCATCTCAGTCCTAAATGCCACCCCCTTATTTTGAGACAGTGACCTAGTGTTCCACATTCGCCATCCAGGGGAAATATTGTCTCAGCATTAACCCTGTCAAGCCCCTTAAGAATTTTATATGTTTCAATTAGATCACCTCTCATTCTTCTAAAATTTAGGGAATATAGGCCTTGTCTATTCAATCTCTCTCATAGAACAATACCCTCATCCCAGGAACCAGACTAGTGAACCTTCATTGCACTCCCCTAAGGCAAGTATGTCTTTCCTTAGTAAGGAGACCAGAATTGTACACAGTACTCCAGATGTGGCCAGGTGTCACCAATGCCCTGTATAATTGTAGTAAGACTTACTCTTATACTCTAATCCCTTTGTAACAAAAGTTAACATACCATTTGCTTTCCTAATTGCATGCTGCAAATGCATGTTAAATTTCTGAGATTCATGTACAAGGACACCCAGGTCCCTCTGAATGAAAACATTTCCCAGTCGCTCGGCATTCAAAAAATATTCCAATTTTTGTTTTTCTTACCAAAGTGGAAAACTTCACACTTTCCCACATTGTATTCCATTTGCCATGTTCTTGCCCACTCACTCAGTCTATGGGCTCAATTTTGCCCGAACCCATTTTCTGGCATATTGCCAGAGTTACGCTGGGTTATTGGGTCCAGAAATGCGGCAGAAAAACATGTCCAAACGTTCCCCGATCTTTATATTGCAATCCGGAGCCACGTAGCTTGGCCAGTCGCCTCGGGGGGTGGAGCCTGCTGTCTGCGCCGAAAAACGCAGCCAGGCCTTCTGCGCATGCGCGGGGAATTAAACTTACATTTCTGACATCGCTGCAATGGATGCGCATGCGCAATACAGTTCCGAGTTGGCAATCGGCCATTGCACAGGAGGGCAGGAAAAAGAGTGGGAGAGCGATAGTGATAGGGGATTCAATTGTAAGGGGAATAGGCGTTTCTGCGGCAGCAACCGAGACTCTAGGATGGTATGTTGCCTCCCTGGTGCAAGGGTCAAGGATGTCTCGGAGCGGGTGCAGGACATTCTGAAAAGGGAGGGTGAACAGCCAGTTGTCGTGGTGCACATTGGTACCAACAATATAGGTAAAAAAAAAGAGATGAGGTCCTACGAGACGGATTTAAGGAGCTTGGAACTAAATTAAAACGTAGGACCTCAAAAGTAGTAATCTCAGGATTGCTACCAGTGCCACGTGCTAGTCAGAGTAGGAATCGCAGGATAGCTCAGATGAATACGTGGCTTGAGCAGTGGTGCAGTAGGAAGGGATTCAAATTCCTGGGGCATTGGAACCGGTTCTAGGGGAGGTGGGACCAGTACAAACCAGAAGGTCTGCACCTGGGCAGGACCGGAACCAATGTCCTAGGGGGAGTGTTTGCTAGTGCTGTTGGGGAGGAGTTAAACTAATATGGCAGGGGGATGGGATCCAATGCAGGGAGACAGAGGGAAACAAAAAGGAGACAAAAGCAAAAGACAGAAAGGAGATGAGTAAAAGTGGAGGGCAGAGAAACCCAAGGCAAAAAACAAAAAGGGCCACCGAATATAAAGGGGCTGCAGGAGGGGTCAAAACTAAAAATCATGGTTTAAAAACTAGGATTAAAACACTCTACCTAAACGCACACAGCATTCGAAATAAAGTAAATGAGTTGACGGCACAAATCATTACAAATGGGTATGATTTGGTGGCCATTACAGAAACATGGTTGCAGGGTGGCCAAGACTGGGAATTAAACATACAGGGGTATCTGACAATTTGGAAAGATAGACAAGAAGGGAAAGGAGGTGGGGTAGCTCTGGTAATAAAGGATGATATCAGGGCAGTTGTGAGAGATGATATTGGCTCTAATGAACAAAATGTTGAATCATTGTGGGTGGAGATTAGAGATAGTAAGGTGAATAAGTCACTGGTGGGCATAGTTTATAGGTCCCCAAATAATAACTTCACGGTAGGGCGGACAATAATCAAGGGAATAATGGAGGCATGTGAAAAAGGAACGGCAGTCGTCATGGGGGATTTTAACCTACATATCGATTGGTCAAATCAAATCGCATGGGGTAGCCTGGAGGAGGAATTCATAGAATGCATACGGGATTGTTTCTTAGAACAGTTTGTTACAGAACCTACAAGGGAGCAAACTATCTTAGATCTGGTCCTGTGTAATGAGACAGGAAAAATAAACAATCTCCTAGTAAAAGATCCTCTCGGAATGAGTGATCACATTCTGGTTGAATTTGTGATACAGATTGAGGGTGAGGAAGTTGTGTCAGAAACGAGCATACTATGCTTAAACAAAGGGGACTACAGTGGGATGAGGGCAGAGTTGGCTAAAGTAGACTGGAAACACAGACTAAACAGTGGCACAATTGAGGAACAGTGGAGGACTTTTAAGGAGCTCTTTCATAGTGCGCAACAAAAATATATTCCAGCGAAAAAGAAGGGCGGTAAGAGAAGGGATAACCAGCCGTGGATAACCAAGGAAATAAAGGAGAGTATCAAATTAAAGATCAATGCATATAAGGTGGCCAAGGTTAGTGGGAAACTAGAAGATTGGGAAAATTTTAAACAACAGCAAAGAATGACTAAAAAAGCAATAAAGGAAAGATAGATTATGAAGGTAAACTTGCGTAAAACATAAAAACAGATAGTAAAAGCTTTTACAGATATATAAAACGGAAAAGAGTGACTAAAGTAAATATTGGTCCCTTAGAAGATGAGAAGGGGGATTTAATAATGGGAAATGTGGAAATGGCTGAGACCTTAAACAATTATTTTGCTTCGGTCTTCACAGTGGAAGACACAAAAACCATGCCAAAAATTGCAGGTCACAGGAATGTGGGAAGGGAGGACCTTGAGATAATCACTATCACTAGGGGGGTAGTGCTGGACAGGCTAATGGGACTCAAGGTAGACAAGTCCCCTGGTGCTGATGAAATGCATCCCAGGGTATTAAAAGAGATGGCGGAAGTTATAGTAGATGCATTCGTTATAATCTACCAAAATTCTCTGGACTCTGGGGAGGTACCAGCGGATTGGAAAGCAGCTAATGTAACGCCTCTGTTTAAAAAAGGGGGCAGACAAAAGACAGGTAACTATACGCCGGTTAGTTTAACATCTGTAGTGGGGAAAATGCTTGAAACTATCATTAAGGAAGAAATAGCGGGACATCTCGATAGGAATAGTGCAATCAAGCAGGCGCAGCATGGATTCATGAAGGGGAAATCATGTTTAACTAATTTACTGGAATTCTTTGAGGATATAACGAGCATGGTGGATAGAGGTGTACCGATGGATGTGGTGTATTTAGATTTCCAAAAGGCATTCGATAAGGTGCCACACAGAAGGTTACTGCAGAAGATAGAGGTATGTGGAGTCAGAGGAAATGCATGGATAGAGAATTGGCTGGTGAACAGAAAGCAGAGTCGGGATAAATGGGTTCTTTTCGGGTTGGAAATCGGTGGTTAGTGGTGTGCCACAGGGATTGGTGCTGGGACCACAACTGTTTGCAATATACATAGATGACCTGGAAGAGGGGACAGAGTGTAGTGTAACAAAATTTGCAGATGACACAAAGATTAGTGGGAAAGCGGGTTGTGTAGAGGACACAGAGAGGATGCAAAGAGATTTGGATAGGTTAAGCGAATGGGCTAAGGTTTGGCAGATGGAATACAGATGGAAAGTGCGAGGTCATCCACCTTGGGAAAAAACACAGTAAAAGGGAATATTATTTGAATGGGGAGAAATTACAACATGCTGAGGTGCAGAGGGACCTGGGGGTCCTTGTGCATGAATCCCAAAAAGTTTGTTTGCCGGTGCAGCAGGTAATCAGGAAGGCGAATGGAATGTTGGCCTTCATTGCGAGAGGGATGGAGTACAAAAGCAGGGAGGTCCTTCTGCAACTGTATAAGTTATTGGTGAGGCCGCACCTGGAGTACTGTGTGCAGTTTTGGTCACCTTACTTAAGGAAGGATATACTGGCTTTGGAGGGGGTACAGAGACGATTCACTAGGCTGATTCCGGAGATGAGGGGGTTACCTTATGATGATAGATTGAGTAGACTGGGTCTTTACTCGTTGGAGTTCAAAAGGATGAGGGGTGATCTTATGGAAACATTTAAAATAATGAAAGGGATAGACAAGATAGAGGCAGAGAGGTTGTTTCCACTGGTAGGGGAGACTGGAACTAGGGGGCACAGCCTCAAAATACGGGGGAGCCAATTTAAAACCGAGTTGAGAAGGAATTTCTTCTCCCAGAGGGTTGTGAATCTGTGGAATTCTCTGCCCAAGGAAGCAGTTGAGGCTAGCTCATTGAATGTATTCAAGTCACAGATAGATAGATTTTTAACCAATAAGGGAATTAAGGGTTACAGGGAGCGGGCGGGTAAGTGGAGCTGAGTCCACGGCCAGATCAGCCATGATCTTGTTGAATGGCGGAGCAGGCTCGAGGGGCTAGATGGCCTATTCCTGTTCCTAATTCTTATGTTCTTATGCTTAAAGAGCCAGTTGTGTGTGTGACAGAAGGAGTGCTGTGTGTGTGTTAGAGCATTGACAAATCGCAGCTGCATGCAGAAGGAGTGCTGTATGTGTCTGAGAGCATTTGAAAAAGTGCTGTTTGTGTCTGAGAGCATTGGAAAAATCGCAGCTGCAGCAGTACAAGATGCAACGCGGTACAAGGACCAAGAATTTCTTGCTGGAAGAAGTGGAGACACTAGTTACTGTGATTGAGAACAGATGGCAAGAGCTGGATACCAGCAGAGGTCACATAAAAGTTCCACCAAAAGAAATGAAGAAACGCTGGAACCAAGTTGCAGAAGATTACTGCGCAGTGGTGAACACCAAGAGATCTGGATGCCAGTGTAAAAAGAAATGGTAAGACCTTGGTCAAGTCGTTCGTTTAAGTAATATTTTCATTTGTTCAATGCAATTGTCAATGTGACCAGCTGTACGTGACCACCCAGCAGAAAGACACCCTCTCAAAAAAGTTGCATTTTCATCTTTGCAGAGGAAAGTGGCACACAACAAAAGGGAAAGAACTCAAACAGGAGGAGGCCCAGCAAATCTGCACTCACTGACACCCTTGAAAGAGAGTGTCGCTGCTTTGATGGGTCGGTCTTAGACGAAAGGGGATGAGAGATGGGTGCAGCCTTTCTTTGCTGCTGTTGTTGTTGATGTTATTATTATTGTTACTGTTGTAACTGTTCTCAAATTAAAAGTTTTTTGTAAGTTATGTAAATTTACAACTTTATAAGTGATCTTAAAGTTTTTAAGTGATCTTAAAGAGTGATATTAAAGTAAAGTTTGACACAAGAATAATTTTATTAAAGTTAAGTTAAGTACAAAAGAACTTTGTTAAACTTTTGAATAAAATATATTTTACATTAAAACTGAATCATGTTCCATTAACACAACACAACATTACAGAACAGCTCCAAACAATAAACATGTCCATGTGGAATACTTGTCGTTGAGCCTTCAGGCATCAGTAACGCATTCATGGATGAGCTGCTGGCACAACAAGGCTCGAGCAATCGTTACTCCATTTCTGCACGATGGCCCGCCTTCCTCCGCCGTCGTGCTCCGGCCTCAGGCATTTGCATATCTTCCTCATCCTCGTTGTCCTCCTCCGGCTCGTCACCTGCACCTTCCATATCATTATCATCAGCCACTCTCACCGCAGGTGGGTCTTCTATTACCAGGTGCTGCTGCCTCATGATGGCTAAGTTATGCAGCTTGCAGCATACAACAGTGAACTGACCTATAGTCTCAGGGGAGTACAGCAAATAGCCTCCAGAATGGTCCAGGCATTGGAAACGCTGTTTCAATATGCCAATGGTCCTCTCAATGATGCTGCGCGTCGCAATGTGCAACATGTTGTATTGACGGTCAGCTTCCATCCGGGTTACGCGTAGGGGCGTCATGAGCCAGGTGGCAAGGCTGTACCCTTTGTCTCCCAATAGCCAGCTCTACCCTTCTGGCTGCTGCTGAAACATGGCAGATATTACGCTGTCGCGTAGGATGAATGCATCATGGGTGCTGCCAGGGTATCTTGCATCGTCTGACATGATGCAATTCATGTCATCACACACGAGCTGCACATTAGTGGAGTGGAAGCCTTTTCTATTCCTGTACATCTCAGAATCCTGAAAAAGTGCTCGCAAGGCGATGTGGGTACAATAAATGCAGCCCCTATACCTTTGGGATGCCAGCAATCATTGAGAAGCCCACAGCCCTGTCATGGATTGCTTGGGCGGTCATGGGGAACTTGATGAAGTCATTCCTCTGCACATACAGTGCAGCTGTGACCTGGCGAATGGAGACATGTGTTGCATGCTGAGAGATGGCGCACACATCCCCAGTTGTAGCTTGAAACAATCCGGAGGCATAGAATGAAAGTGTAGCTGTAACCTTCAGTTCAACTGACAAAGCAGTCTTCCTGATACTTCTCGGCTGCAGGTCTGGTCTCACCAACTCACAGGTCTCATAGACAACTTCTTTGCAGAAACGCAGCCTTCTGACGCAGTTTGCATCACTCAGTTGCAGGTACGAACGCCTGTCTCGATATACCCGAGGTGGGTAAGGCCTTCTGCTCAGCATCCTATGGGCTCTGATGTTCCTGATGTGATGAGCTCTAATCAATTGTCTCCTACATAGCACCATGATGCAGAACGCTCGCACAAGGTATGGCATTGTCAGTATTGCCCCCATACTTAAAGTTAAACTTTCAAAGAAGCTCAAAGCGGCAGGAAACCAGGCAGTACAGGTACGCAGTTCTCTCTCTATCCAAGGTCTGTATGGATGGACCACACCCAAAGGTCTTGTGTCCTCTCCTCTCTCCCCTCCCCACCCCTTGAGTCTTGTGACCTCTCTCTCCCTCCCCCTCCCCAGACACCAAGCCTTCTGATCGGCTATCTCCGACCCTCTCTGGTCCCTGAGTGAGTGCCTTCCTGGTTCGCTCCGCTTCCCGTCCCTAGCCCAGGCCAAAGGGCTTTCCGGTCCATCTGCTCCCTCCCTCGCTGACCCTCTCCTGGCCCCGAGTGAGTGCCTTCCCGGTCCACTCCGCTTCCCGCCCCTAGCCCAGGCCGAAGGGCTTCCCGGTCCATCTGCTCCCTCCCCCGCTGACCCTCTCCTGGCCCCGAGTGAGTGCCTTCCCGGTCCACTCCGCTTCCCGCCCCTAGCCCAGGCCAAATGGCCTCCGATTTACTTACCTGCGCCGATTTCTTTAACTCTCCGCAAGGGTTTACTCGAGAGGCCACATGCGCTGGCCTATGCAGAAATGGAGTAACTATCAGCTTGCCAAAGTTCACTAAATGGCCAGAATTGGCGTAGATGGCTGGTTCCACTCCCTTTGGATGAAAAATAAACTTATCTAAAAGAATGGTAACTAAATGAGTTACACTGGTGCAAATTAATTGGGGAAACTGTGGATTTTTAAGTTAGGCCAGAAAAAGCAGCCTGCTCCAAATAAACAGCGCAAATCACTGGGGAAAATTGAGCCCTATATCTCTCTGCAGCCTCTTTGTGTCCTCCTCACAGCTTACTTTCCCACCTAACTTTGTATCATCAGCAAACTTGGATATGTTACACCCAGTCCCTTCATCTAAGTCATTAATATAGATTGTAAATAGCTGAGGCCCCAGTACTGATCCTTGCAGCATTACAGCAAGGATACCCCACTAGTTACAGCTCAACTCAACTCAAAAAAGTCCTGTTTATTCCTACTCTATGTTTTCTCTCCATTAACCAATCTTTAATCCATGCCAATATATTACCCCCAATCCCATGAATCCTAATTTTGTACAATAACCTTTTGTGTGACTCCTTATCGAATGTTTTTTGAAAATCTAAATACACTACATCCGCTGGTTCCCCCTTATCCCTACAAGTTACATCTTCAAAAAACTCTAACAGATTTGTCAAACACGATTTCCCTTTCATAAAACCAGGTTGACTCTGCCTAATCATATTACGATTTTCTAAGTGCCCTGTTACCACGTCCCTAATAATAGATTCTAGCATTTTGCCTACGACTGATGTTAGGCTAACTAACGTATGGTTCCCTGTTTTTTCTCTTCCTCCTTTCTTAAATAGCGGGGTTATGTTTGCTACCTTCCAATCCTTGAGATCTGTTCTAGAATCTAGGGAATTTTGGAAGATTACATCTATTATCTGTGCAGCTACCTCTTTTAAAACCCTAGGTGCAAGTCATCAGGTCCAGGGGATTTATCGCCACTTAGTCCCATTAATTTCTCCAGTATTGTGGAAGAGAAATTTGGGAGTGCCCCATTTGGGGTACTAACTTTTAAAAGTTGAAAAAATTAGTGCCACGCGCTAATGTTTTTCAATTTTGTTAAAATTTGGTGTTTACACTTCAGGGAGGAAGTGGAGCGCTAAATCAAGCGTTCCACTTCCTTCCTGAAAGCGCAACAGGCAGGCAGGTGGGCCGTGCAGCGCTGTTGCATTGGAAGACTCCTTCCCTCCCTTAAAGGCTGCAGGCTCTGCAAGGGAAAAACTTACCTGGTCCTCGACGGCAGCCGCGATCCAACTTGATCAGCCCCATGCACTATAGCAGAGTGCTGGGCTGATCGATCGGGATAAAAGAAATTGGAGTTCGAGCAATCAGAAATTGGAAAAAATCGAGTTAGAACATTTCAGAATTTTTTTACTTACCTCAGCCACCTCGCCTTTAAGAAGCGCCCAGCCTCCCGACTAACGTCTCCTGCAGCTTCCGATGTTTCCACCCGGCGATGCTGCAGGGTGGGGAGGGACCGAAGTTCGGGTCTGGGGCACTAACGTGTGATTTCTGGGTGAAGGAGATCAGGTCGCAATGTCCTACCACCGCCGCAAACCTTCAGCCAAATTTAGTGGGAGTCGATTATCTCGCTGCACCTGATCGGTGAGTGTTAGTGCCCTGTTATCGGCCCCCGGAGGCAATAACGTGAGACGCTAAGGAGGCCAATTTCTAGGCCTATGTCTTTACTCATACTGATTCCTTTATGTTCCTCATTCTCTATAGACCCTTGGTTCCCCATTATTTACGGAATGTTTTTTGTGTCTTCTACCGTGAAGATAGATACAAAGGATTTGTTCATTGTCTTTGCCATGTCCTTATTGCTCATTCTAATTTCTCCTGGCTCTGCTTCTAATGAGCCCACATTTAATTTCACTAATCTCTTCCTATTTACATGCCTATAGAAATGTTTACAATCTGTTTTTATGTTTCTTGCTAATTTACTCTCATATTCTTTTTTTCTCTTTCCTTGTCAATTCCTTGTTCCTCCTTTGCTGAATTCTAAAATCTTTCCAATACTCAGGCTTACTATTCTTTTTGGCAACATATTGGGTTCAAGCTTTGGCTCGAATTGCTCCTATTTTTTTTGAGCACCTAGTTTAGAATGGAGCATTTTACTCATTGCAATTCTCGACATTCAGTTTGCTCCAATTCTAGAGGGTTAGAATAGTTTCGTTTTAGAACAGTTTTTTTTTCAAAAGAGGGCGTTACCAGCCACTTACGCCTATTTTGCAAGTTTAGGCAGTGAAAACTTACTCCAAACTAACTTATAATGGAGTAAGTGTCGATTTTTGTACGCTGAGAAAAACCTTGCCTACACTTTATAAATTAGGCATAGGGAACGAGAGATGGGGGGGGAAAGGGAAGTTTACAAGCCTTAAACATTTCACTTTTACAAATAAAGAGCCATCATCAATAATAAATGATAAATAAATCAATAAATCAATAAATTAACCAATAAATCAATCAAAAATAAATAAATTAAATTAAAAAAAATAAAAAGTAAATCAATAAATAAAAAATTAAAAGTTTTTACTCACCAGAAGCCCTCCAACAGCGAGCTGGGATGGGGCCATCCCCAGGAGATGCCGGGTGGGCGGGCCCCGCCGCCGACCAGGACTTTGGGAGGGCCCGCTGTCGACCAGGACTTCGGGCGGGGCCCACCACCGACCGGGATTTCAGATGCGGCCCGGCGCCGACCAGGACTTTGGGCGGGGCCTGCCACCGACCTGGACTTCGGGCGGGGCTCGCCACCGCCCCTGAGGACTTTGGGCGGGGCCCGCCCCCAGCAGACGACAGACCGCCGCCCAAGACCAGGCGGGCCCCGCCGCCGACGAGGACGCCACTTTGGGTGGGGTGAGCCCCCAGGAGATGCTGGGCGGGCCGCCGTGGAAGTAGTAAGTACTATCAGGCCACTCGGCCCTGGATGGGGCGACGTCCCTTCGGCCAAGGATAGGGTCATTGCCCAGAGACAGGACGCGCTGGGAGGGCCAGGAGCTATTGCGCACGCGTGCAGCTTCCACTGCCCATGCGCGCAGCTGCCGCCACTGTTTTTGGCGCAGGGCTGTAGCTCCGCCCCCAGCAGCTCTTGCTGCGCCGCGCTGAGCTGGAAATGGCCCTACAGATATCGGAGAATCGCGAGGTAAGTATTTGCCGCTTTTTCAGTTCTACAAATTATGCGGGCCTCTCCGATATGTGCCATTCTAGCGGGGTTCTGAAGCCTGTTCCTTTGATCTGATACTATCTTTAACTTCTCTTGTTAGCCACGGTTGGACCACTTTTCCTGTGAAATTTCTGTGCTTTAAAGGAATGTATATTTGTTGTAAATTATGTATTAATTCTTTAAATGCTAGCCATTACTTTTCTACTGTCACACCTTTTAATGTAGTTTCCCAATCTACCTTAGCCAACTCACCCCTCATACCTACGTAGTTTGCTTATTTAGATTTACGACCCTAGTTTCGGACTTTAGTAAATAGCTTTCAAACACAATATAAAATTCTATCATATTATGGTCACTCTTCCCTAAAGATCCCTTTACTACAAGGTTATTAATGATCCCTTTCTCATTGCACAATACTGGATCTAAAATAGCCTGTCCCCTAGTTGTTTCCTCAACATACTGATCTCGAAAACTATCTTGTATACATTCCATGAATTCGTCCTCCACACTATTTAGTTTGCCCAGTCTATATGTAGATTAAAGTCCCCCATGATTATCGTATTACCCTTGTTACATGCATCTCTAATTTCTTAATTTATACTCTGCCCTACATTATAACTCTGTCCTACATGTGGGAGAGGACCTGAGTAGGAGTAGCTCAAAAAATGTTCCACAAATCCCACAAAAAGGCAGTCATAGCTAGGATCCATGCAGGTTCCCATAGCAACACCTTTTATTTGGAGGAAGTGAGTGGCATCAAAGAAGAAGTTGTTTAATGTGAAAACAATTTCAGCCAGGCGGAGGAGCGTGGTGGAGGATGGGGACTGTTTGGGCCTCTGTTCAAGGAAGAAGCGGAGTGCCCTCAGGCCATCCTGGTGGGGGAATAGAGGTGTAGAGGGATTGGACATCCATGGTGAAAAGGAGACAGGAAACTGGAAACTGTTAAAGTGGTGGAGGGTGTCGGAAGAGTCGGATTGACTAGATAATGGGGTAGAAATTGCATTTGGAGGCTTCATTCAGGAATTAAACTTCTAAAAGATTTAGATTTAAAATAATTTCTGTATTGTAGAAGTCAAGCATTATGCTGCTTGTTTCTTCTGCTTCTGTGTAATAACTTGTAAATAAATTTGATATTTGTTTAGCTTCAATATTAAGGTCTAATAGTCTGGTATTCGCTGCCTTTTGTGTGGACAGGAGATTGCAGTGGGCAGGCTACATTTTCTCCAGTGCAACATTTTGTGAAAATATGATTATTATTTGTCCTGTGGCGCACTATCGCATTCACATTATGCATAGACCTGTTTATTAAAATGCTTTTTTGCTGCGAATACAAGTTTAAAGTGTTGGGAGAAAGCCCAAATTGTAACAGCTTACTCTTTCCACATGATAATAATTTAGAAAGAGTGATAGATTAAGTATCAGATTATCTGAAACAAAGCACAAGTACAAAAGGATAACACTGTTCCAGCACAAGTTGCAATATTCACACAGCACACAGTAAAATAAATAAATGCTCTGTGCTTAATTTAACTAATGTATTGAGTTTTTATTTGTCATTGCTTGCAATATGGCAGGGGGCCAGCAGAAAATAGTAATACAATTATATTTGATGAACGAAGTATGAAATTGTAGGAGAAAATGGTTTGGTCTTAGTTACTTGTCCCTCTTAATAGTACTGCTGTAGCACTGCTTAGGAGGGATCTAGAATTAGGACTTGGCACAACTATGTTCCTTGCTGCATTGCTGGTACTGCAGATAATTCCTTATAAGTATTTTTAGTCTCTTACTATGCCACAGTCCTTCGCTATCCTGGCTATCAACATGTATATTAAGGCCTTTCTCCAGCATGGTTATGCAGCAGATGGTAGTTATTCTAGAAACCATCAGAGCTGATGGAGGAATGGGATTGAACGATAAGGCTGCCTTTGATTGGATGAGACATGTAACACGCTGCTTCAAGATACCAATAATATGTTTGGTAATAACTCTGGTTGTAACATCATCTTTCTCGCACCTGTTCCTGAGTGCATATCATGGGTAGCTTTGATCTCCCACTCTTAGTTCCCCGTCAAATAAGGATGGCACAGATCGTAGGCATCATGAGAATGCCCAGGCAAGCAGACATTGCCCTGCATGATCCTTTGCTTGTGATCGCATACCATGCATACATTTACATAAAATACTTTTGTGTCAGATGAGCTCAGAATGTATCCAGTGGCCCAAATGGCAGCATGAGTGCAAATGATGACTATTTACACTCTGGGAAAGCCAGTGGTTCTATAGAACGGTTTTTCCCACACACTTTGCTGCCTTTGATTAGTAGCAAAGAGATGAACTCCTTGGCCCGAATGAATAATGCATTTGTGGTCTTCTTAATACAATTATTGGCATCAAATTAACTAACAGTGTCCCTATTGCTAGTCTGTCACTAGAGGTAGACCAAGGGCATTACATGTACCACCAAGCTCATGGTCTACAGGGCTGTAGTAATACCCGCCCACCTGTATGGATCTAAGGCATGGATGATGTAAAGAAGGCACCTCAAGTCGCTGGAGATATATCACCAACGATGTCTCCGCAAGATCCTGCAAATCCCCTGGGGGGACAGGCGCACCAACATCAGTGTCCTCATCCAGACTAACATCCCCAGTATTGTAGCACTGACCACACTCAATCAGCTTCACTGGGCAGGCCACATAGCCTGATACAAGACTCCCTAAGCAAATGCTTTATGGGGAGCTCCTTCATGGTAAATGAGCCAAAGGAGGACAGCGGAAACGTTATAAGGACACCCTCAAAGCCTCCTGGTAAAGTGCGACATCACCACTGACACCTGGGAGACCCGGTCCGAAGACCGCCCGAGGTGGAGAAAGTGCATCTTGGAGGGCATTGAGCTCTTCAAGTCTCAACGCAAAGAGCGTGAAGAGGTCAAGCGCAGCCAACAGAAGGAGCGTGCGGCAAACCAGCCCCACCCACCCCTTCCCTCGATGAATCTCTGTCCCATCTGTAACAGGGTCTGTGGCTCTCATATTGGACTGTTCAGCCATCAAAGAACTCACTTTGGGAGTGGAAGCAAGTCTTCCTCGATTCTGAGGGACTGCCTATGATAATGACGTGTTTTGCAGAGGTTTTTGTGAAAGAGATGGTTCAGCTTTATCACTGCCTCCCTCCTAAATTTAGGCACATCTCAACTCATATTATCAGATAGTAGTGCCTATTACTGTGTAGCAAATTAGCAGGTCTTGAAATTATGCCATGGCTGCAACCTGTCAGTAGCAGGACATTTGGAAAAGCATAATTCAATCAAGCAGAGTCAGCATGGTTTTATGAAAGGGAAATCATGTTTGACAAATTTTCTGGAGTTCTTTGAAGATGTGTCGAGCAGGGTGGATAAGGGGGAACTAATGAATGTGGTATGTTTGGATTTCCAGAAGGCATTCGATAAGGTGCCACATAAAAGGTTACTGTACAAGATAAAAGTTCACGGGGTTGGGGATAATATATTAGCATGGATAGAGGATTGGCTAACTAACAGAAAACAGAGAGTCGGGATGAATAGGTCATTTTCCGGTTGACAAACAGTAACTAGTGGGGTGCCACAGGGATCGGTGCTGGGTCCTCAACTATTCACAATTTATATTAATAACTTGGATGAAGGGACCAAGTGTAATATAGCCAAGTTTGCTAATGATACAAAGATAGGTGGAAAAGCAAATTGTGAGGAGGACACACAAAATATGCAAAGGGATATAGACAGGCTAAGTGAGTGGGCAAAAATTTGGCAGATGGAGTATAATGTAGGAAAATGTGAGGTTATCCACTTTGGCAGAAAAAAACAGAAAAGCAAATTATAATTTAAATGCAGAAATTTGAAAGTGTTGGGAATACAGAGGGACCTGGGGGTCCTTGTGCATGAAACACAAAACGTTAGTATGCAGGTACAGCAAGTAATCAGGAAGGCAAATTAAATGTTGGCCTTTATTGCAAGGGGGATAGAGTATAAAAGCAGAGAAGTCTTGCTATAACTGTGCAGGGTATTGGTGAAGCCACACCTAGAGTACTGCGTACAGTTTTAGTCTCCGTATTTAAGGAAGGATATACTTGCATTGGAGGCTGTTCAGAGAAGGTTCACTAGGTTGATTCCGGAGATGAGGGGGTTGACTTATGAAGATAGGTTGAGTAGGTTGGTTTTATACCCACTGGAGTTCAGAAGAATGAGAGGTGATCTTATCGAAATATATAATATAATGAGGGGGCTCGACAAGGTGGATGCAGAGAGGATATTTTCACTCATAGGGGAAACTAAAACTAGGGGACATCGTCTCAGAATAAGGGGCCGCCCATTTAAAACTGAGATGAGGAGAAATTTCTTCTCTCAGAGGGTTGTAAATCTATGGAATGCCCCAGAGAGCTGTGGAGGCTGGGTCATTGAATATATTTAAGGCGGAGATAGACAGATTTTTGAGCGATAAGGGAATAAAGGGTTATGGAGAGTGGGCAGGGAAGTGGAGCTGAGTCCATGATCAGATCAGCCAAGATCTTATTCAATGGTGGAGGAGGTTCGAGGGACCAGGTGGCCTACTCCTGCTCTTATTTCTTACATTCTTATGTTCTTATGACATCATGGGCAGCCTCTTTCTGCTCCCCTGATCCTCTTCTGCCAAGTTCAGTGCTCATGGCTGTATATCCCATAGAGACCAGCAACCTAGACAGTGGAAAGAAGATTTAAAACTACTTACATTTAAATAAAGAGGTACCTCGCCATGGATGAAGACTCAGCAAATCTATTCTTTAAGGTTAGGAAATGCGCAATCACCAAGTGCTGCACCTAACTCTTTGCTGTCCTTCCATTGGTCAATTGCTGCTGGGGTAATGTATTATTTTGCAAATAATTTCTAGAATACAGCTCTTAAAGCCAAGCTGCCTTCTGCACATAGAAAATGGTAAAAGTGGTTCAGCACTAACACAAATGGCTCAACAGACCATGGAAAGGGCATTCAGGATCTTGCATGCAACACTCCAGTTTTGTGCAGGGGGTCTTTTTTTAAATTCATTCACGGAATGTGGATGGCGTCGGCAAGGCCAGCATTTATTGCCCATCCCTAATTGCCTTCAAGAAGCTTTGAATTCAACTGAGTGGCTTGCTAAGCCATTTCAGATTAAGAGTCAACCACATTGCTGTGGGTCTGGAGTCATACATAGGCCAGATCAGGTAAAGACAGCAGATTTCCTTCCCGAAAGGACATAAGCAAACCAGATGGGTTTTTGCAACAATCTGATAGTTTCATGGTCACCATTTCTGATACTAGCTTTTTATTCTAGATTTATTTTAATTAATTGAATTAATTGAATTTAAATTCTCCAGCTGTCGTGGTGAGATTTGAACTCATGTCTCTGGATAATTTGTCCAATCCTCTGGATTACTAGTCCAGTTACATAATCACAGTGTTACCGTACCCCTTGCAACACTGGTTATTGATCTCTTTGCTAAGGGAAATAGGTCCTTCCTATCCACTCTATCTAGGCCCTTCAAAATTTTATAGACCTCAGCCTCCTCTATTCCAAACAATACAATCCAACCTATCCAATCTTTCCTCATAACTGAAATTCTCTAGTCCTGGCAACTTCCCTGTAAATCTCCTGTGTACCCTCTCCAGTGCAATTACATGCTTCCTGTAATGTGGTGACTAGAATTGTACGCAGTAATCTAGCTGTGGCCTAACTAGTGTTTTATAAGGTTCAAGGATAACCTCCTTGTCCTTATATTCTATGCCTCGGCTAATAAAGGAAAGTATCCCGTATGCCTTCTTAACCACCTTATCTACCTGTCCTGTTACCTTTAAGGATCTGTGGACATGCACTCCAAGGTCCCTCTGTCCCTTTACACTTCTCAGTATCCTACCATTTATTATGTATTCCCTTGCCTTGTTAACCCTCCGCAAATGCATTACCTCACACTTCTCCGGATTGAATTCCATTTGTCACTTTTCTGCCCACCTGCTGTCTTCCTGCAGTCTACAGCTTTCTTCCTTACTATCAACTACATGGCCAATTTTTGTATTCATCTGCAAACTTCTTAATCATGCCCCCTACATTGAAGTCTAAGGGCTAGATTTTCCATTATTTTTGCATTCATATCGCCCACGTCCATTTTAATGCTGAAATGAAGTGTAACGCCCATTTAGCACCCATTTAGCCACAAAATGGAAACTGATGCCCATTTCTTGGTCACTTATCGCTGAGCGTTACTTTCGGCATGTACGTAACGCCGAGATTCAATAATACCGACCGGCCACTTTTTTTTGTCGTAAAGATCACATTTGCCGAAACTATCGCCCAGTATATCGCCCAGCGTCACTTTCAGCACCTCGCACACATGTCGGCCACAATCTCGCTCACCGAAAAAAACGCTGTGAAAAAGTTGAACTGATCTGAACTAATCACAGCGGTGTGGACGCCATTTTGTAAATCACAGGTCGCTTCATTGAAAAGACTGCTTCAACTTCGGGGGTGTTTGGATGTTCTCTGGAGTTCTTTTCAGGTGATATGACCATCTGAACAGACATCTTATCATACTGTGGATGATTGGATTTTACTTTAGGTGTCTTAGTGGGGAATTTATTGCTTGTGAACAATCGGCATTATAATTATTGGAATGGGTCCAGCCATTTCTCAGCCTTTATCGATTACTATGCAGATACTGCAGAGTGCAAATGGCACAACATCTAATCCACAGCATTATGTGCCCAATATAAGACGTGCCAGACTGATGAGGAGGAGCAGACCATACACCCCCCGCATTTACAGGGAGAAGCGATCTTACCTTGACTTAGCCGAGAACACCTGCCTTCGGAGACTCCGCTTCCACAAAGTGGTCATCAGTGAGATATGTCAGCTCATCAGGGCAGATCTGTACCCTGCCAGCACCTTCAATACATCACTGTCCGTCGAGGTCAAGGTCACTGTGACACTGTCATTCTACGCGTCCAGTTCCTTTCAGGTCTCCACGGTCGACATTTGCGCTATATCTCAGCATGCCACACATTGCTACATTAGACAGGCCACTGAAGTCCTGTACACATGTAGGCTGGACTTTATCAGCTTCACTATGACCACAGATACTCAGACTGACAGGGCTCTAGGATTCTACCGAATTGCTAACTTCCCCAAGGTGCAGGGAGCAATACACTGTACGCACATCGCCACGCGGGCACCTTCTCAGGACGCAGAGGTTTTTCGCCACCGAAAAGGATTTCACTCCCTGAAGGTCCAAATCTGGTCCACAACCGGATAATTATGGCAGTGAATGCCAAATTTCCGGGCAGCATCGATGTGTAAGAGGTTTTCTCAGGGAGTGTTGTTGTGCCTTGGGTGTCTCTCTCTGGGCTTCTGCCCTCACAGCTTATGCCTGGCCTGTGAGGTACCCTGAGTGCTGCAAGAGCACCCCTGCAGAGACTGTGTCCACAGCTTATGAAGGGGGTTTTGAGACTCGTGCGTCCCCACAGCTTATGCCTAGCCTGTGAGGCACCTGTGAGTGTCAAACACTCCTAACCCCTTCTTCCCTAGCCTGTGACATACAGTTGAGCGTTTTCGAGGTGCTCCTAGCTTCCCTTACACTGTTCTGACATAAGACTCACGATCAGGAGATGTAATACAATAGAACTGAGACAAGGTGATTCCAAGAAGAACTTTAGGCTTCCAATTTATTTGACAAGGTGTATCTCAACAAACAACAATACACCAACAAAACAATCCCCCTAAATCCCACTAAACGGACACAACGAAAATCTTTACACAAGTTTAGCAGTACAATGCCCAACCTCCCACCTTTCCTGGCCTAACTGAGTTGGGAGTTCCGGGGACCAGAGGTTATACTCACTACTGTGCCTTCTGCAGTTTGGTGATTTGTTTCTTCTATTCAGTGTCGAGAATCTTGCTGGTTGTGGTTGTTGGATGACGAGGGCAGGGAAAATCACCACCCCCCTACGTCAGAAACCCTTTTTTTATAGCCAGATTATCCAGTCCGCCTCTCCTGCTGAAGTCGATTTTTCTCATTGGTGGACTTTGTGATTTTGAAAAATGCAGCAGTTTTAGATTATTGCAGGTTTTTTTCCACTGATGTTAACCTACTCAAGGTTTGAGTGGGTGTTGATTGCATTGGCTTCCTGTAGCCATTGTATAGGCCCTTGGGTTGTTTTGGGTTCCCTGGTTTCGAAATGTCTGCATAATTTTCCTTCAATTCAGTTTTCCTAACCTACTCAAGGTTTGAGTAGGTGTTAATTGGGTTGGCCTCCTGTAGCCATTTCCTTCCATAGTGTAAACATGAGGAAGACAATAGTCCGATAATGGCTGTGAGTCAGTCCCAGTTTTCGAGCAAGTGCTCTCCCATTGGCTTGAAAGCCCCATGCTTCGGGCTGACTCTGTCTCACCATTGGTTCCCCCCGGTGTCCTCCCTCTCCAATCATTGCTCTGCCAAGGTCAAACTGTTATCGGTTTCAATTCACAGCACAGACTGATCCCACAGCCCTTTTCCTTCTAGGTAAAATGAGGGGGTTTTCGTCCTCCCCTACATAATCCCCCATCTGATACAGACAGACACCACTCGAGTGTGTCAAAGTTCAGGGTGCTGAGAAAACCTTAGGTCTCCCAAATTGCCCAACTTTCCCCAGTTTAACTCTAAACTAATCCCGTCGATATATATCGTAATTCGTTTTAACGCGGTACAAAACACAGAATCCAACAGGTTCCAATATACGACAACAATATACATATATGTACTTAAGGTTACAGCAGTAATTGTACATTGAGTCTCATTTCAGTTTCAACCGTAAAACAAAGAAACCTGCCCTGCAAACTCCCCAGGGGCCATGTATGAAAACGCAGTCATCCTTGGGAATAACAAAACCGCCTAAGTATCGCGGTCAAGCTTTGTTTACACACCTTGAGTATTTAGCAACGGCTCTCCTGGCTGAGGAACTGCGTTCTTTTTCTTTTCCTCCTGAGCTTAAAGCTTGTAGCTAGCAGATAAGCTACAATCAGGAGTTGGCCGATTACGAAGGCATGCGATCCCACCCGGATCCATGCAGGTATGTCTGCCCGTATTCCCAAATCCCACCATGCTGGGCAATCTCCCCTGCTAGAATTTCAGTTTTCTGCTCCATGGTGTAAAATTGTTTTTGAGACAAATCCACTGCCTGGAGGAGGGCTGTAAGTTTCTCAGGTAGTGGGGCAATGGGATAGCCAAACTGGGCGACATATTGTTGTAGATGGCTGAGGCTGTTTTGTACCATGAGGTGAATCGTGGAAGGTTCAGGGATGGGTGTGATTCTGGTGTGTGCCACTTGAACCTCTGCCCTGGGTTTAAAGCAAAAGCTGCTGTACGGTATTGGACACCACCTTCCCGGTCCGTGTTCATACCGTTGGGCACTTGTGGTGACACAATATGTCCCACCGCCTACATATGCTACCTGTGGAGGCATGTGGTTAGGGGCCATTACCTCCATTGTGCAATTGATGGGCTCTGCCCCAGCAGTGCTGAACCCGCATTGTGGCCTTGCAAAAGCGTTCAAGTGCTGGGGGCACAGGATTACTCCCCTGCTCCGACAACCCGAGAAGTCTGTACCTGTCACAGTGTGCTCCCACATTGTGACATAAGGTGGGACCTCTTGGAATCGAACATGCACCCCTCCACGAATGACTCCCACATTCTCCACTCGGTACAGGGTGCTGGTCGTGGGGACACCCCCATCACGGGCATCCTCTCCACCACACCCATGATGGTATGGTTTGACTTTCCACAGTCCACCGGTACCGGGTAGGCTTCCGACGCTACACGAAGTTGGCAAGGACTCAAAACATTATCATAAGGGTGCAGTGCTGCTAAGTGCTGGTTGCTGATCCAGGAGGGGACCTGTCCCTGTCTCAGATCCTCGAGGTTACTACGTCCCTCTCCCAGAAACCAGGCCCCATAGAGTACGCACACCTCATTTTGGGCGGCTTGATCGGAGGCGTTTCTATCCTCCCGAATCAAGGCGTTTACAGCCCTGGCCTGCGCCTCCAATTGAGAGATAATCTCCTTTAAGTGAACTGTCATTGCCACCTCTTCGTGGAGCGCGGATCCCACTACGGTATTCTCGTCCCCCAGGATTTTGTGCAGCTGACTCTTTAACCCATTTATCTGGAGGGCCAGCTGCATGTTATCCAAACTGTTTATGGCGGATGCCCCGGTGTTAAACCCCGTAAAAATGTCATTTAAAGTGCCACGCCTCTGCCTGCCCGGTTCGTCCCTATCCCACTGTTTATACAAGTCTGTCACTTTGACATCCCCGAAATCCAGTTCATAGAACTTCCGGAACATCTCCCGCAGCAGAGCCTGGTATAACAGCTCGGTTTCCCGGGGACACCACGTAGGTAGGCGGACTTAACATGTTCCAAACACAAAAAATGCTGTACCCAACCGTCACTGCCTTACCTAAACACATATACACACAACACAAAGTAACAAAACAGGAAGGGAAAATATATACACCGCCACCCGTCCCCGGGTGGCCAGGCTACATCCTGTCACTGTACAGGCGTCGTCGACCACTCGGCTGACCGTACCCTGGGAACCAGGATGCCCTCCGCTGAGTGGCTCGTATAGTCCCCCTTAATGAGTCTTGTGCTGCCCTCCAAGGCCCTCCCGAGCCCCGGATAATCGGTGGGAGACCCTTGCTAGCGCAACAGAGCACCCTCCCTGTTGTCTTTCGCCTTCTCGGTCTGGGGCGGGAGGCTAAGTAAACAGGGGACCACGGCGCCCTAGTCTGTGGCACTCTGTGACTCCTCCTTACTGTCGGTGCAGAGTCCCACATTATGGGCTGCAATGCTATCTCCTCCGCCTCTTGGGCTAGCCCCAGCTGATCCACCATGGGAGGTTCAGCTTCCCCTTGAACCTTGCTAATGGTAGAGCCTTTCTCCCTACTTCTGTTAGTGGGCTGGGAACCTCTACCCAGTGGTGGGATAGCCTTACAGGAGCAGTGAACCAGCCCCGGCTGTAGAGCTTCGGGGCTCGCTGCCTCCTCCGGAGCCTCCAAATCCACCGGGGCCTGTTCTTCCCCCAGTGCCTGATTCCCTTCCCTTGCTCGTCCCCTCTGTTTTTTTAACTCTTTTGGGGTCAAACAATTTACACTGATTAATGTGATACCACTTCACCCGGCGAGGCAATTGAACCACATAGACCATAGGGCTAGCCTTGTCGACTATGCTGTATGGTCCCATATACAGTGGTTCAAATACCCCGACCCGGGCGAGGCTTCTCACCATCACCTGGTCGCCCACCTCCCAATCATGGTGACTGCGGGGTTCCAGCAGCAGCCGATTGGCACAGTGCTGTTTACCCATGTTGTTGGCCGTCTGCCAGTGAATCTGTTGAAGCTGTTCAAACAGATTCCTGACGAAGCGGTCCCGGTTCATCTCTCGAAGCTGCCCTTCGGTGAGAACCGGCGCCAACACATGCACTGGGGTCCTCATGATCCGGCCCGTTATCAGCTCATGGGGTGAGTACCCTGTGCCCTTTGACTGACTGGCCCGGATTCCCATGAGGACCAACGGTAAGACCTCCACCCACTTGTTCGGTGAGTCTCCCGTCAATTGCGTAGCCTTTCCTTTAGGGTCCGGTTCAGGCGTTCTACGGGGCCTGAGGACTGAGGGTTGTAGGCGACATGCCATTTGGCTCTTATCCCCAGCACCTTTAGGGTGGCCTGCATCACCTGGCCGGTGAAGTGGTTTCCCCAGTCGGACTCCACAATTTGAGGTAGACCCCACCGAGAGAACACCTCACTCACCAGGATTTTTGCAGTCCCCATCGCGGTAGCTGTTCGGCAAGGGAAGGCTTCCACCCACTTGGAAAACACATCCACCAGGACGAGGCAGTATTTATAACCTCCCTGGGCGGCCGGTAGGGGTCCGATGTAGTCGATCTGGATCGACTGCCATGGTCCCTCTACCCGCCTGACGTGTCCCATAGACACCTTCCTTTTCTGAGGGTCTGGGGCAAACCAGACAGCCTGCACAGAAGTCGCGGACGTCTTCCCGGAGGTCTGGCCACCACCCTGCCTTTTCTACCCGTTGCCAGGTAGATTCCGGCCCAGGGTGTCCCGCACCTGGACCCTCATGGGCCAGCTGAAGGAATTCCCTCTGGTGTTGTGGCGGCACTACCCATTTGTCCCCTTTAAACAACATGCCTTCCCGCACAGCCATATCTGCAGCACTGTATGGGCCCTCCGCCTTTTCCCCCTTTTTGATAGCAGCCAAGGCAGCCTTCAGGATCGGATCCTGCATCTGGACTACTTTAAGGTCCGGAGCCGGAGCCGCCCCTACGCTCCCTTGTGTCCCTGGCTTGCTTCCTGCCTGTCTCGTATGGGTCCCATGGGCGACCTGTACGAGCACCTTCCCTTGCCAGCAGGTCTGCCTGCTGGTTACCTTCCCCCCGTGGCTCAGTTTTGGAGTGGGCCTTTACCTTATGGATATATACGTCCCCGGTTTCTCCCACTGCAGCCACGATCTTTTCTAGCAGGGGTTTGGTCACAAGGGGCTTCCCATCTGCAGAGGTGTACTCCCGGCGTGACCAAATCGCCAGATACTCTGTACACGAATTGCAAGTGAACATGCTGTCCGAGCAAATCGTGTATGGCGTAGGGAATTCCTCGGGGTGTGTGACCAAATACATCACCGCCGAGAGTTCCGCCTGCTGGGCGCTCAGGGTGCATGGGAGTTTAAGAGCCAAGGCAATTCCTGCCTTGGGATCCCAAACTCCGCAGCCCGTGAGTCTTGTACCCGCGGACACTGAACTGGAGCCATCAACGTAGATC
This sequence comes from Pristiophorus japonicus, assembly GCF_044704955.1. Taxonomy (NCBI): domain Eukaryota; kingdom Metazoa; phylum Chordata; class Chondrichthyes; family Pristiophoridae; genus Pristiophorus; species Pristiophorus japonicus. The sequence goes on from NC_091977.1 coordinate 432,352,884, forward strand.
TCGCGGCCTGTGGGGTGTATCCCTGCCCGAAATCCAAAGTTAATGTCCCATACTCCCTCCACAGAGCATCTATGCGGCTGCCCTGGATAGATTAAATTTGCTGCGAGCCTGGGCTCGCAGAGGCCCTTGACCTTTGAAGTCATTTGGGAGAGGAGGAGGGTCAAGTGAGTGATTCTAGCACTGCTCACTGTCCCGTCCTTAATCCTCCCATCCAACAGCATCTGCGTCGGGGTATGATGGGTGAGGAGTGTCATGGGGGATATTCCGGTAAAGATCTGAGCTCTCTTTACTGCCCAGTGGGTGGCAAGCAAGTGCCTCTCACAATTGGAGTATCCCTTTTCTATCTCCGTGAGGACCCTGGAGGAGTACACTACTGTCTCAGCTGACCGTTTCGCCCCTGGAGCAACACTGCACTTAAGCTGTCACCACTGGCTGCCACCTCCAGGAAGAATTCCTCCCCCCCATCAATTGCCCCTTGGGCTGGTGCTACCTGCAGGTCTCTCTTAAGATGGACAAATGCTGCCTCACAGCCCTCGTCCCATTCCCACTCGACCCCCTTATGTAGGAGTCTGAGCAGAGGGGCGGCAGTGGTTGCATAGTCCTCGATGAAGTCTCTACAGTCGCCAGTGATTCCCAGGAAAGACCTTACCCCCGACACATCGCTAGGGACAGGGAGTTCCTGCACTGCCTTTCTTCTAGCCTCATCAATGGCCCTTTCTCCTGCCCTTATCGTCAGGCCCAGGAATTTTACCTCTCCTAGACCTATCTGGGCTTTCTTGGGGTTAACTTTAAAACCCCCTTCCTTCAGTAAGACCAGCAGTTCGGCCAGCAGTGGACCATGTTTCTCACTACTGTCTGTGAACAACAACAGGTCGTCCACATACTGGACCAGCTGGTGTGGTTGGCTGAAGCCTTTTAAGCAGTTCGCCATGCATTATGAAAGATGCTGGGACTATTATGAAAGCCATGTGGGAGGCAGCTCCATGTATACTGCTGTTCCCGGAAGGTGAAGGCAAACTTGTACTGGTCTACCCTCCGTACAGGGATAGACCAGAACCCGTTGGATATGTCCAACACTGTGAACGTGGTTGCGGATGCAGGGATTTCCCCTATCAGATCCGCAACCGCCGCTACTGTGGGAGCACAAGCTGGGATGTTTTTATTGAGCACCCTATAATCCACCGTAGCCCTCCAAGAATTATCCGGTTTCCTAACCGGCCAAAGCGGGGAGTTGACATTGGTGGCTATGGGTCTCAAAACACCCTGCTCAACAAGCGAGCTTAAAGCTGTCTCCAAGTCTGCTTCTGCCTCTCGGGAAAAGCCATACTGCTTTTGCGGGCGGGACATGGGATCCCCATCTATTCTAACCTCCACTCCTGTGACTCTCCCACAGTCGTGTTTATGGGTGGCAAATGCTGCAAGATTTGCTTGCACATAGGCCCGGTACTCGGCCGGGGTGTTACCGACCAGAATCTCCAGGTCGTAACCCCCTTTTGGCTTCATTGTACACAGAGTCCCTTTTCCCTGTTTCTTATCAATAACCATGACTTCTCCCTCTGCTCCCGTGCCCACTGTGCCCCATAGACAGTGATTCCTCAAGTCTACTAGGATCTGGCGAGCGATGATGAAATCAGCCCCCAAGATCCCTTTTCCCACCTGCTCCCAGTTCATCAGGACGCACTTCCATTGTGTTTGGAGTGCTCCTAAACGAACTGCGAGCGGGCCTGAGAAAAACCCAGCCTTCTCATTACCTGTGAACCCAACTAGTTGATACGGCACCCCGTTTGATAGAGGTGAGGTTGCGGGGTCCTCCGAATGGACTATCGTGCTGGAAGCACCAGTGTCCAAAAAGTAAGTCCCCAATACACCCTCAACCTCCATCTTGACCCAGGGTCGTCCCCAGGGGTCGTATTCTAGTGGACACAGGTATGCAGGCTGGGTCACGGCCTCTGTACTGGCAGGGTTGCTGGTGCTTCCCTGCCTGTTGCCGTGGCTACCTTCCCAGTCCCCTCCAGTGCTGTCCTCACTGCAGCTATTATCTCATCAAGGGATGGTGAGGAGCTCCCTCCACTTCCCCCACTCTGGGCGGCTCCTAAAGAACTTCTCCCCCCATATCTCTTTACTGGGCTCCTGCAATCCCTTTTAAAATGCCCCGCTTTCCTGCACCCGTAGCACCCTCCCTCCTTATCAATCGAGCGGCCACCTTCCTGGAGCCATTCCCTTTTGGGAATCAAGTTGGGTTTTATTGCATTTACCCGATCTTTGGAGGTTTTCTCCTCCTCCCCTCCTCCATTCCGTTGGACCAGCGCCAGTTGCCTGACCACTGCTTCCTCGGTGAGGTTGGGGTCCCGGGAATCGAACCACAGTTCTGCCCTGGCCTTGAGCCAGGGCAAGCAGTTTGCCACCAGCATCCTCAGCCAGCGGCCAGTCTGTACCGCGGAAAGATTCGCCCGGTCGAGGAGCTCCCCACAGGCTGCGTGGTATACCACCCACAGCCCTGTCCGCAAACGCCTGCGGGGTTTCCCCTGCAAGCTGCCTTGTCCTTTCAACCCGTTCGAAAGGACTGCCGTCATCGAAGCCCATAGCCTCAAGGACGGCCCTCTGGACCTCAGTAAATATACGCTGCCCCTTCCGGCATTCTGCCGGGGGTAGGGCCTGGTACAATTTGCTGTCCAGAGAGAAGAGCAGCAGCTTGGCTGTCTCTTTCTTGTCGCACCCATTAATTTCCCCTGCCTGCATCGCCTCCATGAAGTGAATAGATGGGTACCCGCTGCAAGTGAGTTTGGCCAAATGGGCCACCATGGCCCTGAGTGATTGAACTCCGTGGGGAATAATAAATTCACTCTCCAGCGCTCCCTGACCTTGGCCACCTGCCTGTGGAGGACCGTACTTGCGCTGCCTGACCGGGCACATCCGCCCTTGTTCAGGATCTTTCTGCGCTGGTCCCTCTACCTCCGGCTGTCCCACCATACCCGGTGCAGCAGACAGTGCCTGGTCGCCTGATCCAGTCCTTAACTGACCCTCGGCTGGAGCCTCACATCCCTGCTGCCAAACGGGACACATTGGTCCTGCCCCCAGCCCTGGGTATGCTACTACCCGCGTGCCCCGCTCCTCCTGGTACCCCACCGGACAAACCACCGGTGCCTCAGGAGGTGGTCGGGCGTCTCTTGCCTTTGGATTCTCCTCTACCCCCCAATACTCTCCTTTGTCCCCTGTGGACCCTCCAGGTCCTATCAGGGCGACCATCCCCTTTGCCTGGGATAGAGCGTGGGTGAGAGTTTTAATCCTCTCCTGGCAGGGACCGTGATCTGCAAACTCACTGCTACTGGCCACTTTATAGGCTGCCTGTACATCTTTTAATTTATTCTCTAGTTCCCAAATTTTCTGGGTGTACCGAGAGTTCTGATCCCGGAGGGACCCCTCACTACCCTTGGCCTCAGTGACCTGACACCGAAGATAGTCCCGGCTATTTCGGAAGGTCTCCTCCAACTGCCGGTTCCTTTGCTGCTCCTCAGCTAATTCGGCCAGCAGGTTGTCCCCAACCGCAGCCCGGATAGCAGAGAGCTCCTCTGATTTCTGAAGACTCTGTTCCAAGTCCTTCACCCGTTGGTCGAGCTTTCAGACTTGGCGGGTGAGGCAGATAAGCCAGATGGCCTTTTCCATCCTGTGGTTGTGGTCCTTCCCTGCTGTCCACTGAGCAGCAGCTTCCACTGGGCGCTCTGCCTGAGTGAGGGCTTGTACCCAAAGTTTGGTGAGGTTCACCTTGCCAAAAATGTATGAGGAAATTCTCTCCTCCATTTTAGTTTCCTCTCTTATCACCTCATCTGTTATATTAACATCTCCTCATACATATGTCCCTTCGTGGTCGCCATGTTCTGTAAGGGGTTTTCTCAGGGAGTGTTGTTGTGCCTTGGGTGTCTCTCTCTGGGCTTCTGCCCTCACAGCTTATGCCTGGCCTGTGAGGTACCCTGAGTGCTGCAAGAGCACCCCTGGAGAGACTGTGTCCACAGCTTATGAAGGGGGTTTTGAGACTCGTGTGTCCCCACAGCTTATGCCTAGCCTGTGAGGCACCTGTGAGTGTCAAACACTCCTAACCCCTTCTTCCCTAGCCTGTGACACACAGTTGAGCGTTTTCGAGGCGCTCCTAGCTTCCCTTACACTGTTCTGACATAAGACTCACGATCAGGAGATGTAATACAATAGAACTGAGACAAGGTGATTCCAAGAGGAACTTTAGGCTTCCAATTTATTTGACAAGGTGTATCTCAACAAACAACAATACACCAACAAAACAATCCCCCTAAATCCCACTAAACGGACACAACGAAAATCTTTACACAAGTTTAGCAGTACAATGCCCAACCTCCCACCTTTCCTGGCCTAACTGAGTTGGGAGTTCCGGGGACCAGAGGTTATACTCACTACTGTGCCTTCTGCAGTCTGGTGGTTTGTTTCTTCTATTCAGCGTCGAGAATCTTGCTGGTTGTGGTTGTTGGATGACGAGGGCAGGGAAAATCACCACCCCCCTACGTCAGAAACCCTTTTTTTATAGCCAGATTATCCAGTCCGCCTCTCCTGCTGAAGTCAATTTTTCTCATTGGTGGACTTTGTGATTTTGAAAAATGCAGCAGTTTTAGATTATTGCAGGTTTTTTTCCACTGATGTTAACCTACTCAAGGTTTGAGTGGGTGTTGATTGCATTGGCTTCCTGTAGCCATTGTATAGGCCCTTGGGTTGTTTTGGGTTCCCTGGTTTCGAAATGTCTGCATAATTTTCCTTCAATTCAGTTTTCCTAACCTACTCAAGGTTTGAGTAGGTGTTAATTGGGTTGGCCTCCTGTAGCCATTTCCTTCCGTAGTGTAAACATGAGGAAGACAATAGTCCGATAATGGCTGTGAGTCAGTCCCAGTTTTCGAGCAAGTGCTCTCCCATTGGCTTGAAAGCCCCATGCTTCGGGCTGACTCTGTCTCACCATTGGTCCCCCCCCGGTGTCCTCCCCCATCCAATCATTGCTCTGCCAAGGTCAAACTGTTATCGGTTTCAATTCACAGCACAGACTGATCCCACAGCCCTTTTCCTTCTGGGTAAAATGAGGGGGTTTTCGTCCTCCCCTACAGATGAGGCTCACATGCTGCGTCAGAGCGCTGTATCTGACATGTTTACCAGTCAGCCACAAGGTCAATTCTGGATTCTTGGTGACAAGCGATATGGTCTAGCCACCTGGCTGATGACCCCCCCCGTGTAACACCCACACCGAGGTCGAGAAGCTATATGAGAGCCATACAGCCACACGCAATGTGGTCCAGAAAACCATTGGTGTACTTAAACAGCGCTTTAGATGCCTGGAGCACTCAGGAGGGGAGCTACAATACAACCCTGATCAGGTAGCTCAATTTGTGGTCGTGTGCTCCTTGCTGCACAACTTGGCTATCAGAAAGGGGCAAGAATTGCCAGAAGGGACTGATGGTCCACCTCAGGTTAGAGAGGAAGAGGAGGACGAGGGGCTGGACGCTGACCTAGGGCCAGACAATCAGGCTGACTATGCAACCATGCCCGTCCCCCTCCAGACCGCAGGAAAGGGCCCATAGTGGCTACATTGCTGCAAGACTCTTGTGTCAACAACTCATAAATGAGCGCTTTGCCTGAAAGACCGTTGCTGTTATTGATAAAGCTGACACACTGCTGCGTGTACAGCTCAGGCAACAATGGTGGGCATCACCTTGGTGCCAGTTAAAGTTTAAGTTGATTAAAGTTAAGTTTTATTTTACCATTTCGTGTTAAGGAATCACCAGTTGTTATGGTCCAGCTATCTGAAACAATGTGCAACAAGGTTATGTTAAATAAAAAACATTTAATATGACCATTGGTCTGAAATCATAAGTTTAACGGTCAAAAACACCCCATTCTCACCCCACCCCACAACACTTTTTAGAACATTGACATCAATCAAATGGTCAACATGTCCAGCAACACAGAACACAAATGCAAACCATTTGGCCCCCTCCCCCCATACCTTGCAACAAATTGCATACACCGAGATGGAGATATAACAAAGCCATCACCTGCGGACATGCACCTCACTTTCCTTCCCCCCTCCCCTTCTTCTCCCCACCTCTACCCCTTCCCCTCCTCGCTCCACGCCGCCTGGCCGAGGCGCTCCTCAGGTGGTACCTCATTGGGGGGGATGAAGGCAGAGCCGGTGGTTGCACGGATACGGGAGCAGGGGGTACTGAGGTGGGAACATTCTCAGATCCAGAAGCAGGATCTTGCTCCTGCCTCTCATGTGTCATTGGCACTGAGGGTGCTGAACCTAGGGGTGGAGTGCCGCGCTCTGGGACCACTGGGAGGCCTGTGTCACCAGTGTTCTTGGCTATCGCCTCCAGGACCTCTGTTATCCGCGGACCGTACTCTGTCATGGTGCTGGAGATGCTGGCCAGTGATCGGGATATCCTCCCCAGTGCCTGTAGGATCTGGTCACCTATGTCAACAGTCCTCCTGGACAACTCTACCATGTCGCCCCTCTTATCTGGCGCTCGTGGAGCAGACGTGCCGCGTCTACGAAACCTCCGCGGGGTCTGCGCCATCCTGGGGACACCTGGGGTGCCCTGTGGTGAGGTGCTTGGGCGCAGTACCTCCAGCGTGGAGGTGGGAATGGCCGGAGGAGCACTAGATGCCTTTGGGGTGGAATGGCTTCTGGAGCCTGGTGATGCAGGCTCTTCAAAGTCCACGCTGTCATCTTGAGAACAGACCCAGCAAATTGACGGGCAAGAATCGGAGCTCCTCAGCACCAGATGTAGGATAATCCGGCGAGTCCGGCCCTGCACCCCCACCTTCTGGGCTCGGTGGTCTTGCCTTGGGACGCGCTGCTGGCTGAGCTGCAAAACAACTGAGGTTATTAGAGGGGAAGGGGGTACTAGGGTCACAAGGTGATTGCAGCGCTACACACAGCATATGCCCAACAAAAGCACCACCGCTATCAAAATCATCACAGACATCACATTTCATGACCATCAACACATTCTGCATTGCAATGATTCTCATGAGGCCAGCATTATTTAGAGGACACTTTTAGCAATCATGTATCATATATTATTGTTCAGATAAGAGTGGGTGTGGCATCTATTGACTTCACATCACGCAACGGTGTATACTTTACTCATGTAGCATCACTTCAGGTTCTGCAGCTGCCTGCGTGGCCGTCTGGGGGTGGGTCCCCACGAGTGAGAGCACCAGTTCCTCGATGTCAGTGAGGTCGCTGATGACTGGTGGCCCCCCACTCGTTTACCACTGCTCGGCCCTATTGCTCGAAAGATTCTTCTGTAAAAGGTAACAACAGGACGACAGGCATGAGATCATTGCATGATATCATTGCTAGGTACTGTCACAGAGACTGACGCAATACATAACCGACAGATGTAATCATGATTATTATGATAATTATCATTCTTTACCTAAAGACGTACACCATGACTGCAAGCTTTGAGTACAACATTCCCAGTAAAAGTGAAAGCCCTCACATTTGATTACAGTCACTCATGACTCTTACAAAATAAATTATTTAAATATATAAGTACATGTAAATAAATGTAATACTTACTCTTGCGGTTCCGTCAAGGTCATTCCATCGCTTGCGGGATTGGTTGCCCTCACGCACCTCGTTGGTTACCGACGAGACCATTTCTGCTATCTCGGCCCATATCTTCTGGTAGGTCTTTGGGGTGGGCTGCCCACGCCCTCCCTGAGTCAAATCACCCTAGCATGACTGGACCTCCTGCAGGAGGGAGGCATTTGCCTCGTTCGAGAACCTCCTCGCTCTCTTTCATCCTCCCATTTGTTCCTCTCCCAGCTCACTGCTCTCACCAGCGTCAGTCTCCACAGCGTGCTGGGTCACCTCTTCCACTCCCTCTATTATAGGCACCAAATTCGTGAAAATATCTGGCTGGTAACAGCTAATTTTTTTCGCACAATTTGCTATAAAGCTCGAAACTCTCTCTCCTACCTCCCAAAGCAGCCAAACAAGCACACACCACACCCACACATGCCTTCACTCCCTCTCTGCTCCCTCTCTCTCTGTCTCCTCTTCTGCGCATGTAATGATGACCCCTGGCCTCCTGAATCGCGGGAAATGAGCGTTGCCATGCCATTGCTAAGGATGGCGACACTTTACGGCAGAAGGTCAGAGAGATTTAATGCTAACGCCCATTTCAGATCGCTCACGGTAATGCCCAATTTTTAAAATGGAAACTAGGGTCTTTGAAAATGGGCGACAATCCAGCAATCTGAAAGCCCGTATTTACTGCCCATGCCGTAAATAACACCCATTTTTGGGCGATCTGCACCTTTTGCTTCCTGCCACTGAGCCAATTTTGGATCCAACTTGCCACTTTCCCTTGGATCTCATGGGATTTTACTTTTCTGACCAGTCTGCCATGTGGGACCTTGTCGAAAGACTTTCTCAAATCCATGTAGACTACATCAAATGTGCTACCCTCATCGACCCTCCTTGTTACCTCTTCAAAAAATTCAATCAAGTTAGTCAGATACAACTTTCCCTTAATAAATCCATGCTGACTGGAATTGATTAATCCGTACCTTTGTAGTGGCTTTTATTGCAGTATTGTGGCCAAGAAGACGCTGTGATGGTCAGTTAAAGAGGGAAGGTAAGGTATGGGACAAATGCTGTAAGGGAATTTGGGTTTGTGGTCACTGGGACTGCAGGCAGATGATTCCATTCCAGATATCCTGGCCAGAAAGGGGCGATCTGGGTTGTATTCTTCCTTCCATTTCCTCCTCTTCTGTGTCTTCCTCCTCAGCTTCTTCCTCTTCCCTTTGTGAGCAGCTTGTCTCCTTTGCAGCCTTTTCTTCATTTCCATGTGCCCCCAGACTGTGAGTAAGTGGTCTTCACAGAGGCAAAATATTGCAGATGCTGAAAATCTGAAATAAAAGCAGAAAATTTTGAAAATACTCAACAGATCAGGAAGCATCACGACCTGAAACGTTAACTCTGTTTCTCTTTCCACACATGCTGTCTGACCTGCTGAGTATTATCAGCATTTTCTGTCTTTTTTTAACCATCCAAAGCCTTGCAAGTGTCCAGCAGCTTTCCCTGCATCCCTGCACACTTTAACAACTTTTTAAATCTATTGCACCATTACGTCAATGAAATATAACAAAAACAGTCCAAAAGCTGAAATCCAAACTTACCTGAAAGATGTGTGTTTCCTTTTAAGAAGCACTGACGAGCTCTCGACAGGGCTGCTTCACGCACTTTTTTTGTGCGTATTCAGGACACACCATTATGGAGAGCGGGAATATCCAAATTAGCAGCTGTGGCGTCAAATCAGGCGTTGTATGCTGATTGACAACACGATCTGCTTATTTAAATTTGAGATGCCAATGCTGTCAATGTCAGCGCTGCGGCTCTTAACAAAATGGCGCTGCCGTGTTCCACACCAGAAGCGGGTGGTAGCAAGGTGGTCGCCATTTTTTTCTTTAAAAATATGGCCTTGACAGCAGCTGCTATTACATCAAGAGGCGGAAATTGCCCTCCAACCGAAACGGGGTGCACTCACCGATTTCCTTGGGGATTGGGGCAATGCTTCGAGGGATTTTGCCCTCTTTTTTAATATTTCTCTGGCGGGGTGGTAAAGTCAGGCTGCGTCGGTGCAGAAGTTGGTGGAGAGCCGGGCGGAAGGCGGGCAGACTCATGTCGCGAAGCTTATGACGTCAGCGTGACGCGGATGTGCCGCATCGCACTGATGCGTCACTATGTCTCTCCCCTTCAGTTAAAGGGGAGGGCCACTGTGAGCTCTGCAGAGACGTCAGTAGTGCCCACTGCTCCACCAGAGGGTTTCAGCTAGGTCAGTGGCCTAGTATCCAAGAGAGGGTGCTGGTCTACCTGTTGGCAGCCCGGCCGAACCCGTGGCCGCCATTGTCGAGCCGAATTCGGGGTTGTCCGACAATTCAAATAAAATGGCGGCCACGGTAGTGCGCCCTTCCCTTTAAGGCCGGACGCACCGCCCAGCCTCTAGCAGCTTCCCAACTGGGGAAAGCTGTCGGGGGCACCAACTGGTGGTCGCTCCACTCCCAGGAGACAATTTCCTGCGGTGCAATTTCTCACACGGGGCGGAAAGGGGGTCACTGCTGGTCGGTAAGGGATTGGCACATGCCCGATGGGCGGGAACACGGACGGGGCGGCAACGTCCACCGCCACAAAAATAAAGGGCAATTTCGCAGATGTCGGCACCTCTGCCCCAACTGAGCGGTAGGTGCTTATCGGTTACCACCTCTTAATGTTTCTTTAAAAAAGGGCAATTTCAGACCCCAAATTTTGAGGTCCTTGAACTCTGTTTATTTTAATTATGCCAAAGCATTTCACTTCTAAACCTAAATGCATAACTATCAAGCCAAATAAGTGACACTTGGTAGAGCTTCCTATTCTTGGGAAAACAAGGTCAATTATGTGAGCTTTTCTTTATAATTTAGAGATATAACTCCTGGCACTATACTTGTATTTATTCTTAAACAATCTCCAATGCATCAATGTCCTTTTGAAGAAAGGGTAACAAAAATTATGCACCATATTTAAAATGAGACATCATGAATTATCAATACAAGGCTAGAATAATTTGTTTCCTGCTTACCTCTGCAATACATCACATATCAATAACAATTTTGCATTGGTTTGGATGATTTCAATGAATGGTTGCACCCAAATCTTTTTACTTCCACTTCTAGCAGCCAGGCTTCATGTTGGATCCCTTACAGAAAGTATCCTATAACACAAGTGGTTGGTCAAATGTGGCAAAGCAACCCATAGTCTTCAATGGATAGCATTTGTCTTGAAAAGACCAGTTGAACCAAACACAGCCTTGAGTAGTAGTGCCTGGCCAATCCTCAATCTTAAAGACATACATAGAACAATGGAAAAGGTTGCTGAGACTGCAGGGGTAATTTTCTGATTTACTGCTCCCAATGGGAATTCTCACCTGTTGTAACGCAATTCAGAACATTGGGCTCAATATTTCCCAATTTCGTTTTCTGGCATATTGCCAGAGTTACACCCGTTTTATTCAGCCAGAAATGCACCGGAAATAATTTGCCAAAGTTTCCCCGATGTATAATTTGAATTTGGCGCCGCGCAGCGTGTCCAGTCGCCTCGGGGGGGTAGAGCCTACTGTCTGCGCATACGCAAAAAAAAAGTTACGTTTCTGACGTCGTTGCAATGGACATGCATGCGAAGTACAGCTCCGAGTTGGCAATCGGCCATTTTTAAAGAAACAGTTGTGTGTATGAGAAGGAGTGTTTGTGAGAGCATTGGAAAAATCGCAGCTGCAGCAGTACAAGATGCAACGTGGTGCAAGGACCAAGAATTTCTTACATGAAGAAGTGGAGGTACTAGTTACTGTGATTGAGAACAGATGGCAGGAGCTGGACACCAGCAGAAGCCACATAAAAGTTCCACCCAAAGAAATGAAGAAACGCTGGAACCAAGTTGCAGAAGATTACTGTGCAATGGTAACCACCATGAGATCTGGAGGTAGTGTAAAAAGAAGTGGCAGGACCTTGGTCAAGTAGTTACTGTAAGTAATATTTTCATTTATTGAATGGAATTGTAAATGTAAATGTGACCATCTGTATGTCCCATCCAGCAGAAAGACTCTTTAAAAAGTTAGGTTCTCATCTTTGCAAAGGAAGGTGGCACATAATAAAAGGGAAAGAACTCAAACAGGAAGAGGCCCAGCAAATCTGTACCCACTGACACCTTTGGAAGAGAGGGTCACTGCTTTCGTGGGTCCTGTCTGGAAAAAAAGTCAGTACTGCACAAGCTGAGCCCATACTCGAGGGAGAGGGTAGGTCCTGCAAATTCATCGTGGCCCTTCAAATCAGCCTGGTGCACGGCCTGCGATGTGTGAGCCTACTCATGCCACACACTCTGCCCCCTCCTCTGCTGCTAACCATTTGACTTCTGTTTTTTGACAGTCCCTTCTGTGACTAGTGATTTGAGTACGGGTGGGACTTTCCATGGTTTCACACCTTCCGAGGTTGCGGGTCCCAGTGGTGGTGGTGTTCAGTGAGGCACACCCAGGGTCCCACCTTCCGAGGTGCCGCTTGGGCCCTCCAACTTGCTGCCTGGGCCCTCCAACTTGCCGCCTACCGCCGACCACACCCCCGCCCTCCCCCCCACCCCATCCCCCAACAGGTGCGCAGTACCCGAGATCTTAGAAAGAATAAGCTTGGTACCAAGCCCAGAAATATTGTGCCACTGCCTGCGGGCAGGGGTGGTGGAGGATCCAAGACCAAAGCGTGCGGTGTTAGAATAAGGTGGAGGAGAGATGGGTGCAACCTTTCTTTACTGTTGTTCTTGTTGTTATTATTATTGTTGTTACTGTTGTAACTGTTCTCAAATTAAAAGTTTTTTGTAAGTTATGTAAATTTACAAGTTTAAAAGTTTGTAAGTGATCTTAAAGTTTTTAAGTGATCTTAAAGAGTGATCTTAAAAGTAAAGTTTGATACAAGAATAATTTTATTAAAGTTAAGTTAAGTACAAAAGAACTGTTTGTTAAACTTTTGAATAAAATATATTTTACATTAAAACTGAATCATTTCCATTATTTATTCCATTAACACAACACAACATTATGGAACAGCTCCAAACAGTAAACATGTCCATGTGGAATAGTTGTCGCTGAGTCCACAGATATCAGTAAAGTGTTCACGGATGAGCTGCTGGTGCAAGGCTCGAGCAATCATTAAAGGAGCACGATGGCCCGCCCTCCTCCGTCGTTGTGCTCCGGCCTCAGGCATTTGCATATCTTCCTCATCCTCCTCCTCCTCCTCCTCCTCCTCCTCCTCCTGCTCATCACCTGCATCTTCCACATCATTATCATCAGCCACTCTCACCGCAGTTGGGTCTTCCACTACCAGGTGCTGCTGCCTCATGATGGCTAAGTTATGCAGCATACAGCAAACAACAGTGAACTGACCAACAATCTCAGGGGAGTACAGCAAGTAGCCTCCGGAATGGTCCAGGCATCGGAAATGTTGTTTTAAGATGTCAATGGTCCTCTCTATGATGCTGTGCATCACAATGTGCGACATGTTGTATTCACAGTCAGCTTCCATCCGGGTTACACGTAAGGGCCTCATGAGCCAGGTGGCGACGCCATACCCTTTGTCTCCAGAAGCCAGCTCTGCCCTTCTGGCTGCTGCTGCTGAAACATGGCAGATATAGCACTCTCGCGTAGGATGAATGCATCATGAGTGCTCCCAGGGTATCTCGCATCGACTGACATGATATGATGCATGTCGTCACCCACTAGCTGTACATTAATGGAGTGGAAGCCTTTTCTGTTCCTGTACATCTCAGAATCCTCCAAAGGTGCTTGCAAGGCAATGTGGGTACAATCAATGCAGCACTGTACCTTTGGGAAGCCAGCAATCCTGGAGAAGCCCACAGACCTGTCATGGATTGCTTGGTCATGGGGAACTTTATGAAGTCATTCCTCCATGCATAAAGTGCAGCCGTCACCTGGTGAATTCAGACATGTGTTGCATGTTGAGAGATGGCGCACACATCCTCAGTTATAGCATGAAACAAGACGGAGGCATAGAATGAAAGTGCAGCTGTTACCTTCACTTCAACTGACAAAGCAGCCCTCCTGATGCATCTTGGTTGCAGGTCTGCTTTGACCAACTCACAGATCTCAGTTACAACTTCTTTGCAGAAACGCAGCCTTCTGACACAGTCTGCATTACTCAGGTGGCGGTACGAATGCCTGTCTCGATATATCCAAGGTAGGTAAGGCCTCCTGCCCAGCACCCTACTGGCTCTGATGTTCCTGATGCGATGACGTCAAATCAATTGTCTCCTACGTAGCACCATGGTGCAGAAGGATCGCACAAGGTATGGCATTGTCAGTATTGCCCCTATACTTAAATTTAACCTTTGAAAGAAGCTCAAAATGGCAGGAAAGCAGGCTGGATAGGTTCGCAGTTCTCTCTCTCCCCAAGGACGATATGGATGGACCACACCCAAGGTCTTGTGAATTCTCCTCTCTCCCCCCCATCCCGCCCTTAACTAATTGCAGTCTTGTGACTTCTCCCCTTCTCTCTTTGTGCCGCCACCACCCCCCACCCCCGCCACCATTCATTGCAGTCTTCAGAAGCCTTCCAATCGGCACCTAGCTCCCCGGCCTCAGTGCAGAAGGCTTCCGATCGGTATCTTGCTCCCCGGGCTCGAAGCCTTCCGATTGGCATCTCGCTCTCTCTCGTTCCTCCCCTCCCCTCACCCACGGATAGTCCGGACGCGGGGCTGATTCTGCTGGCCAAAGTTACAACCCTCCAGCCCTGTTTCAAGATGTTTGGGGGTGGCGTGTGAGTGCGTAAAAAATGAGAAAACGTCTGAAATCCAACAAATTTGCCATTTCGACATTGACAGGTAAAAAAAAGTTGAAATCTAATATTGATTTTTACAGTGCTCTTGACTTCCTCCAAAATCTTATATTTAATAACAATGGCGCCTTTCAGTGGCGATTTCTCAATGCGCGCTGATTTACTGAAGTGCCCAGAGGTTTTTTCGGGAGATATGCTGTCCTCGGAGGAATAAATGTTGGCCAAACTGCGAAAAATTATAAAAACCGGTGCAGACTTGAGGGAACTATGACGTAAAAAAAAAAGCTGGCCGAGAAAAATCGTAATTAAGTCAATTACACGGGCGCAGATCACAGGAGGAAACATGGAAAAAAATAAATACGCCAAAAAAAAGGCGTGCACCAAAAAAACAGCGCAAATGACCAGGGAAAATTGAGCCCTTTGAGTGAGTGCTGTGCACAATTTTCTGACCATCATTTAAATGGTTGGAAATTTGTGCACACCATGCACCCAATATGCACGACATGCAATTGAGGCTTTCTATCAGAAGCATGAAGACATACAATTACCGCTTTGAACTATAATCTGTTAGTAAGCAATATTCCATCTATTCTGTAAAGTCTGCAAAATGCTATTAGATCCCAATTTCATCGTGCTCAAAGCATCTGTGTGACTATGTGTTCGCAATTTTGTCTACCAAGGCGGGCTCAGTGCAGCCGAGATTGGTGGTGGGGAGCGACCCTGTTCCCAGCTCCATCCCGCTCTGTTGATGGGGCTTGTTAAGCCCGCCCTGCGAGGTTCCTGACCAATTAAAAGGAAGAGGGTCTGATGACGTCATTTGATGACACGTCATCAGCCGGTTTCCTTAAAGGGACCATGTCCACATTCCTTTTCACAGGTGCTGTCTGTGTTCTGCAGCATTGAGGTGCAGCCAGGCTCTCCCCTCACTCTTTCCAGATGCTTATGGAGGGAGTCACCTTTTAACAAGCTCTTAACTATGCCAATTGGCTCCTCCACTGCTTAGTGTCGGATCTGTAAAGTGCAGACAGACCCAGCATTGGGAAATTAACCCGCTGTCAATCTTTTATATTTTGACAGCAGACCAGCCTCCGACCCCGTCCTCTGAGCGCTGCCAAAATTACAACCTGTGTGTTTACCACTAGCTATTGATAAAAAAATCCAGTTTAATGAAGTAATGGAGAGGGTTGTTGAGAGTAGTGCTGCTGATGTTGCGCATATGGACTTTCAAAAGACTTTGGATAAAATACCATATCATTGACTTTTAGCAACATAGAAGCCCATGGGGGATTAAAGGGATAGTGACTGCGTGGATACGAAATTGGCTAAAGACAGAAAGCAGAGAGTAGTGATGAACAGTTGATTTTCAGACATGGAAGTGTGCAGTGGTCGGTGTTGGGACCACTGCTCTTTTTAATATATACTAGCCTGGAAATACATTACAACACTCTCCCCCAAAGTCAACAGTGTAACTATTTACAAGGTGAGTCGATCTGGGGCCTTTCTTTCCCTGGTTGATCGTCTTGGTGCAAAAGCTGGTTTTGGCGAATTGTTTGTTGGGCACTCGCTGGGCTGCTGTGTAGCTGGCCTTGCTGGGCTGCCTGGTGTGGTGAGTCCTGCTGGACTGCTGCGAGTGATGGGTTCTGCTTAGTGGTCAACTGCGGTGTCGGTTGCCACTGGTGTGTGTGTTGGGGGGTCAAAGAAGGTAGGGTCCAAAGTTGGTAGCTCAGGATCGTCCGTGAATCTGAGTTTGATTTGGTCCAAGTGTTTCCAGTGAATGAGTCCATTTGAAAGTTTGACCTGAAACATCCTGCTCTCCTCTTTGGCCACAATAGTGTCGGGAAGACACTTGGAACCTTGTTCATAATTCACTACAAATACAGAATCATTGATTTCAATTTCGCATGACACATTAGCACTATCATGATATGTACTTTGTTGAAGCCGCCTGCTCTCTACCTGTTCGTGTAGATCAGGGTGAACTAACGAGAGTCTTGTCTTAAGTGCCCTTTTCATGAGCAGTTCAGCAGGTGGAATCCCAGTGAGCGAGTGGGGTCTCGTGCGGTAGCTAAGCAGAACTCGGGATAGGCAAGTCTGCAGTGAGCCTTCAGTTACCCTCGTCAAGCTCTGCTTGATGGTTTGCATTGCTCTCTCTGCCTGACCATTGGATACGGATTTGAATGGGGCAGATGGAACATGTTTGACCCCGTTACGGGTCATGAACTCTTTGAACTCGGCACTGGTAAAACATGGCCCGTTGTCGCTCACAAGGACATCAGGTAGTCCGTGCGTAGCAAACATGGTCCGCAGGCTTTCAGTGGTGGCAGCGGACGTGCTTGCCGACATTATCTCACATTCAATCCATTTGCAGTACGCATCTACACCACAAGGAACATTTTACCCAAAAACAAGCCTGCATGGACCGTGCACCACGGTTTGGAGGGCCAAGACCATAAACTTAGTGGCGCCTCCCTGGGTGCATTGCTTAACTGCGAGCATGTGTTACATCTGTGCACGCGGGACTCTAAGTCCGCATCGATACCGGGCCACCACACGTGGGATCTGGCTATCGCTTTCATCATTACGATGCCTGGGTGGGTACTGTGGAGGTCACTGATGAAAGTGTCGCTGCCCTTCTTGGGGACCACTACCAGATTGCCCCACAGAAGGCAGTCTGCCTGCATACACATTTCATCCCTGCGCCGCTGGTACAGCTTTATCGCTTGCTGTATTTCCACTGGAACACTGGACCAGCTCCTGTGAAGCATTCAATTTTTCACGAGGGACAGTAAAGAGTCCTGGCTCATCCAGGTTCTGATCTGTCGGGCTGTGACGAGTGATTGCTCACTCTCAAATGCTTCCATTTCCATGACTAAATCTGCGGGCTGTGCCATTGCCACCCCAGTGGTGGGCAATGGCAGCCTACTGAGAGCATCGGCACAGTTTTCTGTGCCTGGCCTGTGGCGGATGGCATAGTTGTATGCGGACAATGTGAGCGCCCATCTCTGAATGCGGGCCGATGCATTCGTATTTATCCCCTTACTCTCGGAAAATAGGGATATTAGTGGCTTATGGTCCGTTTCCAATTCAAATTTTTGCCCAAACAGATATTGATGCATTTTCTTTACCCCATAGACACACGCTCACGCTTCTTTTTCAATCATGCTGTAGGCCCTCTCAGCCTTAGACAGACTTCTGGATGCATAAGCAACCGGTTGCAATTTCCCAGATTCATTAGCTTGTTGCAATACACACCCGACACCGTATGACGACGCATCACATGCTAGTACCAAACGCTTAAATGGATCATACAACAGAAGCAATTTGTTTGAGCATAACAATTTTCTAGCTTTTACAAAGGCATTTTCTTGGCTTTGCCCCAAACCCATTCATCTCCTTTACACAGTAAGGCATGCAGTGTTTCTAACAGTGTGCTGAGACCCAGTAAGAAGTTACCAAAGTAGTTCAGGAGTCCTAGAAACAACTGCAGCTCCGTCATGTCCTGTGGCCTTGGTGCGTTCTCGATTGCCTCCGTCTTCGAATCGGTGGGCCTGATGCAGTCCACCGCGATTCTTCTCCCCAGGAACTCCACTTCAGGTGCCAGGAAAATGCACTTTGAGCATTTCAACCTGAGCCCCACGCGGTTGAATCGGCTAAGAATCTCCTCCAGGTTCTGCAGATGCTCGACTGTGTCCCGACCTGTAACCAAGTTGTCGTCCTGGAAGACCACCGTGCACGGGACCGACTTCAGTAAGCTTTCCATGTTTCTCTGGAATATCGCTGCGGCTGATCAAATTCCAAACGGGCATCTGTTATAAATTAAGGGACATTTGTGCGTGTTGATGCAGGTGAGGCCCTTAGATGATTCCTCCAGCTCCTACGTCATGTAGGCTGAGGTCAAGTCCAGCTTCATGAACGTCTTTCCTCCCACCAGCGTAGCGAAAAGGTCGTCAGCCTTTCGTAGTGGGTATTGATCCTGCAGGGAGAAACGATTGATAGTTACTTTGTAATCACCACAGATTCTGATGGTGCCATCTCCCTTGAGGACTGGAACAATCGGACTGGCCCACTCGTTGAATTCGATCGGTGAAATGATGCCCTCTCATTGCAGCCGGTCCAGCTCAATCTGCACCCTTTCTCTCATCATGTACGGTACTGCTCTCATCTTGTGATGGATGGGTTGCGCCCCCGGAATTAGGTGGATCTGCAATTTTGCTCCTTGAAACTTCCCAATGCCTGGTTCGAACAGCGAAGGGAACTTGTTTAAGACCTGGGCACACGAAGTGTCGTCAGCAGACGAGAGCGCTCAGACATCGTTCCAGTTCCAGCGTATCTTTCCCAGCCAGCTCCTGCCGAACAGCGTTGGACCATTGCCCGGTACCAACCAGAGTGGTAGCTTGTGCACCGCTCCTTCGTAGGAGACCTTTACAGTAGCACTGCCGATACGGGAATCAGTTCCTTTGAAATGAGGATCACCACAGCGGCAACAAGGTGTTAATGGCCTTGCATTCATCACCCTTGATGGTGCACTCTGAGACATCTGCGGACATGCAGCTGGAGGCAAGTGGGGCCTGCCCTGTACGTTGCGATTTGAAAAGAACATCAAAAAAACATAAGAATATAAGAATTAGGAACAGGAGTAGGCCATCTTGCCCCTCGAGCCTGCTCCACCATTCAACAAGATCATGGCTGATCTGGCCGTGGACTCAGCTCCACTTACCCGCCCGCTCCCCATAACCCTTAATTTCCTTATTGGTTAAAAATCTATCTATCTCTGATTTGAATACATTCAATGAGCTAGCCTCAACTGCTTCCTTGGGCAGAGAATTCCACAGATTCACACCCTCTGGGAGAAGAAATTCCTTCTCAACTCGGTTTTAAATTGGCTCCCCAGTATTTTGAGGCTGTGCCCCCTAGTTCTAGTCTCCCCGACCAGTGGAAACAACCTCGCTGCCTCTCTCTTGCCGAAAACTTTCATTATTTTAAATGTTTCTACAAAATCACCCTTCATCCTTCTGAACTCCAACGAGTAAAGACCCAGTCTACTCAATCTATCATCATAAGGTAATCCCCTCATCTCCAGAATCAGCCTAGTGAATCGTCTCTGTACCCATTCCAAAGCTAGTATATCCTTCCTTAAGTAAGGTGACCAAAACTGCACGCAGTACTCCAGGTGCGGCCTCACCAATACCCTGTACAGTTGCAGCAGGCCCTCCCTGCTTTTGTACTCCATCCCTCTCGCAATGAAGGCCAACATTCCATTCGCCTTCCTGATTACCTGTTGCAACTGCAAACTAACTTTTTGGGATTCATGCACAAGGACCCCCAGGTCCCTCTGCACCGCAGCATGTTATAATTTCTCCCCGTTAAAATAATATTCCCATTTACTGTTTATTTTTCCAAGGTGGATGACCTCACATTTTCCGACATTGTATTCCATCTGCCAAACCTTAGCCCATTCGCTTAACCTATCTGAATCTCTTTGCAGCCTCTCTGTGTCGTCTACACAACCCGCTTTCCCACTAATCTTTGTGTCATTTGCAAATTTTGTTACACTACACTCTGTCCCCTCTTCCAGGTCATCTATGTATATTGTAAACAGTTGTGGTCCCAGCACCGGTCCCTGTTGCACACCACTAACCACCGATTGCCAACCTGAAAAGGACCCATTTATCCCAACTCTCTGCTTTCTGTTAGTTCGCCAATTCTCTAGCCATGCTAATTCATTTCCTCTGACTCCATGTACCTTTATCTTCTGCAGTAACCTTTTGTGTGGCACCTTATCGAATGCCTTTTGGAAATCCAAATACACCACATCTATCGGTACACTTCTATCCACCATGCTTGTTATATCCTCAAAGAATTCCAGTAAATTAGTTAAACATGATTTCCCCTTCATAAATCCATGTTGCGTCTGCTTGATTGCACTATTCCTATCTAGATGTCCCGCTATTTCTTCTTTAATGATAGCTTCAAGCATTTTCCCCACTACAGGTGTTAAACTAACCAGCCTATAGTTACCTGCCTTTTGTCTGCCCCCTTTTTTAAACAGAGGTGTTACATTAGCTGCTTTCCAATCCGATGGTACCTCCCCAGAGTCCAGAGAATTTTGGTAGGTTATAACGAATGCATCTGCTATAACTTCCACCATCTCTTTTAATACCTGGGATGCATTTCATCAGGACCAGGGGACTTGTCTACCTTGAGTCCCATTAGCCTGTCCAGCACTACCTCCCTAGTGATAGTGATTGTCTCAAGGTCCTCCCTTCCCACATTCCCGTGACCAGCAATTTTTGGCATGGTTTTTGTGTCTTCCACTGTGAAGACCGAAGCAAAATAATTGTTTAAGGTCTCAGCCATTTCCACAGTTCCCATTATTAAATCCCCCTTCTCATCTTCTAAGGGACCAACATTTACTTTCGTCACTCTTTTCCGTTTTATATGTCGGTAAAAGCTTTTCCTATCTGTTTTTATGTTTTGCGCAAGTTTACTTTCATAATCTATCTTTCCTTTCTTTATTGCTTTCTTAGTCATTCTTTGCTGTCGTTTAAAATTTTCCCAATCTTCTAGTTTCCCACTAATCTTGGCCACCTTATACGCATTGGTTTTTAATTTGATACTCTCCTTTATTTCCATGGTTATCCACGGCTGGTTATCCCTTCTCTTACCACCTTTCTTTTTCACTGGAATATATTTTTGTTGAGCACTGTGAAAGAGCTCCTTAAAAGTCCTCCACTGCTCCTCAATTGTGCCACCATTTAGTCTGTGTTCCCAGTCTACTTTAGCCAACTCTGCCCTCATCCCACTGTCGTCCCCTTTGTTTAAGCATACTACACTCGTTTGAGACACTACTTCCTCACCCTCAATCTGTATTACAAATTCAACCATACTGTGATCACTCATTCCGAGAGGATCTTTTACTAGGAGATCGTTTATTATTCCTGTCTCATTACACAGGACCAGATCTAAGATAGCTTGCTCCCTTGTAGGTTCTGTAACATACTGTTCTAAGAAACAATCCCGTATGCATTCTATGAATTCCTCCTCAATGCTACCCCGTGCGATTTGATTTGACCAATCGATATGATATCCCCCATGATTACTGCCATTCCTTTTTCACATGCCTCCATTATTCCCTTGATTATTGTCCGCCCCACCGTGAAGTTATTATTTTGGGGCCTATAAACTACGCCCACCAATGACTTTTTTCCCTTACTATCTCTAATCTCCACCCACAATGATTCAACATTTTGTTCATTAGAGCCAATATCGTCTTTCATAACTGCCCTAATATCATCCTTTATTAACAGAGCTACCCCACCTCCTTTCCCTTCTTGTCTATCTTTCCGAATTGTCAGACACCCCAGTATGTTTAATTCCTAGTCTTGGCCACCCTGCAACCACGTTTCAGTAATGGCCACCAAATCATACCCATTTGTAATGATTTGTGCCGTCAACTCATTTACTTTGTTTCGAACGCTGCGTGCGTTTAGGTAAAGTGTTTTAATACTAGTTTTTAAACCTTGATTTTTAGTTTTGACCCCTCCTGCAGCCCCTTTATATTCATACATATTGTCCCTTCCTATCACGTTGTGGTTTACACTTACCCCAGTGCTACTCTGCTCTGTTGCCTCCTGCCTTTTGCATTCTTTCTTGGAGTTCTGTTCATCTGAGCTCTCACCCACTCTAACTATTTCAGAGCCCTCTCCTGGGTTCCCATCTCCCTGCTAAGCTAGTTTAAAACCCTCCCAACCGCACTATCAAAACCACCCGCGAGAACATTGATCCCGTCTCTGTTGAGGTGTAACCTGTCCGACTTGTACAGGTCCCACCTACCCCAGATGCAGTCCCAATTGTTCAGGAAACTAAAGCCCTCCCTCCTACACCAATGCCCCAGCCATGTATTTATCTGACTAGTCTTCCTATTTCTACCCTCACTAGTACGTGGCATTGGCAGTAATCCCGAGATTACCACCTTTGAGGTCCTGGCTTTCAATCTTACTCCTAGCTCCCTAAACTCAGCTTTCACGACTTCACCTCTCTTTCTACCTATGTCGTTGGTACCAATGTGGACCACAACCACTGGCTGTTCCCCTTCCCTCCCCAGAATGCCCTGCAGTCGCTCAGGGACAACATTGACCCTTGCACCAGGGAGGCAACACACCATCCTGATGTCACTTTTGCTGCCGCAGAAGCACCTATCTGCTCCCCTAACTATTGAATCTCCTATCACTATAGCCCTTCCCGTTTTCTTCCTCCCCCCCTGTGCAGCTGAGCCACCCACGGTGATGTGGACTTGGCCCTGGCTGCACTCCCCAGAGGCATCACCGCCCTCGCCAGTAGTCAGAATAGAGTACCGGTTGGAGAGCGGGATAGCATCAGGGGACTCCTGCACTACCTGCCTCGCCCATACTCTTGTGTGCGACGGTCACCCATTCCCTATCCTCCTGTACCCTTTTAATCTGTGGAGTGACCAACGCCTGAAACGTGCTATCCACGTACCTCTCATTCTCTCGGATGCTCCCCAGTGCCTCCAGTCCTCGCTCAAGCTCCGAGACTCACTTTGTTCACAGTACTTGTAGCAGCACTTGTGTGCTGAGAGATTTGCTTAGTATTGTCACTGATGGCAATGAATGCCTGGGCTATCGCTATGGCCTTACTCAAGGTTGGGATCTCTACTGTCAAAAGTTTGTGAAGTATCACTTTATGGCCAGTGCTAAGTACGAAAAAGTCTCTGAGCATGTGCTCCAAATGTCCTTCAAATTTGCAATGTCCTGCAAGGTGCCTTAGCTCGGCAACATAACTCTCCACTTCCTGGCCTTCAGACCTTTTGTAGGCGTAGAACCGGTACCTCACCATCAGAATGCTTTCCTTCGGGTTCAGATGCTCCCGGACCAGTGTGCACAAATCATCGTACGATTTCTCTGTGGGCTTCGCTGGAGTAAGCAGATTTTTCATGAGTCCATACTTTGGTGCCCTGCAGATGGTGAGGAGAATCACCCTTCGTTTGGCAGTGTTCACTTCTCCTTCCAGCTCGTTGGCCACGAAGTATTGGTCGAGTCGCTCCACGAAGGTTTCCCAATCATCTCCCTCCGAGAATTTCTCCAGGATGCCCACTGTTCTCTGCATCGTTGGGTTCATCATCTATATCTCATCACCAGTTGTCATATATGAATAAAGAGTCTGATTGGATACTGTGAGCTCAAAGTAAAGTGCTTTTATTGCAAGTCTCCAGAGTGCCTCTCCAGCCTGTGAGGCCTCCTTAAGTACCTGTGCTCCCAAGGGATTGTGGGATCCCTTGGGACTCCAGGGGATGAGCTCTCTGGTGGCTGTACAAGATATATACAAGTTTACATACATAACACTAATGATTTCAAACTTTTAAAAAAATTGCCGTTTTGCGCTCCAAGAGCTTCTCGGAGCACAATCGGCAGCAGGCAAGGCGATGAGTTTAGCAGGGTGCATGCAAGGTTCCTTCCCTTTCTTTAAAGAGAAGGGCCGTCGCTGTAGGCTCTGCAAAATAAAAACAACTTACCTGGACCATGACGGCAGTTGCGATCCTGTGCAATTAGCCCAGCACTCAAGCAGAGTGCTGGGCTGATCGTTCGCGGGCAGAAGCCCGCAAAAAAAGCTGATAGTAAAAAGGTACTTCTTTTTTTACATACCTCGGCCTCCTCTTTAAGCATCACCCCCGAAGTGGGCGGCCACCCGACGCATGCCTCCTGCAGCTGTCGGTGTTTTTGCCCGGTGCTGCTGCAGGGGGCTGAAGGCAATTTCGGGTCTGGGGTGTCACCAGGACAATGCGCACGCCGCTAATAACTTTCAAAAGGGAATTGGATAAATAGTTGAAGTTGAAAACTTTGCAGGACTATGTTAAGCCTAGTTAAGCTCTGCTATCAGAGCAACGTTCTGTATATTACATGTGGAGTAATATTTTTAACCATAAAATGGTGTTCTAAGAACACTATGAAGGTCTCCGGGCAAAAGAGATCGGGACACAATCCCACTCGCAAAGCTATTTGCGCACCGGCGCAAAGGCATCCAAGTTCGCCGCCATACATTTTATAAAAGAAAAGCAGAGACAGATTTCTTATAATCATAAAGAAAAACTCTGTGTGATCTGAGCCCTGTGGAGTTATTATTTCTGCAGTTGATGACATTCTCCAAACTCCTAGTGGCCGAAATTCCATTTCTAACGCCAGCCGTTACTTCTGGCGGGAGGCAGCTAATGGGCAGCAAGGTGTTACCTTTGGTGATAAGCGAGCGGTGTCCATGTCTCCAGAGAAATTCAGTTGGGTCTTTGTTAGAGGCGCCAAGAGTTAATGCTGTGCCCTCTAATGCCACCCACGTGGTGATGACATCCAGCGTGCAACACCCCCTTGGCGCCGCTCTCGTGATATTTGGTCTCCACGGTGGCCTTCCCAGCAGGCATTCTTACAGCCTGAAAAAAGTGGTGAATACATAGCGGATCTCAAGTGGAATCGCCCAGGGAGCAAGGTAAGTTTTTTTCTTTATTTATTTCTGCATGTTTTCATTAGTTGTAACATTTGGGAAAGCGTGTGTGTGGGTCGGAGAAGTTTTCATTTTTTTTTCTTGTCGTTTTTCCAACCAACATGCCGGCAACCTCCCGTTGCGAAATTCAGTAGGCCTCATGATCTCCCGTCCCATTGTCTCCAAGGATGACAATGCCACTTTTTAGCGCTGCTCTCTCATCTTTGAGCATAAAAACTGAATTTGGCAGTTTGAGCCTGCACCTAACGCCTGGCAGTAAAATCAGCACTAAGGCGGTGACACCGCCTCAAAAAGGGTGGTATCGAATGTCGACCCCCTAATGTCTCACAATCATTTCCAGGTGGCCTAGGAATGAAATAGTTTTCTCAAAATTCCATGTCTCAAAATATCAGCCACTAGGAACCTTTTGCAAGGATCTCATGTAACTCTAAGAGATTGTATAATGACTGACTTTTTCATAACATGTTGGTCCACTTTCTGTTTCTTCAGTGTGTTCTTGTATAGCAACGCTTTAGGGTTAAAAATATTACTCCACATGTAATAAACAGAACGTTGCTCTGATAGCAGAGCTTAACTAGACTTAGTTTGCTCATAAGAAAGACCTCATAATTCACTTGTGCCTGCAGTACTTGTAAATGATGGGACTTTCACACTCCTGAAATAAAATCAGTAATGCACCGCTACCAGTGCATTATCCTCTATTTATATTCATTGTTGCTTTCACTAACTTTGACCTACTGGTCTGTATCATTCATTGTTTTTCAGAAACAGTTTTAAATGTCCTCTTTAAAATAAAATAATATTAGACTGGTAGTGGTGTGTTACATATGATTCTGTTGTCAATGGTGCCAGTACGAAGAAGATCTGTGACCAATGCTTTGGACTTTCAGCTGGTATTTTTCATTTCTTGCTCAGTTTGGAAATGACTGAAGATCCCAAGTGTTTTATCTATGATAGATTGTTTAAAAATGCAATTAAGATTCTTGGAGGGATGCCACAAAGTGATATATAATGATGTTTCAAAACAAGGATGATAAAACAATTTGTAGTATATGGTGTAGACAATAAAAATGCATCTGTAGTATACTTTCTTGAAGCCTCCTGGTGGTAATTTAAAAAAAAATCAAGGTGAAGCTAACAATGCAGACAGATTTTAACTTTTTTCAGCCACCACCAGCCAAATAACAGCTTGGTATCCTGCCATATCCTATACCAAAATACATCAGGATCTACAAAACATTTCATGTGTATATACTCGATTATTATCTTGAACTTAATTTTCCATTTTAATGCTTAAAAATCCAACTGTTTTGGCTTTAAAAGCCTTCGTTCTATGAAACATGCTGTAAAGGCAACAATTAGAATGACTTTTTATCCTCATGAAGACAAAAGTTTCCATAGTAAAGTCGAAACCACAATACATATTTCTGTATTTCACCAGGGCCTTACAGCAAGTTTTAGACCAACACAAGAGTTTTTCTGATACACTGAATGGCGGTTTTAGGCATTAGTATCCTCTGTAGAAAATGAGGTCTCTTCCATAATTGTTTGTGTGAGGTCTCTTCCATGATGTAACAGTGTGTGTATGAGTGGAGACAACACTGCCATGATCATTTGGCTTAATTTATGTTAAAACCATTTATACGAATGCTGCATTGATACTTTCAAAAGGTGATATATGTTTCACTATGTATTTGTGTCCAAGTTTCATTCA
This sequence comes from Pristiophorus japonicus, assembly GCF_044704955.1. Lineage (NCBI taxonomy): Eukaryota > Metazoa > Chordata > Chondrichthyes > Pristiophoridae > Pristiophorus > Pristiophorus japonicus. Next base: position 432,379,501 of record NC_091977.1, read on the forward strand.
TGTATCTCTTCTCAAGTTACAAGATAAAGAACTCAGGGCAAAAAATTCAGGGGCATAATGCCATCTGATACTGTCTAAAAATCGCAAAAAGGGGGTGGCCGCCATTCTTTTGCCAGCTGGTTTCAGGTTCTGGATGTCCTCCATTCAGTGTGAATTCAGCGCTGGGTCCTAAGCACACAATGTAAACCCAGCTGCAAGCAGACTCAGTGAAGTGCTATCAGCAGCTCTTCAAAGTACACACATATCTTTCAGGTAAGTTTGCATTTAAGAATTTGGATTGGGTTTTGTTTATTTTATTGAAGTAGTGGCTTGCTGCAATAGCTGTTAAAAGATTTTTTAAAGTGTGTAGGGAGTGCTGCTGGATGCTTGCAAGGCCTTGGATGGTAAAGGAAGGCATCTGAGAAGACAGAAAAAGCTGCAAATAATCAGCAGGTCAGGCAACATCCATGGAGAGAGAAACAGAGTTCACATCTCAGGTCAAGATGCTGACTGACCTGCTGAGTATTTCCAGCATTTTAGGCTGTCATTTAAGATTTACAGCATCCGCTCGCAGAGGGAAGAGGAAGACGCAGAAGAGGAAGAAACGGAAGAGGAAGAAGCTGAAGTGGAGGAAACAGAAGAGGAGGAAGCTGAACAGGAGGAAGCAGATGGAAGGATACAACCCAGACAGCCCCTTTCTGACCGAGATATCCGGGATGGAATCATCCACCTGCAAGCCCAGTGACCATAATCCAAATTCCCTTTCAACATTAGGCCTACACATTACCTTTCCTCTGTTACTGACCATCACGGTGTCTCCTTGGCCATGATGCTGAAATAAAAGCCACCACAAAACTAACTTTCCAATCCAACTTTATGGGCCCAAGTTTCCACATGATTTGCGCCTGATTTTTTAGGAGCAACTGGTGGAGAACGGACTATCTTAGAAATCGCAATTCTCCACATTTTTTTTTCTGCAGTTCTAGTCAGGTAGAACAGTTCTACTTTGGAACAGAATTTTTTCTTCAAAAGGGGGCGTGTCCGGACACTGACGCCTGATTTCAAAGTTTCCACAGTGAAAACGTACTCCAAACTAACTTAGAATGGAGCAAGTGAAGATTTTTGTAGAACTGAAAAAACCTGTTCTACACATTAAAAAATCAGGTGCAGGTTACAAATTAGGCGTCCGGAACGAGATGGGGGGGGAGGGGGGAAGGGAAGGGAAGTCATTAAATTCTACAATAAATCCTTATTTATACTTCTACAAATATTATACAAATAAATCCAACCTGAATAAACATTTATAAGCAAAGAAAAGATAAACCATCTTCCTACCTGTGTGAAAGTGCTTCAGCCAGCCTCACAAGTTCGTTCGTTGGTTCCCGACGGCAGGGGGGGAGGAGGAAGCCGTTCCCGACGGCGGGCGGGTGGGAGGGAGGGAGAAGGCTGCAGGAAGCCTCAGTGACCGACCGACCGCCCGCCCACCCGAACGCAGCGGGGGGGGAGGAAGACGTTCCCGACGGCGGACGGGCCTGAACGCAGCGGGGGGGGGGGGGGGAGGAAGCCATTCCAGACGGCGGGCGGGAAGGAGACAGTGAGAAGGCTGCAGGAAGCCTCAGTGCTGATGTGCTGATGGCAATGTGCTTTTATTTAAAAATGTTCAAAAATTAAACAGCTACAAAGAACTACAAAAATGGCCGAGTGCCAATGTTTCCTTCACACTGCGCGTGCGCAAACGCTCCAACGCGCACGCGCAGGGTTGCCGGCAGGAAAAAAACTAATTCAAATAGTACCCGCCCCCTCCCACTTACAAAATCGGCGCGAGTGTAGGCTCCGCCCCCCTGGGCACCGCGCCAAACAGACAAGGAGCTGCAGGGCTCTCCAAAATCGCGAGGTTTTTTTCCGGCACCGTTTTAGGCGTGAAAAACGGGCGCCTAGCTCGGAGGGGCGCCCGTTTTTTATCGTGTGGAAACTTGGGCCCTATATATTTATCCATCCAATATGACATTAAGAAATCAACTCATCACCCTCATGCATTCTCTTAGTGACTGTCTTGTGTGTGCCTTTGCCTATCCTACTGATGTCATACAGTGCTACCTCAGTGGCTGTAGCAGGGCTGGTGGAAGTCTGCTGACTTTCAGTGGAGGACACTGCAAATGGCCTTGCTGGTCCTTTTTCTATAAGGAAAGCACAAGCCTGGATTTGTGGTGAGGGGAGAGCGGGAGAGCAAGAGGTGCATGCCAGAAGGAGGATAACATATGGCGATACCAGCATCTTGTCTCCTTCCTGCTCTGCCACTGGCCAAGGGCTCAGCCATGCCCCTGCCAAGAATGGCCTCACAGTCTTCTCCAAGGGGGTGAGGTAAGGCTAGAATGGGAAATGTGCCTCGTGATTTGTATAGATTTGTTGATAGGTTAATGATTGGGGGTGGGGGAGACGTGCATTGAGCAGTGTGTGAGGCTCGTGGTGAAGTTGGTAGGAGATGACTTTTGAAGATACATTCACTGATCTTGACCCGTGGTCTGAGGTCATGAAATTTCTTTGGGCACTGGAGCTAGGTGATGGGGGCAACACTACCGCCAGTGATGGCCTCGGCCTTGTGGTCCCACATCATTCATTCTGGAGGGCCTGATAGCCCTGTGGGTAGAGGATCTCTCTTGCAGTGTTGACCCCCTGCACAAAGCTGTAGTGCTTCGTGCGAGACCCTGGGCTCCCCTTCCCTGATTTACGGAAGCAATGTTACCATTTTTTGAGGTTTGGAAGAGAATTCAGCTTTAAGTGCTGAAGACTCCCACTTGGCACTTCTTTTTAATGTATTTTTTTAAAAGGCAGTAAAGTCTGAAAACTACATTTTTTCACTTAATTTTAATTTTATTAGTTCAGAAGGCATTGCCCTTTTAATTTTCCACAATTCCTAGCAAATTCCATAGCCTCACTTTCAGAGGCTGTTAGAAGCTGGAATGCTGCTTCAGGACAGGAACTTCGACCCCCATGCTTGCACTAAAGTTACATGCACTGGGCTAACCACTAAACTAACAATGAAAGCTACGTAAAAATAAATAAATCAGTTATCCAAACTGACATTTCCAATTTTGTACTCAGTCTGCATTCTGCTGATATCTCAAATGCATGTTTTCTTTTACACTTACAGTTGCATTCACTAACAGAAAAAGAGGGAACAAGTCCTCTTGGAGAAGTCATTCCCAGCCAGTCATTTGCCTAATTTTAAAGCATGAAATCTTTAGCAGAACAAAAACTGTCAGGTATATGAACGAGAACATGTTCTCCTCCTGTGTGTTTATGCAATATTCTATAAACAAACAGGCCATCTGAACTACATCCAAATCCAGACTGATTTAATTGAACCAAATATGAACTTTTCTCAATTAATTGAAATCAGTCAAATTTAGTTCAGTTAAAGATATCTAACTCTTTAAGACTGGTACTTATTACAAGTACTTTCAATCTCCTTTCAGATGTGAGAGTGTTTTGTTTTGTGCTTTTTCAAAGCAAGCAAGATGAACTGCAACTCCACTCTGCATAAAGCAAAATGAAAATATATGGCAAGACTTAGTTAGAGACATATGACATTTTCTCAGAGAATCAATTGCATGTGTAAAATATACAGACCAAACATAAAATACTTTAAATACTAACTAACTGTGATATCCACAGTTAGATTATTTTTGGCATTCTAAGAAGTAGAGTGAATGCCCTTTGCATACTACTATCATTTGTAGTCATTTATCACTGGTGCTTCAATAGCACTGACACTGAATTATTTCGAAACATTTAAATGTCAATTTACAAATGCATTAGAGTGCCTATTAATACTATCGACTGATAAGGTATGAATCCATGAGCACTATTGCCATTAAACCTAACACTGACATTAATACTAATACATAAAAGTTTCACCAAGGGTTATGAAATAGTTTCTGCACTTGAGATGTACCGTGCCTGCCAAAAAGTATTGAACCTCTATTAAAGTTGAGTTAATACTCCTTGCTCCTACTATGATCGTCTTCTTCTTGACTTTTGATGGTGATACCATGTTCCAAAAGATTAGTACCAAGGCACGCATTAAAATAGATAACCAAATGGAACTAAATCATGGTGTATGGTCACTGGGCTGAATTGGGCAGACTCCTTTCTCAGCCTTTTGAGTACTTTGGAGATAAAGTAAAAGCAAATAAATGGGAAGGAAACTCCACCATAAAATAAGGCAAGCTCTTACAGAACCCACTGAAATTAATTCAGATCCCAGTGAGATGTTGAAGAGACATGTTTCCTTCATGGGAGGAGGATTGTTATCCATGAAAGCTCATGGACAGACCACCAGACACCTACAATTGTTAACATTTTCATATTTTTTATACTTTAAAGAAACTGGATAAAATACAATCTATTGCAATATAGTGCTGGTCTAACTATTTATGTGATGGACCAAGACTTTCTGACAGGCATTATAGTTTATTAGTACAGTTCAATCTGCAGCTGATGTAAAAAAATGAAATCAATGAACCATACCTTTTTGTTCCAGTAAGCAATCTTTATTTATTATCAATTCGGTTATATTTACTACTCTTTTATATTTTGCTGAATAGTACAATTGTTTCTAAAGCATAAAAATATTTATAAATCAATTTAAATGTTTTGTACTTTTTTATTTCTCATTAGAATTTATTGGTGTGTAAAATCAATAATTTAGTCTTTCAATTGCCAACACTGACTTGGCCTGGTAGTCAGAAAAATAATGCTATACTACCTTTTTATTTCAGATATAATGTTGCTGACTATGAAGGACTAATAGAAGCTTTGCTTTATATTCACATATGTTAACCTGTGTTAATAATTTAGCATCCACAATAAACCATTTTTCATAACTTTAGTAAGCCGTCGGCAAAATGTCTTTATAACCCGATCAAAACAGATTCAATTTCTCACCCTTCCATTCAATGAAAAAGCTTAATTTTTATGTGAAAGTATTAGTACACTGTCAATTTTGTTATATCAGGTGGTTAAAAAATCTAAAAACAAGAATATTAAGCAGGAAAGTTAGTGTGCCATAAAAGGGAACATGGATTTGTTTATAAAATATGAATTCATATGGTTATATTGTTTTGTCTGAATTTTGAAATCTATTTTCATCTGATAAACTGGAAACCTGACCATAAATCCCTTCGAGAGATTCTTGTATCTTGAATGTATAAAGGATATGTGACAAGGAGCAATAGATTATACAAAATATAAGCCTTTGAGTGAGTTATGTTGCACATGTCACAAGCAGTTTATTTCTTAAATTACCTATTCCCCCTTTAAATTGTATTTATATTACATGTAACTTATATTTTTTCTTAGAAAATAAATTACCAATTTACCTACACTAGCCCTCATACTTTGTGGCCATTGGCCTTTTTCCATTGAAGCAGGAACAATGGAAAACATAATCCATTGAACGCAAACCATTCATATAAATACAACACATGTAGTATAATATATTACAGTTTTATTGTGCATGAAACACACAAAGTTAGTATGCAGGTACAACACGTAATCAGGAAGGCAAATGGAATGTTGGCCTTTATTGCAAGGGGGATAGAGTATAAAAGCAGAGAAGTCCTGCTACAACTGTACAGGGTATTAGTGAGGCCACACCTTGAGTACTGCATACAGTTTTGGTCTCTGTATTTAAGGAAGGATATAATTGCATTGGAGGCAGTTTAGAGAAGGTTCACTAGACTGATTCCGGAGATAAGGAGGTTGACTTATGAAGATAGGTTGAGTAGGTTGGGCCTATACTCATTGGAGTTCAGAAGAATGAGAGGTGATCCTGTCGAAACATATAAGATAATGGGCTAGAGTTTCCCTAATCTGTTTTTTTGGCACCCTCACCAGAGGTGCGCCATTTTTGTCCACCTCCAAGGGCATTGAAAAAAGACGTCGGTATTCTGGCCGCTCCCCAGTCTCTCTTCAGTTGTGGCGCAGCGTGGCCCAATGGATTGGGGGTGGAGCCAGGTCCCGGCACTGAAAACAGTGCCAGGACCTCTGCACATGTGCGCTAGAGTCTGTGCGCATGTGCAGTAGCTCCTGGCAGGCCGTTTCTGCAAGCGCGCGCTGCAGGCTGTGTGGGAGGGGCCTGAAGCATGCCGTCCCTAGCCCTGGCCGAATTGGGCTCCCTCATTGGCAGCCCGCTGCGTTCCCTAAGGTAGGACTTCTATTTTTTATTTGTTATTTACTGATTGATTTTGATGCTTTACGTGCAGGGTTCCTTCTATTTTTTTATTTGTTATTTATTGACTGCTTATTACTTTGGTCTTGGTGCTTTAGGTGCAGGGTTCCTTCTATTTTATTTGTTAATTAATTGCTTATTACTTTTTGTGCTTTGTTTGGTGCTTGGTGGTGCTTTAAATGTAGTTACTTGCGCCGATTCCTTAACTCTAGGTAAGGTTTTTCTGTGCGGACAGAAGTAGCAACATACGCTGGCCTAAGTTAGTTTGGAGCAACTATTTGCTGGCCAAACGCCTAAAACAGGGGCAAGTGGCTGGGAACGCCCCTTTTGAAAAAAAAACTGAACTAAAAAAAAACCTAATTAACTCACTTACCCTGGTGCAAATTAAATGGTCAGAATTGTAACTAAAAAGATAGTCCAGAAAAATAAAGTTGCTCCAAAAAAAAAGGAGCAACTCCTGGGGAAACTTGGGCCCATTGAGGGGGCTCAACAAGGTTGATGCAGAGAGCATGGGCTCAAGTTTCGGCCTGAGTTGCTCCTTTTTATTGGAGCAACTAGTTTAGAATGGAACATCTTAGAAATTGCAATTCTCGGCATTTTAGTTTGCTCCAGTTCTAGTGAGTTAGAATAGTTTCATTTTAGAACAGATTTATTTTTCAAAAGGGGGCATGTCCAGCCACTTACCCCTGTTTTGCATGTTTAAGCAGCTAAAACTTACTCCAAACTAACTTAGAATGGAGTAAGTGTAGATTTTTGTACGCTCAGAAAAACACTTATAAATCAGGCGTAGAGAACGAGAGATGGGAGGGGTTGTAAATCTATGGAATTCTCTGCCCCAGTGAGCTGTGGAAGCTAGGTCATTGAATATATTTAAGGCGGCAATAGACAGATTTATGAGCGATAAGGGAGTAAAGGGTTATGGGGACCGGGCAGGGATGTAGAGCTGAGTCTATGATCAGATCAGCCATGATCTTATTAAAAAGCGGAGCAGGCTCAAGGGGTCAAATGGCATACTCCAGGTCCTATTTCTTATGTTCTTATGTTCTTATTATGTAAAAGAGCCAGAAATAAACCAGTACTGTATATTCAAAACAACTCTCAACTGACTTAGCATTGGGTAGTCTCAATTATGATTATTATGAACAGTCGTTAACATTCTAAGTATGCTGGGCACCACAGATATGTGATGCCACTGAGTAGGAACATAGAAACATAGAAAATAGGTGCAGGAGTAGGCCATTCGGCCCTTCGAGCCTGCACCACCATTCGATAAGATCAAAGCTGATCATTCCCTCAGTACCCCTTTCATGCTTTCTCTCCATACCCCTTGATCCCCTTAGCCGTAAGGGCCATATCTAACTCCCTCTTGAATATATTCAATGAACTGGCATCAACAACTCTCTAAGGCAGGGAATTCCACAGGTTAACAACTCTCTGAGTGAAGAAGTTTCTCCTCATCTCAGTCCTAAATGGCCTACCCCTTATCCTAAGACTGTGTCCCCTGGTTCTGGACTTCCCCAACATCGGGAACAATCTACCCGCATCTAACCTGTGCCGTCCCGTCAGAATCTTGTATGTTTCTATGAGATCTCCTCTCATCCTTCTAAACTCCAATGTATAAAGGCCTAGTTGATCCAGTCTCTCCTCATATGTCAGTCCAGCCACCCCGGGAATCAGTCTGGTGAACCTTCGCTGCACTCCCTCAATAGCAAGAACATCCTTCCTCAGATTAGGAGACCAAAATTGAACACAATATTCCAGGTGAGGCCTCACCAAGGCCCTGTACAGCTGCAGTAAGACCTCCCTGCTCCTATACTCAAATCCCCTAGCTATGAAGGCCAACATACCATTTGCCTTCTTTACCACCTGCTGCAACTGTATGCCAACTTTCAATGACTGATGAACCATGACACCCAGGCACCTCCCCTATTCTTATCTGCCACCATTCAGATAATATTCTGTCTTTGCGTTTTTGTCCCCAAAGTGGATAACCTCACATTTTCCACATTATACTGCATCTGCCATGCATTTGCCCACTCACCTAACCTGTCTAAGTCACCCTGCAGCCGCTTAACGTGCCCCTCACAGCTCACACCACCACCTAGCTTAGTCTCTTCTGCAAACTTGGAATATTACACTCAATTCCTTCATCCAAATCATTGATGTATATTGTAAGGAGCTGGGGTCCCAGCACTGAGCCCTGCGGCACTCCACGAGTCACTGCCTGCCATTCTGAAAAGGACCCGTTTATCCCACCTCTCTGCTTCCTGTCTGCCAACCAGTTCTCTATCCACGTCAGTATATTACCCCCAATACCATGTGCTATGATTTTGCACACTAATCTCTTGTGTGGAACCTTGTCAAAAGCCTTTTGAAAGTCCAAATACACCACATCCACTGGTTCTCCCTTGTCCACTCTACTAGTTACATCCTCAAAAAATTGCAGAAGATTTGTCAAGCATGATTTCCCCTTCACAAATCCATGCTGACTTGGACCGATCCTGTCACTGCTTTCCAAATGCGCTGTTATTTCATCTTTAAAAATTGATCCCAACATTTTCCCCACCACTGATGTCAGGCTAACCGGTCTATAATTACCCACTTTCTCTCTCCCTCCCTTTTTAAAAAGTGGTGTTACATTAGCTACCCTCCAGTCCATAGGAACTGATCCCGAGTTGATAGACTGTTGGAAAATAATCACCAATGCACCCACTATTTCTAGGGCCACTTCCTTAAGTACTCTGGGATGCAGACTATCAGGCCCCGGGGATTTATCGGACTTCAATCCCATCAATTTCCCTAACACAATTTCCCACCTAATACGGATATCCTTCACTTCCTCCTTCTCATTAGACCCTTGTTCCCCTAGTATTTTCAGAAGGTTATTTGTGTCTTCCTTCGTGAAGACAGAACCAAAGTATTTGTTCAATTGGTCTGCCATTTCTTTGTTTCCCATTATAAATTCACCTGAATCCGACTGCAAGGGACCTACATTTGTCTTCACTAATCTTTTACTCTTCACATATCTATAGAAGCTTTTGCAGTCAGTTTTTATGTTCCCGGCAAGCTTCTTCTCGTACTCTATTTTCCCCCTCTTAATTAAACCCTTTGTCCTCCTCTGCTGAATTCTAAATTTCTCCCAGTCCTCAGGTTTGCTGCTTTTCCTGGCCAATTTATATGTCTCTTCCTTGGATTTAACACTATCCTTAATTTCCCTTGTTAGCCACGGTTGAGCCACCATCCCTGTTTTATTTTTACTCCAGACAGGGATGTACAATTGCTGAAGTTCATCCATGTGATCTTTAAATGTTTGCCATTGTCTATCCACCGTTAACCCTTTAAGTATCATTTGCCAATCTACTCTAGCCAATTCATGGCTCAAACCATCGAAGTTACCTTTCCTTAAGTTCGGGACCTTAGTTTCTGAATTAACTGTGTCACTCTTCATCCTAATAAAAAATTCTACCATGTTATGGTCACTCTTCCCCAAGGGGTCTCGCACAACATGATTGCTAATTAGTCCTTTCTCAGTATACATCACCCAGTCTAGAATGGCCAGCTCCCTGGTTGGTTCCTTGACATATTGGTCGAGAAAACCATTCTTAATACACTCCAGGAAATTCTCCTCTACCGCATTGCTACCAGTTTGGTTAGCCCAATCAATATGTAGATTAAAGTCACCCATGATAACTGCTGTACCTTTATTGCATGCGTCCCTTATTTCTTGTTTGATGCTGTCCCCAACCTTACTACTACTGTTTGGTAGTCTATACACAACTCCCACTAGCGTTTTCTGCCCCTTGGTATTCCGCAGCTCCACCCATACCGATTCCACATCATCCAGGCTAATGTCCCTCCTTACTATTGCATTAATTTCCTCTTTAACCAGCAACGCCACCCCGTCTCCATTTCCTTTCTGTCTATCCTTCCTAAATATTGAATACCCCTGGATGTTGAGTTCCCAGCCTTGGTCACCCTGGAGCCATGTCTCCGTGGTGCCAATTACATCATACCCGTTAACTGCTATCTGCGCAGTTAATTCGTCCACCTTATTCGGAATACTCCTCGCATTGAGGCACAGAGTCTTCAGGCTTGTCTTTCTAACACACTTTGCCCCTTTAGAATTTTGCTGTAATGTGGCCCTTTTTGCTTTTTGCCTTAGGTTTCTCTGCCCTTCACTTTTACTTTTCTTTTTTCTATCTTTTGCTTCTGTGCCCAATCTACTTTCCTCTGTCTCCCTGCATAGGTTCCCATCCCCCTGCCGTATTAGTTTAACTCCTCCCCAACAGCACTAGCAAACACTCCCCCTTGGATATTGGTTCCAGTCCTGCCCAGGTGCAGACCATCTGGTTTGCACTGGTCCCACTTCCCCCAGAACCGGTTCCAATATCCCAGGAATTTGAATCCCTCCCTGCTGGTCCACTCCTCAAGCCATGTATTCATCTGAGCTATCCTGCGATTCCTACTCTGACTGGCATGTGGCACTGGTAGCAATCCTGAGATTACTACTTTTTAATTTAGCTCCTAGCTCCCTAAATTCGTCTTGTAGGGCCTCATCACTTTTATCGTTGGTACCTATAAGCACCACAACAACTGGCTGTTCACCTTCCCTTTTCAGAATGCCCTGCACCCGAGACATCCTTGACCCTTGCACCAGGGAGGCAACATACCATCCTGGAGTCTCGGTTGCGGCCGCAGAAACACCTATCTATTCCCCTTATAATTGAATCCCCTATCACTACAGCTCTCCCACTCTTTTTCCTACCCTCCTGTTCAGCAGAGCCACCCACGGCGCCATGAACTTGGCTGCTGCTGCCCTCCCCTGGTGAGTCATCCCCCTCAACAGTACCCAAAGCAGTGTATCTGTTTTGCAGGGGGATGACCGCAGGAGACCCCTGCACTACCTTCCTTGCACTGCTCTTCCTGTTGGTCATCCATTCCCTATCTGGCTGTGTACCCTTTTCCTGCGGTAAGACCAACTCACTAAATGTGCTATTCACGTCAGTCTCAGCATCGTGCATGCTCCAGCGTGAATCCACCCGCAGCTCCAGTGCCACAATGCGGTCCATCAGGAGCTGCAGCCAGATACACTTCCTGCACACGTCGTCGTCAGGGACACCGGAAGGATCCCTGACTTCCTACATAGTACAGGAGGAGCATAACACGTGTCCGAGCTGTCCTGCCATGACGTAACCCCTAGATAAACTTAATTTGGCAACAACAAGGCTAAAAGGTTACTTACTGATATAGAAAAGAAAAAGAAAAACTACTTACTGTGATATATTCACAGAGCACAGCACACACAGCTTCCTAACATGGCAGGCAGCTCTCTCGGATGTCTCTGGAAATCTGTCTGGTTCTGTTTATTATTAACCCTGCACTTGCAGTACACAATACGTCCACATCCACAGTTTGGAGCTACAAGCATTACAAGGTTATAGACATTACACTTCTTCCTCCTTAATGAAGAAGCCATCATAACAAACATCATACATAACTTTCATGTTTATACATAACACAGGATCTAAACTTTTTTTTTCCATATTTACAAATGTAACTTTACCACTTGTTTTCTGTTTCGAAGAAGATACCTTCGCTCTCGAACAGAACCTTCCAAACATGGTCTCGAATCTAAACTCATTCGAGGCTCATCCTGAGGAACGTTTTCGTCCATGGAATTTCCTTGATTTTCATTTGAAGTCACTCTAACTTCAGGCTCTTTGTTTTCCTGACTCAGACTCAGACTTTCATTCTGATTCTCTCCTGGATTTGTTTCCAGTACATTGGATTTGGGATTTGCTACTGGTGTATCAAAACTATCTGATGAGTCAGAAATAATTGAATCATTCCCACCTTCAACTCCTTCCATGTCTGTAGGTAAAATATGATCAATATGAACAAACCTAACCTGTCCATTATCAAACATCGTTACCAAATATGTGCAAGGACCACATATCTTCACCACTCTTCCTGGTAACCACTTTAACCATGTATGGTGATGGTTCTTCACTCTCACCTTCTGGTTTAATTTCACACTTCTCTCTTTTACTCTACCTTAATCATGATTCTCTTTCTGTCTTAATTGTGTCTCTTCTATGGACTGTGCCAAATTTGGCTTTAACAATGAGAATCTGATTCATGACTGTCATTTGAGAAACAACTCTGCTGGTGTTCTACCAGTAGTTGCATGAGGAGTATTTTGATATGTAATCAAAAAATTAGCCAATTTGTGATCCAATGACAACTGTCGTTTCCTTGGATTTGGATCTAACATTTGTTTTATGAGGGCACGTTTTACAATTTGTACAGAGCGCTCTGCTGCCCCATTCGAAGCAGGATGGTATGGTGGAACCTTGGTATGTTTCACAGCATTTTTGCTTGTGAATTGTGCAAATTCTCCTGAACTAAATTGTGGTCCATTATCCAAAACAATTTCTTCAGGGAGGCCAAATGCAGAAAATAATTTTCGTAAAATATCCAATGTTTTACTTGTTATTTTCCACATTGGAAACGCCTCTATCAATGGCTATCAATCACAATGAACAATTGTTGTCCTTCTAACTCAGCAAAATCAATATGTAGCCTTTGCCACACCCTGGGATGCCATTTCCATGGCTGTAATGGTACTGGTGGTGATTGCTTGCTTACCGATTGACATGTCGTACACTGACTCATGATGTACTCTATATCTTTATCAAGACCTGGCCACCATAAATAACTGCGTGCAAAACTCTTGGTCAAGCACATTCCCAGGTGCTGGTCATGGAGTCATGGAGGTCTCCTAATAGTTTGGACCTGAATTTATTTGGTATAACCACTCTTGCACCCCACACGATACAATCTTTATCGACTGATAATTCATTCCTACGAATGAAGAATGGATGCGTATCTTTGTCTGTTACCTGGTTTGGCCATTTGCAATATACTCATACATCTTTGACATCACTGGGTCACGTTTGGTTGCTCTACCAATCTCTTCAGCTGTGACTGGCAGTTCATCAATGTATGAAAAATAAAACACTTCTTCCCTATCGGGTGTAACTTGGGATGGGGAAGACAATCTGGACATTGCATCAGCATTACTGTGATCAGCTGATCGTCTGTATTCAATATCATATGTATATGCTGACAAAATCAAAGCCCATCTCTGCATTCGGGCTGCAGCTCATGTTGGAACTGCGGACTTTGGATGGAGGATTGCTGTTAGGGGCTTATGATCCATACGATGGTAAACTTATGATCATACAAGTATTTGTGAAACTTCTTGACCCCAAAAATTAATGCCAAAGCTTCACTTTGAATTTGCGCATAATTACTCTCACTGGCACTGAGAGTGCGTGAAGCAAAAGCAATTGGTCTCTCCTCCCCACTACGTAATACATGAGAGATTACTGCCCCAACTCCATACGGAGAGGCATCACATGCTAGCTTAATCTCCCTAGATATGTCATAGTGAACTAACATGGTGCTCTCTACCAATTTGTTTTTACACTCCTTGAATGCTGTATCGCATTCTTTTGACCACTTCCAATGGACCTGTTTTTTCAAAAGTTCATTCAATGGATGTAATACTGTAGCCAAATTTGGTAGGAACTTCCCATAATAGTTCAAAAGACCCAAGAATGAACGAAGTTCAGTGACATTCCTGGAGTGGGTGCATTTCTAATTGCATCCAATTTTTCCATGGTTGGATGTAAACCATCTTTGTCAATTCTGTACCCTAAGTACTCCACTGAGTTTTGAAATAACTCACACGTACGAGCAGACACTCATACTCTGTGCTTCTCTAGCCGTTTGAGGACTTCATTCAATATCTTATTATGAATTTGCCTATTTGGTGCTGAAATTAGTATGTCATCCAAATAATATACTACGCCTTCAATACCTTGCAAAATCTGGTTCATCACCCCTTGGAATATGGCAGGGGCGGAAGACACTCGTAGCCTATTAAATTGATATAGGCCTAGATGTGTATTTATAGTCAAACATGACTTGGACTCCTCATCTAGTTCAAGCTGTAAGTATGCATTCGTAAGATCCAGTTTTGAGAAGATCTGACCACCTGTCAGTGTTGTGAACAAATCTTCTATATTCGGCAATGTATTGGGGACATTACCCTCTAGAACCTGGTTTATGGTTACTTTATAATCATCACACAATCTTATCTTACCATCAGACTTATGTACAACAACAATGGGTGTAGCCCAATTACATCGATCTATCTTACAAATAATGTTCTCAGTCTCTAGTCTTTTGAGTTCTTGCTTAACTTTCTCCTTGAGTGCATATGGTACGGAACGTGGCTTGTAGTAAACCGATCTAGCGTCCTTCTGTACCCTGACACTAGCCTTGAAGCCTTGGATTGGACTGCTCGTTTCGCAGAACACCTTCGGATACTGCTTGATAACCTCATCCGTTGATGAAAATCTCGCTTCCACACAGAAAATCTTACTCCAATCCAGCTTCAGTGAGCTCAACCAATTTCTTCCTAGTAAGGCAGACTTGTCTCCTTTCACTACTATTAGAGGCAAGTTCAGAAATTGATTTTCATATTTCACCGGTACGGTGATACGGCCTACTACAGGAATTTTCTCTCTCGAGTAGCCGCGCAGTTCTATCTTGGATTTCTCCAGTTGGAAATCACGCAATTTGTCGTGGTACAGTGACTCCGGTACTACACTCACTGATGCACCTGTGTCAATTTCCATTGGTATCTTGAATCCCGCAACATCTATGTGGATTTTGATGTTTTCCGAATCGCTGTCCGTTAACCTCGTGCTCCTGATGATATGTAATTCTAACATCTCCTCGTCCTGTTGTTCTTCAATGCTATGTCGTCTCTTTGGATTTAAACTCATAGCTTTGAACGCTGGATTCATAGCTTTAAAAACTGGTTTACCCTTCAGTCGACATCCCTTCACAAGAGGCCTAGTCTTTCTGCAGAAGAAACACTCTGCTTTCACATATGGACAACTTTGAGCAATGTGTTGTCCCAGGTACCTATAGCATGACTTCGACGCTCTGGTAGAATTTCCAGTTTCTGAGACTTTCGACCATGCCCGTCTTTAATTTGAACCTGCAGGTGATTTACCTCAGTTGACTGACGACCGTAATCATTATTTAATTCTCAGAAATATTGTTTGACCATGCTCATCGACCTCGCTGTCTGACAAGCAATCTCAAAAGTCAAGTCATCCATCGTCAATAACCTACTTCTGATCGCATAATTTTTCACCCCACAACCAAAACGATCCCCTAATGCTCGGTTTTGAAAGTTTCCAAAATTACAGTGCATCAATAGCTTCTTTAATGCAACGATGTAATCATTGATATTTTCATCAGCCTTTTGATTCCGAATCCCGAATCGATAGCTTTCAGCAATTTCTAATGGTTTGGGGTTATAGTGCTGCTCCAGCTTCATTAAAATCTCTTTAAGTGTTGTGTCCTTTGACTCGTCAGGAACGAGCAGATTTACAAGAGTGTCATATAATGCCGGACCTGCCTCCAATAAGAAGATCGCTTTCTTATGTTTCAACACAGCCCGGTTCTGGATGCATTGTCTGGAACTTCGATTATGTTATTTGCAATGAAATACAATTCTAGCCAATCCACATACACTTAAAAACATTCTCGGTTGTGTCTATATTCACGCAAATGTCCCAATACACCTGCTATTTTAATCTTTAACTGTTCACACCGTGTGCCGTATTTTACCTCGGATTTTTGTAGCATTTTTCAAAGACAGAAACTTCCAAAGTCTCTCTGTCGGCTGGCTGAATCCTTCACCAACAAAAATTAAGCTTTAAATCATCCGAAAAATCCCATCTTCCGTCGCCAAATGTGATATATTCACAGAGCACAGCACAGATAGCTTCCGAACACGGCAGGCAGCTCTCTCGATAGTCTCCGGAAATCTGTCTGGTTCTGTTTATTATTAACCCTACACTTGCAGTACACAATACGTCCACATCCACAGTGTGGAGCTACAAACATTACAAGCTTACAGACATTACACTTACCAATCAGCAGCCAATCACTTACCCCCTTGGCTGTGACGTCACCTTTCGATTTCTTTCTACTTCTTTTTTGCCTTCTCACCCTGCTGCAGCTGCACCGGCTGGCCTCTCTGATCTCCTGCTGGGTCTTTTTATAGGCCTCGGACGCTGCCCCGGACTCCCGCCTCCTCGACTGCCTCTCCGATCTCCTGCTGGGTCTTTTTATAGGCCTCGGACGCTGCCTCGGACTCCCACCTCCTCGACTGCCTCTCCGATCTCCTGCTGGGTCTTTTTATAGGCCTCGGACGCTGCCCCAGACTCCCGCCTCCTCGACTGCCTCTCCGATCTCCTGCTGGGTCTTTTTATAGGCCTCGGACACTGGCCCGGACTCCCGCCTCCTCGACTGCCTCTGCGATCTTCTGCTGGGTCTTTTTATAGGCCTCGGACGCTGCCCTGGACTCCCGCCTCCTCGACTAAAGTAATAAAAGAGAGATACAATTCAGATTCATTTTGGTAAGTTCCCACTCTCAGCTGTGCTGCAATAGGAAGGCATTTAACAGATTGCAAGTACCTATCAAGGAAAAGTGAAAAGTTGGCACTGGGCCTCCTGATGACTTGTTGAAGGGTAACATTAGCAGGAGCCTGTGAGCAGGTCACCCACCCTCTCAATAGCAAGGGTTGGTGATCTGGCAACACCTGTATGGAAAGAAAGTGGAGAAATCAGAGCAATTTAATCTCTTTCAAACATGGAAAATGAATTTAAGTACCCTTTGCACTTTATAGTCAACGTAACCTTATCACAGAACAGCTATTACCCAACTTGATTTGCTTCAATGTTGTGCTGCTTGTACTTTTAAAAAGTCTTTATATAATATATGAAATTTCAAATGTGTCACAGGACCACACCAGTGAATCCATTTACAATAGGATGTGTTGAATTATATGAAGAGCTGTGAATGTTTGAATTGCTCAGCTTTTATCTGTAATTGCTCTTTTTCAATTGGTACTGATTTAAATGCCAGGGAGAGGAGCTGCTGATAATTCAAAGTTGTAGAATAAGTGCCTTAAGCCAGTTTACTGCTGGAGATAGGTTTCACATACAGCTTGCTACAAAGCTGAAATGTCAGCTTTTTTATATAAGTGAACTGTATCACTGTGGTTTGAAAAGGGTGTTTTCACAATTCATTTCCTTTCAGCATAAAGCAACATGATAGAACAGCTGTTCTCAACATAATGGAAGCAGCTTGTTGTAGTAAAAAGGCTCAGGTGTGTAGCTATGGGGAGAGGATGGGGAAGGTTGAAATGCTATATTTCAAGTCATAATATAATATTTAATAGATACGAAATTGGTATTTGTTTTAAAGAAGAAACCAACCAGTAGATGACCCTTTACCAGAGCACATTTCTCACAAAAAGAGTAATTTGAACAGACAATTAGTTTTGTTTGAAATGCAAAGTATTAAAATAATTAGGGGCATAACTCTAAAACAGTATATAATGTAATTGCATTTCAGGATTTAACTATGTAGATTAATATCTAAATATCAGGATATAATTTAGAAACTAGCAGATTTCCTATGACATTGCTCATAGTACTTTGGGTGATACACTAGGGAGAACTTTAACCCCCGAGCAGAAAGCTGGCAGTTCCCATGAGTTGCCTGCCCCAGAGCTGTCGTCCATTTTAATGGACGGGCCTCATTAACATACCCCTGCCAGGCAGCTGCCCACCCGAAACAGCCTACGAAGAGCAGGAGGCCCAGAGGCTGCCAGTCAGATAAGTCATGGAGGGTTTTGCAAGTGGGAAGGTGGGAGAGCCTGGACTTGTAGGGCCCAAACCGTTGTTGTGTGGTCCGGAGAATACTCCTTCGCCCATGGGTCCCACAAGATTAGTTTTACTCTTACCTGTTCTCTGAATCAGGCTAGTACCTCAGCCGCCCAAGAAAGCTTTGGCATTAAAATAGCAGTGAGTGATATCTCTGTCTCATGTCCATTCCTGACTAAATATGATTGGAGAATATGCAGAAAAATGCATTGCTTCTGCTAAAGAAGAGACACAATTCTGCATAGAAAATTATATGTTATGTATAAAAGCAAAATAAAAACTTCCACTTTAGATTCTATTTGAAGCTCTATAGCCTAGAAATTTATCAGGTCATGATAGTTAAGAAATGCAGAGAAGATGTGCATGCTGGATATTTTTGACACTTAACCCAAAACTCCTTCCTGTTATAGTTGCAGTAATATTTAGTAATACACAATCTCTATGTTAGAATTTAAAAACATATTCATTCCTTGTTAAGTGCCAATTAAGACTACTTGTTGTAATATGACAATGCATATATTTTATGTATATGTTACGTACATTTAAAATCATTGTAACAGCACCACATGGAGCCAGAAGAATTGTTTAGCGACACAGCAGAATGATCTAAATTGAGGAACAGTTACTTATGTCTTCCAGCAACATAGGTTCCAGAGTAATTGAGGAGGAGAAGAAGGAAGAGAGGAGGGTAGGACGATAAAAGGCCACAACATAAATTCTTACAGACCATGGAGAAACCCCATTCATTCTGAGTACCACAACAGAAAAAGCTGCACAGACCTCACAGTACAAGAGTGTCTCAGGAGACTCAGGCCTAGAAATTCGGCACGAGGATTGCGATTTGATAGCAACCTACACCCATTCAGACAATTGCAGGCAACACGCGCTGCTGAGTGGACGAACACTGAGTAAGGGGCCCTAGTTTGTACGAGGCTAGCTCCAAATAAAGCTAGCTTCCACTTCTTAAAGGAAGTCTGCACCTCTTAAAGGGGAGGTGCCTTCTGCCTGCAAGAGATGCTGGAACTACTTGTGGAGGTAAGTGTTATAAACAAGAAGACTGAGCAATGGCTCAACAGACCAGAGAAAGAGCTCCAAGATTCTCGGATGCAGCACTGGAGGCATTGGTTCAAGAGGTCAACTCCAGGAGAGAGGTCCACTTTTCACAGGGGACCAGGAGGGTCTCCAGGCAACAGAAAAAACTGCAATGGGAGCAGATGGCCAATGTGGTAAATGCCAGCAGTATAGCTTCGAGGTTCTGGACACAGTGCAGGAAGTTTAATGACCTTGCACAAGTGGTCAAGGTCAGTGAATTCATCTTCAAATGCCATATTTCACCATCTACACCACTAGACTCACACACTGCTCAATGCACCACACCTCCATTACTCACCTAGCAACAATCTCTACCAAACACAACTCATAGCTTCACCTCACTCGCACACACTTACCACTGCTGCAAGCCTCACACCCATATCTCAGCTTGAACACACTGTCAACTATTCAACTATGACAGGCACATCACCCAAACACATTGCACCACACTCACTGACACACTTCCCTTTCTCCTGCAGTAAAAAGTGGCACATAATCAGCGCCAGCGGATCTTAACTGGTGGGGGACAGGCACACCTACATAACCTCACCCCCTTGGAGGAGACAGTGTTGGCCATTCTTGTCGGGAGCATAGCTGAGCTCGTGGTCAGCAGTGAGGATGAAAGAATAGAAGATGCTGATATCCTCATACGTTATCCTCCTCACATCCCACTTCCCACTCATCTCGCAATCTCTTCTGATTTACAATCTGAACATGGTGTAAACATGCATCTCTTGCTTTCCTCCCATTCCCTCACCACAAACCTACCCTTGTGCCTTTCTCATTTCAGACACCAAAGAAACCCAGCCTGCCCAGCCAGTGAGTCAATATGAAGAGGGAGAGGAGAGTGAACAAGAAGAAGAAGAAGAAGAAGAAACATCATCATTAAGGATAGTGTTAAATCCAAGGAAGAGGCATATAAATTGGCCAGAAAAAGCGGCAAACCTGAGGACTGGGAGAATTTTATAATTCAGCAGAGGAGGGATTTAATTAGGAGGGGGAAAATAGAGTATGAAAGGAAGCTTGCTGGGAACATAAAAACTGACTGCAAAAGCTTTGATAGATACGTGAAGAGAAAAAGATCAGTGAAGACAAACATAGGTCCCTTGGAGTCAGATTCAGATGAATTTATAATGGGAAACAAAGAAATGGCAGACCAATTGAACAAATACTTTGGTTCTGTCTTCACGAAGGAAGACACAAATAACCTTTTGGAAATACTAGGAGACCGAGGGTCCAATGAGAAGGAGGAACTGAAGAAAATCCTTATTAGGCGGGAAATTGTGTTAGGGAAATTGAGAGGATTGAAGGCCGATAAATCCCCGGGGCCTGATAGTCTGCATCCCAGATACTTAAGGAAGTGGCCCTAGAAATAGTGGATGCATTGGTGATCATTTTCCAACAGTCTACCGACTCTGGATCAGGTCCTATGGACTGGAGGGTAGCTAATGTAACACCACTTTTTAAGAAAGGAGGGAGAGAGAAAACAGGTAATTATAGACTGGTTAGCCTGACATCAGCAGTGGGGAAAATGTTGGAATCAATTATTAAAGATGAAATAGCAGCGCATTGGGAAAGTAGTGACAGGATCGGTCCAAGTCAGCATGGATTTATGAAAGGGAAATCTTGCTTGACAAATCTTCTAGAACTTTTTGAGGATGTAACTAGTAGAGTGGACAAGGGAGAACCAGTGGATGTAGTGTATTTGGACTTTCAAAAGGCTTTTGATAAGGCCCACACAAGAGATTGGTGTGCAAAATTAAGGCGCATTGTATAGGGGGTAATGTACTGACGTGGATAGAGAATCTGTTGGCAGACAGGAAACAGAGAGTCGGGATAAACGAGTCCTTTTCAGAATGGCAGGCAGTGACTAGTGGGGTGCCGCAGGGCTCAGTGCTGGGACCCCAGCTATTTATAATATACATTAATGATTTGGATGAGGGAATTGAGTGTAATATCTCCAAATTTGCAGATGACACTAAGCTGGGTGGCGGTGTGAGCTGTGAGGAGGACGCTAAGAGGCTGCAGGGTGACTTGGACAGGTTAGGCGAGTGGGTAAATGCATGGCAGATGCAGTACAATGTGAATAAATGTGAGGTTATCCACTTTGGTGGCAAAAACACGAAGGCAGAATATTATCTGAATGGTGGCAAATTAGGAAAAGGGGAGGTGCAACAAGACCTGGGTGTCATGGTACATTAGTCATTGAAAGTTGGCATGCAGGTACAGCAGGCGTTGAAGAAGGCAAATGGTATGTTGGCCTTCATAGCTAGGGGATTTGAGTATAGGAGCAGGGAGGTCTTACTGCAGTTGTACAGGGCCTTAGTGAGGCCTCAACTGGAATATTGTGTTCAGTTTTGGTCTCCTAATCTGAGGAAGGACGTTCTTGCTATTGAGGGAGTGCAGTGAAGGTTCAGCAGACTGATTCCCGGGATAGCAGGACTGACATATGAGGAGAGACTGGATCGACTGGGCCTGTATTCACTGGAGTTTAAAAGGATGAGAGCGGATCTGATAGAAACATATAAGATTCTAACGGGACTGGACAGGTTAGATGCAGGAATAATGTTGCCGATGTTGGGGAAGTCCAGAACCAGGGGACATAGTCTCAGTATAAGGGGTAAGCCATTTAGGACTGAGATGAGAAACTTCTTCACTCAGAGAATTGTTAACCTGTGGAATTCTCTCCCGCAAAGAGTAATTGATGCCAGTTCGTTGGATATATTCAAGAGGGAGTTAGATACAGCTAACGGGATCAAGGGGTATGGAGAGAAAGCAGGAAAGGGATACTGAGGTGAACGATCAGCCATGATCTTATTGAATGGTGGTGCAGGCTCGAAGGGCTGAATAGCCTACTCCTGCATCTATTTTCTATGTTTCTATGTTTCTATCACTCGATTTCACTTACCTAGCACAGATACTGATACTCCGGCTACTTTAGAGGATAGGTTAAACATGGGATCTGCACATGGTGAGACATTGGGAATGAGTGGCCTGCAGTCAGAGTAGGGGGAAAGGGTAGCTCAGGTGCCAGTTCCCCGGAGGGTGAGGTCACACGCAAGTTCTGCTGCACGGGACTCAGATGAAGACTTTGATGGGATAGCATACAGAAAACGCTTATGGGTATGCACAATGAAATGCTTGGTGCATTGGCAGACCTGCCAGAAAGCCTGAATGCAATGTCAAGGAGCATGATGGAGTCCAGTTTCAGTCTTGCACAGGGCTTTGGGCAGAGCTTTGAGCCCATTTTCAACGTGCAAGGGGTAGGAAGATCCATTAACACACTTGTAGACGTCTCAGCTTCCATTGCAGTACAAGCAGAAGCTACCCAACATCTGAGTGTTGCAATCGAAGCTCAAACTGAAGCCATGCAAGCTCAGCTTGTTACCATGCACGCACAGACTGCTGCCATCATGTCTAGGTTTACCAGTGTTAAAAGGGGCTTGCAGAGTGTTCCAGCAGTCCAGCAGAATGTACTCCAGCAGATTACTAGGATTGCTGAGGTGCTGCCCCTGGGAAGTGGCAATGGATCCGTGGAGAACTACCCTGCTGTCCTCTCTCAAGATGACAGTATTTGTTCTCCCACCACTGCCACTCTGCCAGTGCCCTTGCTGTTGCCTGTTGGCCAGCCAGTCTAGACTGCTGCTGCCCATGCCGAACTGGTGCAGTCCGAAGACGGGCCTACTAGGCACAGAGCTCCTCAAGGTCATCCTGTAAGGCCATCTGAAGTGTCACCCACCAGTCAAGCTGCAGCCATTGGGTTAGCACTGCAAAGGAGCACTAAGATAGGCAAAGGCACACACACGCAAGACAGTCACTAAGGAAATGCACAAGGGTGATTAGTTGATTTTTTATGCAATATTGGATGCATATATGGATAAAGTTTGATTGGAAAGTTTGCTTTGTTGTTTCAACATTTTGGCCTAGAGGATACTGTGATGGTCAGTAACAGAGGGAAGGTAAGGTGTGGGACTAATGTTGAATGGGGAATTGCGTTTGTGTTCACTTGTACCATTGGCGGATGATTGGATCACAGATATCCCAACCAGAAAGGGCCTACCTGGGTTGCCTCCTTCCTTCCTTCCACTTCCTCCTCCTCTTTGTCTGCTTCCTCCTCGTCCATCTTCTACTCTTCCTCCTCCTGCAATGGTGGCCATATCTTTGATGGCAAGGGTTGTGCCCTCATGATAGCCAGGTTGTGGAGGATACAGCCGACCACCACGAATTGGGACTGTAGGGTATATCCAAAGTGGTCCAGGCAGTGTGTAAGGGGCGGGGGGGGAAGGTTTGTGGTCTCTATGAGGGGATCAGGTTCCCTTCTGACCAACTTGAGTGGTTTCAAATCGCTCCCCCTCCCTTGGGTTCTGTACTCTGGATTTATTTGGGGGGTGTGACAAAAGTGCAGAGGACGCTGGTTTGATGCAAAGAACTTTGGTTTTATTGCAGTCAAGGTAATAAAGGCTTATTACTCTAGTAAGAAAATACACAGCCAGACTTACAATCAATCTAATAAAGAACAATACAAGGAAAGGTACAAGGGCAAACTTATAATCACTCTAATAAAGTACCATACACTACACATTCAAAGGGGGTTGCAGTAAAATTATACCTCCCACCTCCCAATACCTAATTCTAGCTAGGTTAGACTCTAGGGCAGGCAGGAACTTATGCTTACCAATCCTTTTGATAGTTAATGGTAGATGGTGATGTTCTTCCTTCCTTCAGGCCTTCAAGACTTCGAGGCTGGAGAAGTTAGTTTACCACTGTCACGTTGGTTTCTCTCCTTGTCTTGATGAGGTAGTAGCAACTACCTCTCTCCCCTCTCTCTCCCCTCTCTCTCCTCTCTCTTTCCTCTCTCTCTCCTCTCTCTAACCTCTGTTGAAAACAGTGGCAGTTATACGATTTCAGTGTTCTAATCTTGCCGCCCAATCTGTTCACAATCCTTTGTATAATTTTGGCGGGCTTGGTTCTTCTTTGTAATATTTTGTCGGGCTCGTTAAAGTTGATATGTCTTGGGTGGGTTGCTGTTCGAAAACTGTTTCCTGATGGAAATATTGGTTTGGTAATTGCAATGTCCTTTTGTGCTTAGTCTTTCGCATACAGGCTGGATTGGGCCTCTTTTTGATGTATATGCTGAAATGGTTTGTCCAGATCCATGTTGATGGAGAACTACCTCTGGGTGATACTGTGATGCTAATGTCTCTTGTGGTGAAGATTTACAAATACTCATTCTTCCAGACAGGTTAACTCAGTCCTCACAACAAGACAGTTCCAATAATCAAGTGGGCTTCTTTTGTTCCCTAGGTCCGCCCACAGGCTTGAATTTGTCTTGTAAAAGTTCATAACTCTATTTAAGTTCGTAGTTTCTTCCATAAGCACTTTAGAGTTCCAAACTTTTCGGTAGATAGTCCCAAATTAAATTTCCTTTCGAATGAGCCCAAACACATGGAGGGTTTCTTGTGAATTTTGCTCTCTGCAAGTGGAACCGTTGCTTCAGCTCCCCAATGGTCTGCTCTATGATGTTTTGTGTGGCAGCATGGCTCTCGTTGTATGCTTGCTGGCCACATGTGGTTGGGTTGTGAAGCGGAGTCATGAGCCGGGTGGTCAAGGAATAGCCTTGTCGCCCAGTAGCTACCCTCTGGTTTGTCTGGTAGCTCAAAGACTGAGGGAACAACAGACTAGCACAGAACAAAAGCATCATGACTGCTGCTGGGATACTGGGCATTCACCATCATGATGTGCTGAGCATGGTCGCACACCATCTGCACATTTAGCGAGTGCTAACCTTTGCAGTTGTGGTACACCTCAGCTTTTATATATGGTGTCACAAAGCCACGTGGATGCAGTCGATAGCGGCTTGCACCATGGGGAAGTCTGCTATCTTGGCAAAGCCATGTGCATGCTCCGGCTGATTTTCTCTGGTCAGAGAAAAGACAATGAAGTCCCCTTTCCTGGCATAAAGAATATCTGTCACTTCTCTTATCGAGCAGTGAACGACGAACTGTTAAGATATTACAGATGTTGCCTGCCCCAGCCTGGAAGGATTCTGATGCAAAGAAGTTCAGGGCCATGGTAATGCATTTGGCAAGGCACTGATCAATAAATAGTAGGATACTGGGAAGTGTTGAGGAACAGAGGGATCTTGGAGTGCACCTTTACAGATTCACTGCCTCAGAGAGCTGTGGAAGCTGAGTCATTGAATAAATTTAAGACAGAGATAGACAGTTTCTTAACCAATAAGAGAATAAGAGGTTATGGGGAGTGGGCAGGGAAGTGGACCTGAGTCTATGATCTGATCAGCCATGATCGTATTAAATGGCGGAGCAGGCTCGAGGTGCCGTATGGCCAACTCCTGCTCCTATTTCTTATGTTCTTATGTACTTATGTATCCCTGAAGGTAGCAGGACAGGTTGATAAGGTGGTTAAGAAGACATATGGGATCCTGCCTGAGAGGGTGGTAGAGGCAGAAACCCTCATCACATTTAAAAAGTACTTGGATATGCACTTGAAGTGTCGTAACCTGCAGGGTTATGGACCAAGAGCTGGAAAGCGGGATTTGGCTGGATAGCTCTTTTTTCGACCGGCACAGACACACGATGGCTGAATTGCCTCCTTCTGTGCCGTATTGATTCTATGATTCACAACCACTGGCAGTGCTGTCTTTGCCCTGGAGTGAGGCTGTCGGTCTGATTACAAGAGGTGTCAGAGTTCTGTGTGCATCTCATTCGTAAAGTGCAGACACTTCTGACACTGCTCCTGGCTCAGGTTGAGGTGAAAGAATTGCTCTCAGAAGACCTTAAGTGGGTAAGGCCTCCTCCTTCTCCCCCTCCTCCTCCCTCTGCGAGCAGCTTGTTCTCTTCTTCATTGCCTTTGCTCCATCTTCCTGTCATGCTGCAGGCCAAGGGAAATGACAACGAGAGCACCCATGACTGGGAGCAAGTGGTCTGACCAGTACCAATGAAGCAAGGCCTTCTCCACTTACTGCACCATTCCCTGTCACCTCACCAACTTTAAATAACTCTAGAAAGCTGCAAACAGTTCCACAAACTTACACAGAGCCAGTAAAAATCAAAAAGCAAGTTACCTGAAAGTTGTTGATGATCCCTTTAAATACCGCTGGTGCGGGGTCCTTCTTGCTGTTGAACGCATGTGCAGCTATTCAAGGTTAACGCACGGAGTTAGTTCCAGCGATGACAACGAAAATGGGCGCCAAATCAGTGTTGCACACTGATTGACATCACAATCTGCCTACTTACCATATGTCCAGCACACGCTCCTAACGGCCGCCAGACCCTTACCAAGATGTCATCTGGCGCAGCCCGCACCAGAAATGTGCACATGCTGTTCGGACACCATTTTGGTTCCAATTCGACACCATTAGCACCCAAACGGCGGGCGCTATGCAAACAAATATCTGGGCTTTAGTCTCAGCAGGAAGGTAGTAATTGAGCTTTATTGTTTGCTGCAAGTAGACTTGGTGATACATACTCCCAGTGGACATTAAAAACACGAACTTCTGTGACACTAGATCAACTAGATCTTTCCTTTTAACTGCTGGAGACTTGACTGAGCAACAACGCTGTATTGGAGCTGTAACAGGTACTGCTTTTTACCACAGCAATATGTACATTATGTTCAGCAGATGCCATCAGCAGGGCAAGAAAACACATTTTGCTGTGATACTGAGTTTCCCAGTGTATGGCGCATAAATTTACGGGACACACGTGCCCACTTGGGTACCGATTTACAGGTCCATGGCATACATGGAAAGGATGGGATTTTACTTAATGAATGCTCGAATAGTATGTGACCACCACCATAGAACTAAGTTATTAATTGCAACAGACCTACAAAAAGAAGAATTCTTGAAACCATGCTTGTGATATAATACACTGACACTTAAATAGTTACAATAATCCCTTATGTAAGTCTAACAGTGTTAATGGACATCATAAATCTTACTGACTACCTTGTCTAATTTGTGCTGAGTTTTTATTGCATGAAACTACATTTAAATTCATAAGAAAGTTCTGGAGTGCACAGATGCACCTCACAAGGTTTGCTGAACTACCTTGGATGGGCATATATATTGTATCCCACAACCCACTGAAACATCATGTGTTGTAATTTCCCATTGTTTTCATTGCCCACATAATTTTTATCTTACTGCCATGTTGAAAAATGTCTGAGAATGCCAGTCATAAAAATTGCATGAATTCAAATAAATTCACTCCTCCAGAATCTGAAGCACTGTAAGCACGAAGACCTGAAGTGAAGTGACAGAACTGGTCAAGCCTTGTATGTAGTGGTAAATAGAATGTTAATATGATTCTTTAAAAGGGGACGATTAACATAAATTTTTTTTAAACGGTTAGAAATATTCATTATTGACTTACATGTATTTTTTCTATTTTTTTTAATTGAAGCACTGACAGTTCACAACATAATCTGGGCTTGGGAAGAGTAATTATGCCTAACAGTGTGGGATACCTGTAGTAACATGATCAGTTAAATGACATGATCACTGAAACACTTGGGGGCCGAAATTGTCCTTTTCCTTAAGGCCCCTTAACACCAGAAAGCGATGGCCATGTTGCGGAGTGCAATGGTCGCGGACTTTTCATGTAATGGCCGCCATTATCAAAATTCCGCTCCCGTTTTATCCCGGCGGTGCCCTGCTCCCCACCCCCCCCACTGCTGCCACCACTCCGCTGCTGTCAATCCATGCTAAATGCGTCACCACAGTGCACACCGTCGATCTAGCCCCCGACAGCGAAATTGCACCGTGAAAATTTTCGGCCCGCTCGGCGGAGCCAAAACCTGTTTTTTCCCGGTGGTCCAGTGAGGCCTTCTGCAATGGCAGTGTGGCTTCCCTTAAAGGGGAGGATGCACTGCCACTGCGGCCATGTTTTTTTTTGTCAGCCAACTGCCATATTGGACTGACAATTATGCCCCCGGGTTCAGCCCGACCACCAACAGGCAATCTGGCACTCCCACTTGGGAGCCAGGCCATTGGCCCGGCCGAAACCCTCCCTGGTGGCCCAGTGGACCAAAGTTAAAAGATCGCGGAGGCTCTCTCCTTTAAATGATGCGGTGCCGTGATGATGTTATTGCAGCGGCCACTCCGCACTGCCCCCAACTTCCGCCCTTCTAGTGTTATCACCACCGCATAACTGCCCCGATTAAGAGCGACTTCCAAATCTGAATTAACAAACCAAAAAGAGCGGAATGTCGCTCAAGAGGCGACCTCAACCACCGCTGCGGTAAAACCCATTGAAAAGGGGTGCGTGCTCCCTGTTTCGGGCAGTGGACAATTTCGGCCCCTCGGAGTTGGCATTGACTATTTACTAGGGGTAAAGTTCCATAATCATCCCCTGGCACCTCACCGAAGTGGCCATTCTTCATTTGTGACTCTTGTCGGGAATATCAACAGGCAATTTTTTCTCGAGGCATCACAACCAAGCTCAATCCTGACCTGTTCTCACCTTATGTCCACACTCCCAGCAATGAACACGGGATAAGTATGAAGAGCAAGAACCCTAGGGTAGCAAGGCTAATTTTATTTCCCCGACTAAAGCACCAACTAAGATCAAAAAATCTGCACAGACTGGAAATTGAACCTGGATCCTACCTTGTTTGTGTAACTCGTGACTTATTGGATAAGGTGACAAAATGTTTGGGAACAGTCGAACTGCTCTGTTTTTAAATAGAATGAGATTTTCTTACTAACTGTATGAAAAAATAAATACTGTTACGGTAACTTTGATTAGATTTTTGCCGTGGAATCTTGTAGTTGAGGACTGAACCTTCTGGATGTTGCCTTTTCATTGAATTGTGCACAGCTCTCCTGCAGCACAAGGGATCGACATTAGTTGTGTAGAATTTTGGTTAATGATCTATATGATCAAAAATTTGAAATCTGTGGCATATTAGTAAATTGACATTCATTTTGCATTGCTTGTTTTCATCAGAAAATTGCATGATGTCAAAATGGTACAAATTACATGGTGCAAGACCTATGTTGAAAATACAGCTGAGGCCTTTTAACAATTCAGTTTATAGATCTGTATACATGATGTATTTAAAATAATTTTTTATGAGAATGTATTTTGTCAGTGCAAACACAAGTGACTGTTTTAAAGCAGTGGGATGTGTGAAGCAACATGTCAAGGTCTGAGCTGATGCATATCTAGAAGAATAGAATTGTACTGGTTTTAATACAAAGGTCCTGTTCACATGTCAGAAACATTCAACAACTATAATCCAGCATAATGACTAAAACAAGGTTGTATTATTGTCATGCATCTTTAATACATTTTTAAGTAGACTGAAAAGCACGAGCATAAAATCTCAATTCTCAAAATAAATCATTTCCATGCACAAAAAATGCCCACACCAACATAACTGGGCACGGTTTCCCACACGGTAAGTTCATAATCTCTGCCATATGGTCGCGAGAAATGTGTGAGACCAGGCGCTTTCCGCAAGAAAGAAAACAAAATAGGAGTGCCGTTCTCACCTGTCCGGGAACAGGTGTCGGGAGCAGGTGTCAGGGAGCAGGTGTCGGGAGCAGGTGTCAGGGAGCAGGTGTCGGAAGCAGGTGTCGGGGAGAAGGTGTCGGGAGCAGGTGTCGGAAGAAGGTGTCTTGAGAAGGCGTCTGAAGCAGGTATTGGGAGTAGGTACTGGGAGCAGGTGTTGGGAGCAAGTGCTGGGAGCAGGTGTCAGGAGCAGCTGGCGGGGATCGGGAGCAAGTGTCCGGAGCAGGTGTCGGGAGCAGGTGTCGATGAGAAAGTGTCGTACACCGGAAGGTGGTGTTGGGAGAAGATGCCGGGAGCAGGTGTCGGGAGCAGGTGTCCGGGAGCAGGTGTCACGAGCAAGTGTCGGGAGCAGGTGTCCGGGAGCAGGTGTCGGGAGCAAGTGTCCGGGAGCAGGTACCGGAAGCAGGTGTCGGGAGCAGGTGTCGGGGTGAAAGTGTCGGGAGCAGATGTCGGGAGCAGCTGTCGGGAGCAGGTGGGGATCGGGAACAGATGTCGGGGGAAGGTGTCGGGAAAAGGTGTTGGGAGCAGGTGTCGGGAGAAGATATCGCGGATCGGGAGCAGGTGTCGGGAGAAGGTGTCAGCAAAAGGTGTCGGGAACAGGTGTCGGGAGAAGGTGTCAGGGAGAAGGTGTCGGGAGAAGGTGTCGGGGATTGGGAGCAGTTGTCGGGAGCAGATGTCGGGAACAGGTGTCGGGGAGAAAGTGTCGGGGATCGGGAGCCGCTGTCGGAAATCGGGAGCAGGTGTCCGGAGCAGGTGTCGGGAGCAGGTGTCCGGGAGAAAGTGTTGGGGATCGGGAGATGCTGTTGGGAGAAGGTGTCGGGAGCAGGTGTCCGGGAGCAGGTGTCGGGAGCAGGTATCGGGAGCAGGTGTCTGGGAGCAGGTGTCGGGGAGAAAGTGTCGGGAGCAGGTGTTGGGGAGAAAGTGTCAGGGAGAAAGTGTCGGGAGCAGGTGTCGGGAAAAGGTGTCGGGAGCAGATGTCGTGAGCAGATGTCGGTGATCAGGAGCAGGTATCGGGAGAAGGTTTCAGCAAAAGGTGTCGGGAGCGGGTGTCGGGAGAAGGTGTCGGGTGCAGATGTCGGTGAGAAGGTGTCGGGGATTGGGAGCAGGTGTCGGAAGCAGGTGTCGGGGAGCAGGTGCCGGGAGCAGATGTCGGTGGGAAGGTGTCGGGAGCAGGTGTTGGGGAAGAGGTGTCGGGAGAAGGTGTCGGGAGAAGGTGTCGGGAGCAGGTGTTGGGGAGGAGGTGTCAGGAGAAGGTGTCGGGAGCAGGTGTCGGTGGGAAGGTGTCGGGAGCAGGTGTTGGGGAAGAGGTGTCGGGAGAATGTGTCGGGAGAAGGTGTCGGGAGAAGGTGTCGGGAGCAGGTGTTGGGGAGGAGGTGTCGGGAGAGGGTGTCGGGAGCAAGTGTCGGGAGAAGGTGTCGGGAGCAAGTGCTGGAAGCAGTGTCAGGAGCAGCTGTCGGGGATCGGGAGCAGGTGTCAGGAGAAGGTGTCGGGAGCTGCTGTCGGAGATCAGGAGCAGGTGTCCGGAGCAGGTATCGGCAGCAGGTGTCGGGGAGAAAGTGTCGGGGATCGGGAGGTGTTGTAGGGAAAACGTGTCAGGAGCCGGCGTCCGGGAGCAGGTGTCGGGAGCAGCTGTCAGGAGCAGGTGTCGGGGTGAAAGTGTCGGGGTTCGGAAGCAGGTGTCGGGAGCAGATATTGGGAGCGGGTGTCGGGAGCAGCTGTCGGAGATCGGGAGCAGGTGTCGGGAGCAGGTATCTGCGAGAAAGCGTTGGGGATCGGGAGGTGCTGTTGGGAGAAGGTGTCGGGAGCAGGTATCGGGAGCAGGTGTCGGGAGCAGGTATCGGGAGCAGGTGTCGGGAGCAGGTGTTGGGGAGAAAGTGTCGGGGAGAAAGTGTCGGGAGCAGGTCTCGTGAGCAGATGTCGGTGATCAGGAGCAGGTATCGGAAGAAGGTTTCAGCAAAAGGTGTCGGAAGCGGGTGTCGGGAGCAGGTGTCGGGGATTGGGAGCAGGTGTCGGAAGCAGATGTCGGAAGCAGGTGTTGGGAAAAGGTGTCGGGAGCAGGTGTCATGAGCAGATGTCGGTGATCAGGAGCAGGTGTCGGAAGAAGGTTTCAGCAAAAGGTGTTGGGAGCGGGTGTCGGGAACAGGTGTCGATGAGAAGGTGTCGAGGATTAGGAGCAGGTGTCGGAAGCAGATGTCGGAAGCAGGTGTCGGGGAGCAGGTGCCGGGAGCAGGTGTCGGGGAGAAGGTGCCGGGAGCAGGTGTCGGGGAGAAGGTGCCGGGAGCAGGTGTTGGGGAGGAGGTGTCGGGAGTAGGTGTCGGGAGCAGGTGTTGGGGAGGAGGTGTCGGGAGCAGGTGTTGGGGAAGAGGTGTCGGGAGCAGGTGTTGGGGAGGAGGTGTCGGGAGCAGGTGTTGGGGAGGAGGTGTTGAGAGCAGGTGTTGGGGAGTAGGTGTCGGGAGCAGGTGTTGGGGAGGAGGTGTCGGGAGTAGGTGTCGGGAGCAGCTGTCGGGGAGAAGGTGCCGGGAGCAGGTGTTAGGGAGGAGGTGTCGGGAGTAGGTGTCGGGAGCAGATGTTGGGGAGGAGGTGTCGGGAAAAGGTGTCGGGAGCAGCTGTCGGGGAGAAGGTGCCGGGAGCAGGTGTTAGGGAGGAGGTGTCGGGAGTAGGTGTCGGGAGCAAGTGCTGGGAGCAGTGTCAGGAGCAGCTGTCGGGGATCGGGAGCAGGTGTCGGGAGCAGCTGTCGGAGATCGGTTGCAGGTGTCCGGAGCAGGTGTCGGGAGCAGGTGTCGGGGAGAAGGTGTTGGGAGAGGGTGTCGGGAGCAGGTGTCGGCAGAAGGTGTCGGGAGAAGGTGCCGGGAACAAGTGCTGGGAGCAGTGTCAGGAGCAGCTGTCGGGGATCGGGAGCACATGTCGTGAGAAGGTGTCGGAGATTGGGAGCAGGTGTCCGGAGCAGGTATCGGGAGAGGGAGGTGGTGTTGGGAAAAGGTGTCGGGAGCCAGCGTCCGGGAGCAGGTGTCGGGGTGAAAGTGTCGGGGATCGGAAGCAGGTGTCGGGAGCAGGTGTCGGGGAGAAGGTGCCGGGAGAGGGTGTCGGGAAGAGGTGTTGGAGAGGAGGTGTCGGGAGAAGGTGCCGGGGAGAAGGTGCCGGGAGCAGGTGAAGAGGAGGAGGTGTTGGGAGAGGGTGTCGGGGATCGGGAGGTGGTGTTGGGAAAAGGTGTCGGCAGAAGGTGTCGGGAGCAAGTGCTGGAAGCAGTGTCGGGAGCAGCTTTCGGGGATCGGGAGCAGGTGTTGGGAGAAGGTGTCGGGAGCAGCTGTCGGAGATCGGGCGCAGGTGTCCGGAGCAGGTGTCGGGGTGAAAGTGTCGGGGATCGGAAGCAGGTGTCGGGAGCAGATATCGGGAGCGAGTATCGGGAGCATTTGGCGATTGGGAACAGGTGTTGGGAATAGGTGTCGGGGATCGGGAGCAGGTGTCGGGAGCTGATATCGGGAGCGAGTGTCGGGAACATTTGGCGATCGGGAACAGGTGTTGGGAATAGGTGTCGGGAAAAGGTGTCGGGGATCGGGAGCAGGTGTCGGGAGCTGATGTCGGGAGCAGGTGTCAAGAGCAGGTGTCGGGAGCAGCTGTCTGAGAGCGGGAGCAGGTTTCCGGAGCAGGTGTCCGAGAGAAAGTGTTGGGGATCGGGAGGTGCTGTTTGGAGAAGATGTCGGGTGCAGGTGTCGGGGAGGAAGTGTCAGGGATCAGGAGCAGGTGTCGGGAATCGGGAACAGATGTCAGGAGCAGGTGTCGGGAGCAGGTGTCAGGAGCAGGTGTCAGGAGCAGGTGTCGGGAGCAGGTGTCAGGAACAGGTGTCAGGAACAGGTGTCGGGAGCAGGTGTCACGAGCAGGTGTCGGTCTCAGGAGCAGGTGTCAGAAGCAGGTGTCAGGAGCAGGTATCAGGAGCAGGTGTCGGGAGCAGGTGTCAGGAGCAGCTATCAGGAGCGGGTGTCGGGAGCGAGTGTCGGGAGCAGGTAATCGGGAGCAGGTGTTGGGGAGAAGGTGTCGGGGAGTAGGTGTCGGGGAGAAAATGTCAGGAGCAGGTGTCGGGGAGAATGTGTCGGGAGCAGGTGTCAGGGAGAAAGCGTCGGGAGCAGGTCTCAGGAGCAGGTGTCAGGAGCAGGTGTCAGAGAGAATGTGTCGGGAACAGGTCTCAGGAGCAGGTGTCGGGAGCAGGTGTTGGGGAGAAGGTGTCGGGGAGTAGGTGTCGGGGAGAAAATGTCAGGAGCAGGTGTCGGGGAGAAAGCGTCGGGAGCAGGTGTCAGGAGCAGGTGTCAGGGAGAATGTGTCGGGAGCAGGTCTCAGGAGCAGGTGTCAGGAGCAGGTGTCAGAGAGAATGTGTCGGGAACAGGTCTCAGGAGCAGGTGTCGGGAGCAGGTGTCGGGGAGCAGGTGTTGGGAGAAGGTGTTGGTAGCAGGTATCGGGAGCAGGTGTCAGGAGCAGGTGTCGGGAGAAGGTGTTGGGAGCAGGTATCGGGAGCAGGTGTCGGGTATCAGGAGCAGGTGTCAGGAGCAGGTGTCGGGTATCAGGAGCAGGTGTCAGGAGCAGGAGTCGGGAGCAGGTGTCGGGAGAAGGTGTTGGGAGCAGGTATCGGGAGCAGGTGTCAGGAGCAGGTGTCGGGAGCAGGTGTCGGGAGAAGGTGTTGGGAGCAGGTATCGGGAGCAGGTGTCGGGTATCAGGAGCAGGTGTCAGGAGCAGGTGTCGGGTATCAGGAGCAGGTGTCAGGAGCAGGTGTCAGGAGCAGGAGTCGGGAGCAGGTATCAGGAGCAGGTGTCAGGAGCGGCTGTCGGGAGCGGGTGTCGGGAGCAGGTGTCAGGAGCAGGTGTCGGGTATCAGGAGCAGGTGTCAGGAGCAGGAGTCGGGAGCAGGTATCAGGAGCATGTGTCGGGAGCAGGTGTCAGGAGCAGCTGTCAGGAGCGGGTGTCAGGAGCGAGTGTCGGGAGCAGGTGTCGGGAGCAGGTGTCGGGGAGAAGGTGTCGGGGAGTAGGTGTCGGGGAGAAAATGTCAGGAGCAGGTGTCAGGGAGAATGTGTCGGGAGCAGGTGTCAGGGAGAATGTTTCGGGAGCAGGTCTCAGGAGCAGGTGTCAGGGAGAATGTGTCGGGAGCAGGTGTCAGGAGCACGTGTCGGGGAGCAGGTGTCGGGAGAAGGTGTTGGGAGCAGGTATCGGGAGCAGGTGTCAGGAGCAGGTGTCAGGAGCAGGTGTCGGGAGAAGGTGTCGGGAGAAGGTGTCGGGAGCAGGTATCGGGAGCAGGTGTCCGGAGCAGGTGTCGGGAGCAGGTGTCAGGAGCAGGTGTCAGGAGCAGGTGTCGGGAGAAGGTGTTGGGAGCAGGTGACGAGAGCAGGTGTCAGGGAGAATGTGTCGGGAGCAGGTGTCAGGAGCAGGTGTCAGGAGCAGGTGTCGGGAGCAGGTGTCAGGAGCAGGTGTCGGGAGCAGAAGTCGGGAGAAGGTGTTGGGAGCAGGTGACGAGAACAGGTGTCAGGGAGAATGTGTCGGGAGCAGGTCTCAGGAGCAGGTGTCAGGAGCAGGTGTCAGAGAGAATGTGTCGGGAACAGGTCTCAGGAGCAGGTGTCGGGAGCAGGTGTCGGGGAGCAGGTGTTGGGAGAAGGTGTTGGTAGCAGGTATCGGGAGCAGGTGTCAGGAGCAGGTGTCGGGAGAAGGTGTTGGGAGCAGGTATCGGGAGCAGGTGTCGGGTATCAGGAGCAGGTGTCAGGAGCAGGTGTCGGGTATCAGGAGCAGGTGTCAGGAGCAGGAGTCGGGAGCAGGTGTCGGGAGAAGGTGTTGGGAGCAGGTATCGGGAGCAGGTGTCAGGAGCAGGTGTCGGGAGCAGGTGTCGGGAGCAGGTGTCGGGAGAAGGTGTTGGGAGCAGGTATCGGGAGCAGGTGTCGGGTATCAGGAGCAGGTGTCAGGAGCAGGTGTCGGGTATCAGGAGCAGGTGTCAGGAGCAGGTGTCAGGAGCAGGAGTCGGGAGCAGGTATCAGGAGCAGGTGTCAGGAGCAGGTGTCAGGAGCGGCTGTCGGGAGCGGGTGTCGGGAGCAGGTGTCAGGAGCAGGTGTCGGGTATCAGGAGCAGGTGTCAGGAGCAGGTGTCAGGAGCAGGAGTCGGGAGCAGGTATCAGGAGCATGTGTCGGGAGCAGGTGTCAGGAGCAGCTGTCAGGAGCGGGTGTCAGGAGCGAGTGTCGGGAGCAGGTGTCGGGAGCAGGTGTCGGGGAGAAGGTGTCGGGGAGTAGGTGTCGGGGAGAAAATGTCAGGAGCAGGTGTCGGGGAGAATGTGTCGGGAGCAGGTGTCAGGGAGAATGTTTCGGGAGCAGGTCTCAGGAGCAGGTGTCAGGGAGAATGTGTCGGGAGCAGCTGTCAGGAGCACGTGTCGGGGAGCAGGTGTCGGGAGAAGGTGTTGGGAGCAGGTATCGGGAGCAGGTGTCAGGAGCAGGTGTCAGGAGCAGGTGTCGGGAGAAGGTGTCGGGAGCAGGTATCGGGAGCAGGTGTCGGGAGCAGGTGTCCGGAGCAGGTGTCGGGAGCAGGTGTCAGGAGCAGGTGTCAGGAGCAGGTGTCGGGAGAAGGTGTTGGGAGCAGGTGACGAGAGCAGGTGTCAGGGAGAATGTGTCGGGAGCAGGTGTCAGGAGCAGGTGTCGGGAGCAGGTGTCGGGAGCAGAAGTCGGGAGAAGGTGTTGGGAGCAGGTGACGAGAACAGGTGTCAGGGAGAATGTGTCGGGAGCAGGTGTCGGGAATCGGGAACAGATGTCAGGAGCAGGTGTCAGGAGCAGGTGTCGGGAGCAGGTGTCGGGGAGCAGGTGTCGGGAGCAGGTGTCAGGGAGAATGTGTCGGGAGCAATTGTCACGAGGAGGTGTCGGGAGCAGGTGTCAGGAGCAGGTGTCGGGAGCAGGTGTCAGGGAGAATGTGTCGGGAGCAGGTGTCAGGAGCAGGTGTCGGGAGCAGGTGTCAGGGAGAATGTGTCGGGAGCAGGTGTCAGGAGCAGGTGTCGGGAGCAGGTGTCAGGGAGAATGTGTCGGGAGCAGGTGTCAGGAGCAGGTGTCGGGAGCAGGTGTCGGGGAGCAGGTGTCGGGAGAAGGTGTTGGGAGCAGGTATCGGGAGCAGGTGTCAGGAGCAGGTGTCAGGAGCAGGTGTCGGGAGCAGGTATCGGGAGCAGGTGTCGGGAGAAGGTGTCGGGAGCAGGCATCGGGAGCAGGTGTCGGGAGCAGGTGTCAGGAGCAGGTGTCAGGAGCAGGTGTCGGGAGAAAGTGTTGGGAGCAGGTGACGAGAACAGGTGTCAGGGAGAATGTGTCGGGGAGCAGGTGTCGGGAATCGGGAACAGGTGTCGGGAATCGGGAACAGATGTCAGAAGCAGGTGTCAGGAGCAGGTGTCGGGAGCAGGTGTCGGGAGCAGGTGTTGGGAGCAGGTGACGGGAGCAGGTGTCGGGAGCAGGTGTCAAGGAGAATGTGTCGGGAGCAGGTGTCGGGAGCAGGTGTCAGGGAGAATGTGTCGGGAGCAGGTGTTGGGAGCAGGTGTCGGGGAGCAGGTGTCGGGAGAAGGTGTTGGGAGCAGGTGTCGGGAGCAGGTGTCAGGAGCAGGTGTCAGGAGAAGGTGTCGGGAGCAGGTCTCAGGAGCAGGTGTCAGGAGCAGGTGTCAGAGAGAATGTGTCGGGAACAGGTCTCAGGAGCAGGTGTCGGGAGCAGGTGTCGGGGAGCAGGTGTTGGGAGAAGGTGTTGGTAGCAGGTATCGGGAGCAGGTGTCAGGAGCAGGTGTCGGGAGAAGGTGTTGGGAGCAGGTATCGGGAGCAGGTGTCGGGTATCAGGAGCAGGTGTCAGGAGCAGGTGTCGGGTATCAGGAGCAGGTGTCAGGAGCAGGAGTCGGGAGCAGGTGTCGGGAGAAGGTGTTGGGAGCAGGTATCGGGAGCAGGTGTCAGGAGCAGGTGTCGGGAGCAGGTGTCGGGAGCAGGTGTCGGGAGAAGGTGTTGGGAGCAGGTATCGGGAGCAGGTGTCGGGTATCAGGAGCAGGTGTCAGGAGCAGGTGTCGGGTATCAGGAGCAGGTGTCAGGAGCAGGTGTCAGGAGCAGGAGTCGGGAGCAGGTATCAGGAGCAGGTGTCAGGAGCAGGTGTCAGGAGCGGCTGTCGGGAGCGGGTGTCGGGAGCAGGTGTCAGGAGCAGGTGTCGGGTATCAGGAGCAGGTGTCAGGAGCAGGTGTCAGGAGCAGGAGTCGGGAGCAGGTATCAGGAGCATGTGTCGGGAGCAGGTGTCAGGAGCAGCTGTCAGGAGCGGGTGTCAGGAGCGAGTGTCGGGAGCAGGTGTCGGGAGCAGGTGTCGGGGAGAAGGTGTCGGGGAGTAGGTGTCGGGGAGAAAATGTCAGGAGCAGGTGTCGGGGAGAATGTGTCGGGAGCAGGTGTCAGGGAGAATGTTTCGGGAGCAGGTCTCAGGAGCAGGTGTCAGGGAGAATGTGTCGGGAGCAGGTGTCAGGAGCACGTGTCGGGGAGCAGGTGTCGGGAGAAGGTGTTGGGAGCAGGTATCGGGAGCAGGTGTCAGGAGCAGGTGTCAGGAGCAGGTGTCGGGAGAAGGTGTCGGGAGCAGGTATCGGGAGCAGGTGTCGGGAGCAGGTGTCCGGAGCAGGTGTCGGGAGCAGGTGTCAGGAGCAGGTGTCAGGAGCAGGTGTCGGGAGAAGGTGTTGGGAGCAGGTGACGAGAGCAGGTGTCAGGGAGAATGTGTCGGGAGCAGGTGTCAGGAGCAGGTGTCGGGAGCAGGTGTCGGGAGCAGGTGTCAGGAGCAGGTGTCGGGAGCAGAAGTCGGGAGAAGGTGTTGGGAGCAGGTGACGAGAACAGGTGTCAGGGAGAATGTGTCGGGAGCAGGTGTCGGGAATCGGGAACAGATGTCAGGAGCAGGTGTCAGGAGCAGGTGTCGGGAGCAGGTGTCGGGAGCAGGTGTCGGGGAGCAGGTGTCGGGAGCAGGTGTCAGGGAGAATGTGTCGGGAGCAATTGTCACGAGGAGGTGTCGGGAGCAGGTGTCAGGAGCAGGTGTCGGGAGCAGGTGTCAGGGAGAATGTGTCGGGAGCAGGTGTCAGGAGCAGGTGTCGGGAGCAGGTGTCAGGGAGAATGTGTCGGGAGCAGGTGTCAGGAGCAGGTGTCGGGAGCAGGTGTCAGGGAGAATGTGTCGGGAGCAGGTGTCAGGAGCAGGTGTCGGGAGCAGGTGTCGGGGAGCAGGTGTCGGGAGAAGGTGTTGGGAGCAGGTATCGGGAGCAGGTGTCAGGAGCAGGTGTCAGGAGCAGGTGTCGGGAGCAGGTATCGGGAGCAGGTGTCGGGAGAAGGTGTCGGGAGCAGGCATCGGGAGCAGGTGTCGGGAGCAGGTGTCAGGAGCAGGTGTCAGGAGCAGGTGTCGGGAGAAAGTGTTGGGAGCAGGTGACGAGAACAGGTGTCAGGGAGAATGTGTCGGGGAGCAGGTGTCGGGAATCGGGAACAGGTGTCGGGAATCGGGAACAGATGTCAGAAGCAGGTGTCAGGAGCAGGTGTCGGGAGCAGGTGTCGGGAGCAGGTGTTGGGAGCAGGTGACGGGAGCAGGTGTCGGGAGCAGGTGTCAAGGAGAATGTGTCGGGAGCAGGTGTCGGGAGCAGGTGTCAGGGAGAATGTGTCGGGAGCAG
Organism: Pristiophorus japonicus; assembly: GCF_044704955.1. NCBI lineage: Eukaryota > Metazoa > Chordata > Chondrichthyes > Pristiophoridae > Pristiophorus > Pristiophorus japonicus. The sequence goes on from NC_091977.1 coordinate 432,418,810, forward strand.
GTGTTGGGAGCAGGTGTCGGGGAGCAGGTGTCGGGAGAAGGTGTTGGGAGCAGGTGTCGGGAGCAGGTGTCAGGAGCAGGTGTCAGGAGAAGGTGTCGGGAGCAGGTATCGGGAGCAGGTGTCAGGAGCAGGTGTCGGGAGCAGGTGTCAGGAGCAGGTTTCGGGAGCAGGTGTCGGGAGCAGGTGTCAGGAGCAGGTGTCAGGAGCAGGTGTCGGGAGCAGAAGTCGGGAGAAAGTGTTGGGAGCAGGTGACGAGAGCAGGTGTCAGGGAGAATGTGTCGGGAGCAGATGTCAGGAGCAATTATCGGGAACAGGTGTCGGGGAGCAGGTGTCGGGAATCGGGAACAGATGTCAGGAGCAGTTGTCAGGAGCAGGTGTCGGGAGCAAGTGTCGGGAGCAGGTGTCGGGAGCAGGTGTCCGGGAGAATGTGTCAGGAGCAGGTGTCAGGAACAGGTGTCGGGGAGCAGGTGTCGGGAGCAGGTGTCAGGGAGAATGTGTCGGGAGCAGGTGTCAGGAGCAGGTGTCGGGAGCAGGTGTCGGGAGCAGGTTTCAGGGAGAATGTGTCGGGAGCAGGTATCAGGAGCAGGTGTCGGGAGCAGGTGTCAGGGAGAATGTGTCGGGAGCAGGTGTCAGGAGCAGGTGTCGGGAGCAGGTGTCGGAGCAGGTGTCAGGAGCAGGTGTCAGGAGCAGGTGTCAGGAGAAGGTGTCGGGAGCAGAAGTCGGGAGAAGGTGTTGGGAGCAGGTGACGAGAGCAGGTGTCAGGGAGAATGTGTCAGGAGCAGGTATCGGGAGCAGGTGTTGGGGAGCAGGTGTCGAGAGCAGGTGTCGGGAATCGGGAACAGATGTCAGGAGCAGGTGTCAGGAGTAGGTGTCGGGAGCAGGTGTCGGGAGCAAGTGTTAGGAGCAGGTGTCGGGAGAATGTGTCGGCAGCAGGTGTCAGGAGCAGGTGTCAGGGAGAATGTGTCGGGAGCAGGTATCAGGAGCATGTGTCGGGAGCAGGTATCAGGAGCAGGTGTCGGGAGCAGGTGTCAGGGAGAATGTGTCGGGAGCAGGTGTCAGGAGCAGGTGTCGGGAGCAGGTGTCGAGAGCAGGTGTCAGGAAGAATGTGTTGGGAGCAGGTGTCGGGAGCAGGTGTCAGGGAGAATGTTTTGGGAGCAGGTGTCGGGAGCAGGTGTCGGGAGCAGGTGTCAGGGAGAATGTGTCGGGAGCAGGTGTCAGGAGCAGGTGTCGGGAGCAGGTGTCGGGAGCAGGTGTCAGGAGCAGGTGTCAGGAGCAGGTGTCGGGAGCAGGTGTCGGGAGAAGGTGTCGGGAGCAGGTGTCGGGAGCAGGTGTCGGGAGCAGGTGTCAGGAGCAGGTGTCAGGAGCAGGTGTCGGGAGAAGGTGTTGGGAGCAGGTGACGAGAACAGGTGTCAGGGAGAATGTGTCGGGAGCAGGTGTCGGGAATCGGGAACAGATGTCAGGAGCAGGTGTCAGGAGCAGGTGTCGGGAGTAGGTGTCGGGAGCAGGTGTCAGGGAGAATGTGTCGGGAGCAATTGTCAGGAGCAGGTGTCGGGAGCAGGTGTCAGGAGCAGGTGTCGGGAGCAGGTGTCGGGAGAATGTGTCGGGAGCAGGTGTCGGGAGCAGGTGTCAGGAAGAATGTATCAGGAGCAGGTGTCGGGAGCAGGTGCCAGGGAGAATGTGTCGGGAGCAGGTGTCAGGAAGAATGTATCAGGAGCAGGTGTCAGGAGCAGGTGTCGGGAGCAGGTGTCAGGGAGAATGTGTCGGGAGCAATTGTCAGGAGCAGGTGTCGGGAGCAGGTGTCAGGAGCAGGTGTCGGGAGCAGGTGTCGGGAGAATGTGTCGGGAGCAGGTGTCAGGAGCAGGTGTCGGGAGCAGGTGTCAGGAAGAATGTATCAGGAGCAGGTGTCAGGAGCAGGTGTCGGGAGCAGGCGCCAGGGAGAATGTGTCGGGAGCAGGTGTCAGGAGCAGGTGTCGGGAGCAGGTGTTGGGAGCAGGTGTCAGGGAGAATGTGTCGGGAGCAGGTGTCAGGAGCAGGTGTCGGGAGCAGGTGTCGGGAGCAGATGTCAGGGAGAATGTGTCGGGAGCAGTGTCAGGAGCAGGTGTCGGGAGCAGGTGTCAGGGAGAATGTGTCGGGAGCAGTGTCAGGAGCAGGTGTCGGGAGCAGGTGTCAGGAGCAGGTGTCAGGAGCAGAAGTCGGGAGAAGGTGTTGGGAGCAGGTGACGAGAGCAGGTGTCAGGGAGAATGTGTCGGGAGCAGATGTCAGGAGCAGTTATCGGGAGCAGGTGTCGGGGAGCAGGTGTCGGAAATCGGGAACAGGTGTCGGGAATCGGGAACAGATGTCAGAAGCAGGTGTCAGGAGCAGGTGTCGGGAGCAGGTGTCGGGAGCAGGTGTTGGGAGCAGGTGTCGGGAGCAGGTGTCGGGAGCAGGTGTCAAGGAGAATGTGTCGGGAGCAGGTGTCGGGAGCAGGTGTCAGGGAGAATGTGTCGGGAGCAGGTGTTGGGAGCAGGTGTCGGGAGAAGGTGTTGGGAGCAGGTATCGGGAGCAGGTGTCAGGAGCAGGTGTCGGGAGCAGGTGTCGGGAGCAGGTGTCAGGAGCAGGTGTCAGGAGCAGGTGTCGGGAGAAGGTGTCGGGAGCAGGTGTTGGGAGCAGGTGTCGGGAGCAGGTGTCGGGAGCAGGTGTCAAGGAGAATGTGTCGGGAGCAGGTGTCGGGAGCAGGTGTCAGGGAGAATGTGTCGGGAGCAGGTGTTGGGAGCAGGTGTCGGGGAGCAGGTGTCGGGAGAAGGTGTTGGGAGCAGGTATCGGGAGCAGGTGTCAGGAGCAGGTGTCGGGAGCAGGTGTCGGGAGCAGGTGTCAGGAGCAGGTGTCGGGGAGCAGGTGTCGGGGAGCAGGTGTCGGGAGAAGGTGTTGGGAGCAGGTATCGGGAGCAGGTGTCAGGAGCAGGTGTCGGGAGCAGGTGTCGGGAGCAGGTGTCGGGAGCAGGTGTCGGGAGCAGGTGTCGGGAGCAGGTGTCGGGAGAATGTGTCGGGAGCAGGTGTCAGGAGCAGGTGTCGGGAGCAGGTGTCAGGAAGAATGTATCAGGAGCAGGTGTCAGGAGCAGGTGTCGGGAGCAGGTGCCAGGGAGAATGTGTCGGGAGCAGGTGTCAGGAGCAGGTGTCGGGAGCAGGTGTTGGGAGCAGGTGTCAGGGAGAATGTGTCGGGAGCAGGTGTCAGGAGCAGGTGTCGGGAGCAGGTGTCAGGAGCAGGTGTCAGGAGCAGGTGTCAGGGAGAATGTGTCGGGAGCAGATGTCAGGAGCAGTTATCGGGAGCAGGTGTCGGGAATCGGGAACAGGTGTCGGGAATCGGGAACAGATGTCAGAAGCAGGTGTCAGGAGCAGGTGTCGGGAGCAGGTGTCGGGAGCAGGTGTTGGGAGCAGGTGTCGGGAGCAGGTGTCGGGAGCAGGTGTCAAGGAGAATGTGTCGGGAGCAGGTGTCGGGAGCAGGTGTCAGGGAGAATGTGTCGGGAGCAGGTGTTGGGAGCAGGTGTCGGGGAGCAGGTGTCGGGAGAAGGTGTTGGGAGCAGGTATCGGGAGCAGGTGTCAGGAGCAGGTGTCGGGAGCAGGTGTCAGGAGCAGGTGTCAGGAGCAGGTGTCGGGGAGCAGGTGTCGGGAGAAGGTGTTGGGAGCAGGTATCGGGAGCAGGTGTCAGGAGCAGGTGTCGGGAGCAGGTGTCGGGAGCAGGTGTCGGGAGCAGGTGTCAGGAGCAGGTGTCAGGAGCAGGTGTCGGGAGCAGAAGTCGGGAGAAGGTGTCGGGAGCAATTGTCACGAGGAGGTGTCGGGAGCAGGTGTCAGGAGCAGGTGTCGGGAGCAGGTGTCAGGGAGAATGTGTCGGGAGCAGGTGTCAGGAGCAGGTGTCGGGAGCAGGTGTTGGGAGCAGGTGTCGGGGAGCAGGTGTCGGGAGAAGGTGTTGGGAGCAGGTATCGGGAGCAGGTGTCAGGAGCAGGTGTCGGGAGCAGGTGTCAGGAGCAGGTGTCAGGAGCAGGTGTCGGGAGCAGGTGTCGGGAGCAGGTGTCGGGGAGCAGGTGTCGGGAGCAGGTGTCAGGGAGAATGTGTCGGGAGCAATTGTCACGAGGAGGTGTCGGGAGCAGGTGTCAGGAGCAGGTGTCGGTAGCAGGTGTCAGGGAGAATGTGTCGGGAGCAGGTGTCAGGAGCAGGTGTCGGGAGCAGGTGTCAGGGAGAATGTGTCGGGAGCAGGTGTCAGGAGCAGGTGTCGGGAGCAGGTGTCAGGGAGAATGTGTCGGGAGCAGGTGTCAGGAGCAGGTGTCGGGAGCAGGTGTCGGGGAGCAGGTGTCGGGAGAAGGTGTTGGGAGCAGGTATCGGGAGCAGGTGTCAGGAGCAGGTGTCAGGAGCAGGTGTCGGGAGCAGGTATCGGGAGCAGGTGTCGGGAGAAGGTGTCGGGAGCAGGCATCGGGAGCAGGTGTCGGGAGCAGGTGTCAGGAGCAGGTGTCAGGAGCAGGTGTCGGGAGAAAGTGTTGGGAGCAGGTGACGAGAACAGGTGTCAGGGAGAATGTGTCGGGGAGCAGGTGTCGGGAATCGGGAACAGGTGTCGGGAATCGGGAACAGATGTCAGAAGCAGGTGTCAGGAGCAGGTGTCGGGAGCAGGTGTCGGGAGCAGGTGTTGGGAGCAGGTGTCGGGAGAATGTGTCGGGAGCAGGTGTCAGGGAGAATGTGTCGGGAGCAATTGTCAGGAGCAGGTGTCGGGAGCAGGTGTCAGGAGCAGGTGTCGGGAGCAGGTGTCGGGAGAATGTGTCGGGAGCAGGTGTCAGGAGCAGGTGTCGGGAGCAGGTGTCAGGAAGAATGTATCAGGAGCAGGTGTCAGGAGCAGGTGTCGGGAGCAGGCGCCAGGGAGAATGTGTCGGGAGCAGGTGTCAGGAGCAGGTGTCGGGAGCAGGTGTTGGGAGCAGGTGTCAGGGAGAATGTGTCGGGAGCAGTGTCAGGAGCAGGTGTCGGGAGCAGGTGTCGGGAGCAGGTGTCAGGGAGAATGTGTCGGGAGCAGTGTCAGGAGCAGGTGTCGGGAGCAGGTGTCAGGGAGAATGTGTCGGGAGCAGGTGTCAGGAGCAGGTGTCGGGAGCAGGTGTCGGGGAGCAGGTGTCGGGAGAAGGTGTTGGGAGCAGGTATCGGGAGCAGGTGTCAGGAGCAGGTGTCAGGAGCAGGTGTCGGGAGCAGGTATCGGGAGCAGGTGTCGGGAGAAGGTGTCGGGAGCAGGCATCGGGAGCAGGTGTCGGGAGCAGGTGTCAGGAGCAGGTGTCAGGAGCAGGTGTCGGGAGAAAGTGTTGGGAGCAGGTGACGAGAACAGGTGTCAGGGAGAATGTGTCGGGGAGCAGGTGTCGGGAATCGGGAACAGGTGTCGGGAATCGGGAACAGATGTCAGAAGCAGGTGTCAGGAGCAGGTGTCGGGAGCAGGTGTCGGGAGCAGGTGTTGGGAGCAGGTGACGGGAGCAGGTGTCGGGAGCAGGTGTCAAGGAGAATGTGTCGGGAGCAGGTGTCGGGAGCAGGTGTCAGGGAGAATGTGTCGGGAGCAGGTGTTGGGAGCAGGTGTCGGGGAGCAGGTGTCGGGAGAAGGTGTTGGGAGCAGGTGTCGGGAGCAGGTGTCAGGAGCAGGTGTCAGGAGAAGGTGTCGGGAGCAGGTCTCAGGAGCAGGTGTCAGGAGCAGGTGTCAGAGAGAATGTGTCGGGAACAGGTCTCAGGAGCAGGTGTCGGGAGCAGGTGTCGGGGAGCAGGTGTTGGGAGAAGGTGTTGGTAGCAGGTATCGGGAGCAGGTGTCAGGAGCAGGTGTCGGGAGAAGGTGTTGGGAGCAGGTATCGGGAGCAGGTGTCGGGTATCAGGAGCAGGTGTCAGGAGCAGGTGTCGGGTATCAGGAGCAGGTGTCAGGAGCAGGAGTCGGGAGCAGGTGTCGGGAGAAGGTGTTGGGAGCAGGTATCGGGAGCAGGTGTCAGGAGCAGGTGTCGGGAGCAGGTGTCGGGAGCAGGTGTCGGGAGAAGGTGTTGGGAGCAGGTATCGGGAGCAGGTGTCGGGTATCAGGAGCAGGTGTCAGGAGCAGGTGTCGGGTATCAGGAGCAGGTGTCAGGAGCAGGTGTCAGGAGCAGGAGTCGGGAGCAGGTATCAGGAGCAGGTGTCAGGAGCAGGTGTCAGGAGCGGCTGTCGGGAGCGGGTGTCGGGAGCAGGTGTCAGGAGCAGGTGTCGGGTATCAGGAGCAGGTGTCAGGAGCAGGTGTCAGGAGCAGGAGTCGGGAGCAGGTATCAGGAGCATGTGTCGGGAGCAGGTGTCAGGAGCAGCTGTCAGGAGCGGGTGTCAGGAGCGAGTGTCGGGAGCAGGTGTCGGGAGCAGGTGTCGGGGAGAAGGTGTCGGGGAGTAGGTGTCGGGGAGAAAATGTCAGGAGCAGGTGTCGGGGAGAATGTGTCGGGAGCAGGTGTCAGGGAGAATGTTTCGGGAGCAGGTCTCAGGAGCAGGTGTCAGGGAGAATGTGTCGGGAGCAGGTGTCAGGAGCACGTGTCGGGGAGCAGGTGTCGGGAGAAGGTGTTGGGAGCAGGTATCGGGAGCAGGTGTCAGGAGCAGGTGTCAGGAGCAGGTGTCGGGAGAAGGTGTCGGGAGCAGGTATCGGGAGCAGGTGTCGGGAGCAGGTGTCCGGAGCAGGTGTCGGGAGCAGGTGTCAGGAGCAGGTGTCAGGAGCAGGTGTCGGGAGAAGGTGTTGGGAGCAGGTGACGAGAGCAGGTGTCAGGGAGAATGTGTCGGGAGCAGGTGTCAGGAGCAGGTGTCGGGAGCAGGTGTCGGGAGCAGGTGTCAGGAGCAGGTGTCGGGAGCAGAAGTCGGGAGAAGGTGTTGGGAGCAGGTGACGAGAACAGGTGTCAGGGAGAATGTGTCGGGAGCAGGTGTCGGGAATCGGGAACAGATGTCAGGAGCAGGTGTCAGGAGCAGGTGTCGGGAGCAGGTGTCGGGAGCAGGTGTCGGGGAGCAGGTGTCGGGAGCAGGTGTCAGGGAGAATGTGTCGGGAGCAATTGTCACGAGGAGGTGTCGGGAGCAGGTGTCAGGAGCAGGTGTCGGGAGCAGGTGTCAGGGAGAATGTGTCGGGAGCAGGTGTCAGGAGCAGGTGTCGGGAGCAGGTGTCAGGGAGAATGTGTCGGGAGCAGGTGTCAGGAGCAGGTGTCGGGAGCAGGTGTCAGGGAGAATGTGTCGGGAGCAGGTGTCAGGAGCAGGTGTCGGGAGCAGGTGTCGGGGAGCAGGTGTCGGGAGAAGGTGTTGGGAGCAGGTATCGGGAGCAGGTGTCAGGAGCAGGTGTCAGGAGCAGGTGTCGGGAGCAGGTATCGGGAGCAGGTGTCGGGAGAAGGTGTCGGGAGCAGGCATCGGGAGCAGGTGTCGGGAGCAGGTGTCAGGAGCAGGTGTCAGGAGCAGGTGTCGGGAGAAAGTGTTGGGAGCAGGTGACGAGAACAGGTGTCAGGGAGAATGTGTCGGGGAGCAGGTGTCGGGAATCGGGAACAGGTGTCGGGAATCGGGAACAGATGTCAGAAGCAGGTGTCAGGAGCAGGTGTCGGGAGCAGGTGTCGGGAGCAGGTGTTGGGAGCAGGTGACGGGAGCAGGTGTCGGGAGCAGGTGTCAAGGAGAATGTGTCGGGAGCAGGTGTCGGGAGCAGGTGTCAGGGAGAATGTGTCGGGAGCAGGTGTTGGGAGCAGGTGTCGGGGAGCAGGTGTCGGGAGAAGGTGTTGGGAGCAGGTGTCGGGAGCAGGTGTCAGGAGCAGGTGTCAGGAGAAGGTGTCGGGAGCAGGTATCGGGAGCAGGTGTCAGGAGCAGGTGTCGGGAGCAGGTGTCAGGAGCAGGTTTCGGGAGCAGGTGTCGGGAGCAGGTGTCAGGAGCAGGTGTCAGGAGCAGGTGTCGGGAGCAGAAGTCGGGAGAAAGTGTTGGGAGCAGGTGACGAGAGCAGGTGTCAGGGAGAATGTGTCGGGAGCAGATGTCAGGAGCAATTATCGGGAACAGGTGTCGGGGAGCAGGTGTCGGGAATCGGGAACAGATGTCAGGAGCAGTTGTCAGGAGCAGGTGTCGGGAGCAAGTGTCGGGAGCAGGTGTCGGGAGCAGGTGTCCGGGAGAATGTGTCAGGAGCAGGTGTCAGGAACAGGTGTCGGGGAGCAGGTGTCGGGAGCAGGTGTCAGGGAGAATGTGTCGGGAGCAGGTGTCAGGAGCAGGTGTCGGGAGCAGGTGTCGGGAGCAGGTTTCAGGGAGAATGTGTCGGGAGCAGGTATCAGGAGCAGGTGTCGGGAGCAGGTGTCAGGGAGAATGTGTCGGGAGCAGGTGTCAGGAGCAGGTGTCGGGAGCAGGTGTCGGAGCAGGTGTCAGGAGCAGGTGTCAGGAGCAGGTGTCAGGAGAAGGTGTCGGGAGCAGAAGTCGGGAGAAGGTGTTGGGAGCAGGTGACGAGAGCAGGTGTCAGGGAGAATGTGTCAGGAGCAGGTATCGGGAGCAGGTGTTGGGGAGCAGGTGTCGAGAGCAGGTGTCGGGAATCGGGAACAGATGTCAGGAGCAGGTGTCAGGAGTAGGTGTCGGGAGCAGGTGTCGGGAGCAAGTGTTAGGAGCAGGTGTCGGGAGAATGTGTCGGCAGCAGGTGTCAGGAGCAGGTGTCAGGGAGAATGTGTCGGGAGCAGGTATCAGGAGCATGTGTCGGGAGCAGGTATCAGGAGCAGGTGTCGGGAGCAGGTGTCAGGGAGAATGTGTCGGGAGCAGGTGTCAGGAGCAGGTGTCGGGAGCAGGTGTCGAGAGCAGGTGTCAGGAAGAATGTGTTGGGAGCAGGTGTCGGGAGCAGGTGTCAGGGAGAATGTTTTGGGAGCAGGTGTCGGGAGCAGGTGTCGGGAGCAGGTGTCAGGGAGAATGTGTCGGGAGCAGGTGTCAGGAGCAGGTGTCGGGAGCAGGTGTCGGGAGCAGGTGTCAGGAGCAGGTGTCAGGAGCAGGTGTCGGGAGCAGGTGTCGGGAGAAGGTGTCGGGAGCAGGTGTCGGGAGCAGGTGTCAGGGAGAATGTGTCGGGAGCAGGTGTCAGGAGCAGGTGTCGGGAGCAGGTGTCGGGAGCAGGTGTCAGGAGCAGGTGTCAGGAGCAGGTGTCGGGAGCAGGTGTCGGGAGAAGGTGTCGGGAGCAGGTGTCGGGAGCAGGTGTCAGGGAGAATGTGTCGGGAGCAGGTGTCAGGAGCAGGTGTCGGGAGCAGGTGTCAGGGAGAATGTGTCGGGAGCAGGTGTCAGGAGCAGGTGTCGGGAGCAGGTGTCAGGGAGAATGTGTCGGGAGCAGGTGTCAGGAGCAGGTGTCGGGAGCAGGTGTCGGGGAGCAGGTGTCGGGAGAAGGTGTTGGGAGCAGGTATCGGGAGCAGGTGTCAGGAGCAGGTGTCAGGAGCAGGTGTCGGGAGCAGGTATCGGGAGCAGGTGTCGGGAGAAGGTGTCGGGAGCAGGCATCGGGAGCAGGTGTCGGGAGCAGGTGTCAGGAGCAGGTGTCAGGAGCAGGTGTCGGGAGAAAGTGTTGGGAGCAGGTGACGAGAACAGGTGTCAGGGAGAATGTGTCGGGGAGCAGGTGTCGGGAATCGGGAACAGGTGTCGGGAATCGGGAACAGATGTCAGAAGCAGGTGTCAGGAGCAGGTGTCGGGAGCAGGTGTCGGGAGCAGGTGTTGGGAGCAGGTGACGGGAGCAGGTGTCGGGAGCAGGTGTCAAGGAGAATGTGTCGGGAGCAGGTGTCGGGAGCAGGTGTCAGGGAGAATGTGTCGGGAGCAGGTGTTGGGAGCAGGTGTCGGGAGCAGGTGTCAGGAGCAGGTGTCAGGAGAAGGTGTCGGGAGCAGGTATCGGGAGCAGGTGTCAGGAGCAGGTGTCGGGAGCAGGTGTCAGGAGCAGGTTTCGGGAGCAGGTGTCGGGAGCAGGTGTCAGGAGCAGGTGTCAGGAGCAGGTGTCGGGAGCAGAAGTCGGGAGAAAGTGTTGGGAGCAGGTGACGAGAGCAGGTGTCAGGGAGAATGTGTCGGGAGCAGATGTCAGGAGCAATTATCGGGAACAGGTGTCGGGGAGCAGGTGTCGGGAATCGGGAACAGATGTCAGGAGCAGTTGTCAGGAGCAGGTGTCGGGAGCAAGTGTCGGGAGCAGGTGTCGGGAGCAGGTGTCAGGGAGAATGTGTCAGGAGCAGGTGTCAGGAACAGGTGTCGGGGAGCAGGTGTCGGGAGCAGGTGTCAGGGAGAATGTGTCGGGAGCAGGTGTCAGGAGCAGGTGTCGGGAGCAGGTGTCGGGAGCAGGTTTCAGGGAGAATGTGTCGGGAGCAGGTATCAGGAGCAGGTGTCGGGAGCAGGTGTCAGGGAGAATGTGTCGGGAGCAGGTGTCAGGAGCAGGTGTCGGGAGCAGGTGTCGGAGCAGGTGTCAGGAGCAGGTGTCAGGAGCAGGTGTCAGGAGAAGGTGTCGGGAGCAGAAGTCGGGAGAAGGTGTTGGGAGCAGGTGACGAGAGCAGGTGTCAGGGAGAATGTGTCAGGAGCAGGTATCGGGAGCAGGTGTTGGGGAGCAGGTGTCGAGAGCAGGTGTCGGGAATCGGGAACAGATGTCAGGAGCAGGTGTCAGGAGTAGGTGTCGGGAGCAGGTGTCGGGAGCAAGTGTTAGGAGCAGGTGTCGGGAGAATGTGTCGGCAGCAGGTGTCAGGAGCAGGTGTCAGGGAGAATGTGTCGGGAGCAGGTATCAGGAGCATGTGTCGGGAGCAGGTATCAGGAGCAGGTGTCGGGAGCAGGTGTCAGGGAGAATGTGTCGGGAGCAGGTGTCAGGAGCAGGTGTCGGGAGCAGGTGTCGAGAGCAGGTGTCAGGAAGAATGTGTTGGGAGCAGGTGTCGGGAGCAGGTGTCAGGGAGAATGTTTTGGGAGCAGGTGTCGGGAGCAGGTGTCGGGAGCAGGTGTCAGGGAGAATGTGTCGGGAGCAGGTGTCAGGAGCAGGTGTCGGGAGCAGGTGTCGGGAGCAGGTGTCAGGAGCAGGTGTCAGGAGCAGGTGTCGGGAGCAGGTGTCGGGAGAAGGTGTCGGGAGCAGGTGTCGGGAGCAGGTGTCGGGAGCAGGTGTCAGGAGCAGGTGTCAGGAGCAGGTGTCGGGAGAAGGTGTTGGGAGCAGGTGACGAGAACAGGTGTCAGGGAGAATGTGTCGGGAGCAGGTGTCGGGAATCGGGAACAGATGTCAGGAGCAGGTGTCAGGAGCAGGTGTCGGGAGTAGGTGTCGGGAGCAGGTGTCAGGGAGAATGTGTCGGGAGCAATTGTCAGGAGCAGGTGTCGGGAGCAGGTGTCAGGAGCAGGTGTCGGGAGCAGGTGTCGGGAGAATGTGTCGGGAGCAGGTGTCGGGAGCAGGTGTCAGGAAGAATGTATCAGGAGCAGGTGTCGGGAGCAGGTGCCAGGGAGAATGTGTCGGGAGCAGGTGTCAGGAAGAATGTATCAGGAGCAGGTGTCAGGAGCAGGTGTCGGGAGCAGGTGTCAGGGAGAATGTGTCGGGAGCAATTGTCAGGAGCAGGTGTCGGGAGCAGGTGTCAGGAGCAGGTGTCGGGAGCAGGTGTCGGGAGAATGTGTCGGGAGCAGGTGTCAGGCGCAGGTGTCGGGAGCAGGTGTCAGGAAGAATGTATCAGGAGCAGGTGTCAGGAGCAGGTGTCGGGAGCAGGCGCCAGGGAGAATGTGTCGGGAGCAGGTGTCAGGAGCAGGTGTCGGGAGCAGGTGTTGGGAGCAGGTGTCAGGGAGAATGTGTCGGGAGCAGGTGTCAGGAGCAGGTGTCGGGAGCAGGTGTCGGGAGCAGGTGTCAGGGAGAATGTGTCGGGAGCAGTGTCAGGAGCAGGTGTCGGGAGCAGGTGTCGGGAGCAGGTGTCAGGGAGAATGTGTCGGGAGCAGTGTCAGGAGCAGGTGTCGGGAGCAGGTGTCAGGAGCAGGTGTCAGGAGCAGAAGTCGGGAGAAGGTGTTGGGAGCAGGTGACGAGAGCAGGTGTCAGGGAGAATGTGTCGGGAGCAGATGTCAGGAGCAGTTATCGGGAGCAGGTGTCGGGGAGCAGGTGTCGGGAATCGGGAACAGGTGTCGGGAATCGGGAACAGATGTCAGAAGCAGGTGTCAGGAGCAGGTGTCGGGAGCAGGTGTCGGGAGCAGGTGTTGGGAGCAGGTGTCGGGAGCAGGTGTCGGGAGCAGGTGTCAAGGAGAATGTGTCGGGAGCAGGTGTCGGGAGCAGGTGTCAGGGAGAATGTGTCGGGAGCAGGTGTTGGGAGCAGGTGTCGGGGAGCAGGTGTCGGGAGAAGGTGTTGGGAGCAGGTATCGGGAGCAGGTGCCAGGGAGAATGTGTCGGGAGCAGGTGTCAGGAGCAGGTGTCGGGAGCAGGTGTTGGGAGCAGGTGTCAGGGAGAATGTGTCGGGAGCAGGTGTCAGGAGCAGGTGTCGGGAGCAGGTGTCGGGAGCAGGTGTCAGGGAGAATGTGTCGGGAGCAGTGTCAGGAGCAGGTGTCGGGAGCAGGTGTCGGGAACAGGTGTCAGGGAGAATGTGTCGGGAGCAGTGTCAGGAGCAGGTGTCGGGAGCAGGTGTCAGGAGCAGGTGTCAGGAGCAGGTGTCGGGAGCAGGTGTCAGGAGCAGGTGTCGGGAGCAGGTGTCAGGAGCAGGTGTCAGGAGCAGAAGTCGGGAGAAGGTGTTGGGAGCAGGTGACGAGAGCAGGTGTCAGGGAGAATGTGTCGGGAGCAGATGTCAGGAGCAGTTATCGGGAGCAGGTGTCGGGGAGCAGGTGTCGGGAATCGGGAACAGGTGTCGGGAATCGGGAACAGATGTCAGAAGCAGGTGTCAGGAGCAGGTGTCGGGAGCAGGTGTCGGGAGCAGGTGTTGGGAGCAGGTGTCGGGAGCAGGTGTCGGGAGCAGGTGTCAAGGAGAATGTGTCGGGAGCAGGTGTCGGGAGCAGGTGTCGGAGCAGGTGTCAGGAGCAGGTGTCAGGAGCAGGTGTCAGGAGAAGGTGTCGGGAGCAGAAGTCGGGAGAAGGTGTTGGGAGCAGGTGACGAGAGCAGGTGTCAGGGAGAATGTGTCAGGAGCAGGTATCGGGAGCAGGTGTTGGGGAGCAGGTGTCGAGAGCAGGTGTCGGGAATCGGGAACAGATGTCAGGAGCAGGTGTCAGGAGTAGGTGTCGGGAGCAGGTGTCGGGAGCAAGTGTTAGGAGCAGGTGTCGGGAGAATGTGTCGGCAGCAGGTGTCAGGAGCAGGTGTCAGGGAGAATGTGTCGGGAGCAGGTATCAGGAGCATGTGTCGGGAGCAGGTATCAGGAGCAGGTGTCGGGAGCAGGTGTCAGGGAGAATGTGTCGGGAGCAGGTGTCAGGAGCAGGTGTCGGGAGCAGGTGTCGAGAGCAGGTGTCAGGAAGAATGTGTTGGGAGCAGGTGTCGGGAGCAGGTGTCAGGGAGAATGTTTTGGGAGCAGGTGTCGGGAGCAGGTGTCGGGAGCAGGTGTCAGGGAGAATGTGTCGGGAGCAGGTGTCAGGAGCAGGTGTCGGGAGCAGGTGTCGGGAGCAGGTGTCAGGAGCAGGTGTCAGGAGCAGGTGTCGGGAGCAGGTGTCGGGAGAAGGTGTCGGGAGCAGGTGTCGGGAGCAGGTGTCGGGAGCAGGTGTCAGGAGCAGGTGTCAGGAGCAGGTGTCGGGAGAAGGTGTTGGGAGCAGGTGACGAGAACAGGTGTCAGGGAGAATGTGTCGGGAGCAGGTGTCGGGAATCGGGAACAGATGTCAGGAGCAGGTGTCAGGAGCAGGTGTCGGGAGTAGGTGTCGGGAGCAGGTGTCAGGGAGAATGTGTCGGGAGCAATTGTCAGGAGCAGGTGTCGGGAGCAGGTGTCAGGAGCAGGTGTCGGGAGCAGGTGTCGGGAGAATGTGTCGGGAGCAGGTGTCGGGAGCAGGTGTCAGGAAGAATGTATCAGGAGCAGGTGTCGGGAGCAGGTGCCAGGGAGAATGTGTCGGGAGCAGGTGTCAGGAAGAATGTATCAGGAGCAGGTGTCAGGAGCAGGTGTCGGGAGCAGGTGTCAGGGAGAATGTGTCGGGAGCAATTGTCAGGAGCAGGTGTCGGGAGCAGGTGTCAGGAGCAGGTGTCGGGAGCAGGTGTCGGGAGAATGTGTCGGGAGCAGGTGTCAGGCGCAGGTGTCGGGAGCAGGTGTCAGGAAGAATGTATCAGGAGCAGGTGTCAGGAGCAGGTGTCGGGAGCAGGCGCCAGGGAGAATGTGTCGGGAGCAGGTGTCAGGAGCAGGTGTCGGGAGCAGGTGTTGGGAGCAGGTGTCAGGGAGAATGTGTCGGGAGCAGGTGTCAGGAGCAGGTGTCGGGAGCAGGTGTCGGGAGCAGGTGTCAGGGAGAATGTGTCGGGAGCAGTGTCAGGAGCAGGTGTCGGGAGCAGGTGTCGGGAGCAGGTGTCAGGGAGAATGTGTCGGGAGCAGTGTCAGGAGCAGGTGTCGGGAGCAGGTGTCGGGAGCAGGTGTCAGGGAGAATGTGTCGGGAGCAGTGTCAGGAGCAGGTGTCGGGAGCAGGTGTCAGGAGCAGGTGTCAGGAGCAGAAGTCGGGAGAAGGTGTTGGGAGCAGGTGACGAGAGCAGGTGTCAGGGAGAATGTGTCGGGAGCAGATGTCAGGAGCAGTTATCGGGAGCAGGTGTCGGGGAGCAGGTGTCGGGAATCGGGAACAGGTGTCGGGAATCGGGAACAGATGTCAGAAGCAGGTGTCAGGAGCAGGTGTCGGGAGCAGGTGTCGGGAGCAGGTGTTGGGAGCAGGTGTCGGGAGCAGGTGTCGGGAGCAGGTGTCAAGGAGAATGTGTCGGGAGCAGGTGTCGGGAGCAGGTGTCAGGGAGAATGTGTCGGGAGCAGGTGTTGGGAGCAGGTGTCGGGGAGCAGGTGTCGGGAGAAGGTGTTGGGAGCAGGTATCGGGAGCAGGTGCCAGGGAGAATGTGTCGGGAGCAGGTGTCAGGAGCAGGTGTCGGGAGCAGGTGTTGGGAGCAGGTGTCAGGGAGAATGTGTCGGGAGCAGGTGTCAGGAGCAGGTGTCGGGAGCAGGTGTCGGGAGCAGGTGTCAGGGAGAATGTGTCGGGAGCAGTGTCAGGAGCAGGTGTCGGGAGCAGGTGTCGGGAACAGGTGTCAGGGAGAATGTGTCGGGAGCAGTGTCAGGAGCAGGTGTCGGGAGCAGGTGTCAGGAGCAGGTGTCAGGAGCAGAAGTCGGGAGAAGGTGTTGGGAGCAGGTGACGAGAGCAGGTGTCAGGGAGAATGTGTCGGGAGCAGATGTCAGGAGCAGTTATCGGGAGCAGGTGTCGGGGAGCAGGTGTCGGGAATCGGGAACAGGTGTCGGGAATCGGGAACAGATGTCAGAAGCAGGTGTCAGGAGCAGGTGTCGGGAGCAGGTGTCGGGAGCAGGTGTTGGGAGCAGGTGTCGGGAGCAGGTGTCGGGAGCAGGTGTCAAGGAGAATGTGTCGGGAGCAGGTGTCGGGAGCAGGTGTCAGGGAGAATGTGTCGGGAGCAGGTGTTGGGAGCAGGTGTCGGGGAGCAGGTGTCGGGAGAAGGTGTTGGGAGCAGGTATCGGGAGCAGGTGTCAGGAGCAGGTGTCGGGAGCAGGTGTCAGGAAGAATGTATCAGGAGCAGGTGTCAGGAGCAGGTGTCGGGAGCAGGTGCCAGGGAGAATGTGTCGGGAGCAGGTGTCAGGAGCAGGTGTCGGGAGCAGGTGTTGGGAGCAGGTGTCAGGGAGAATGTGTCGGGAGCAGGTGTCAGGAGCAGGTGTCGGGAGCAGGTGTCAGGAGCAGGTGTCAGGAGCAGGTGTCAGGGAGAATGTGTCGGGAGCAGATGTCAGGAGCAGTTATCGGGAGCAGGTGTCGGGAATCGGGAACAGGTGTCGGGAATCGGGAACAGATGTCAGAAGCAGGTGTCAGGAGCAGGTGTCGGGAGCAGGTGTCGGGAGCAGGTGTTGGGAGCAGGTGTCGGGAGCAGGTGTCGGGAGCAGGTGTCAAGGAGAATGTGTCGGGAGCAGGTGTCGGGAGCAGGTGTCAGGGAGAATGTGTCGGGAGCAGGTGTTGGGAGCAGGTGTCGGGGAGCAGGTGTCGGGAGAAGGTGTTGGGAGCAGGTATCGGGAGCAGGTGTCAGGAGCAGGTGTCGGGAGCAGGTGTCAGGAGCAGGTGTCAGGAGCAGGTGTCGGGGAGCAGGTGTCGGGAGAAGGTGTTGGGAGCAGGTATCGGGAGCAGGTGTCAGGAGCAGGTGTCGGGAGCAGGTGTCGGGAGCAGGTGTCAGGAGCAGGTGTCAGGAGCAGGTGTCGGGAGAAGGTGTTGGGAGCAGGTGACGAGAACAGGTGTCAGGGAGAATGTGTCGGGAGCAGGTGTCGGGAGCAGGTGTCGGGAGCAGGTGTCAGGAGCAGGTGTCAGGAGCAGGTGTCGGGAGCAGAAGTCGGGAGAAGGTGTCGGGAGCAATTGTCACGAGGAGGTGTCGGGAGCAGGTGTCAGGAGCAGGTGTCGGGAGCAGGTGTCAGGGAGAATGTGTCGGGAGCAGGTGTCAGGAGCAGGTGTCGGGAGCAGGTGTTGGGAGCAGGTGTCGGGGAGCAGGTGTCGGGAGAAGGTGTTGGGAGCAGGTATCGGGAGCAGGTGTCAGGAGCAGGTGTCGGGAGCAGGTGTCAGGAGCAGGTGTCAGGAGCAGGTGTCGGGAGCAGGTGTCGGGAGCAGGTGTCGGGGAGCAGGTGTCGGGAGCAGGTGTCAGGGAGAATGTGTCGGGAGCAATTGTCACGAGGAGGTGTCGGGAGCAGGTGTCAGGAGCAGGTGTCGGGAGCAGGTGTCAGGGAGAATGTGTCGGGAGCAGGTGTCAGGAGCAGGTGTCGGGAGCAGGTGTCAGGGAGAATGTGTCGGGAGCAGGTGTCAGGAGCAGGTGTCGGGAGCAGGTGTCAGGGAGAATGTGTCGGGAGCAGGTGTCAGGAGCAGGTGTCGGGAGCAGGTGTCGGGGAGCAGGTGTCGGGAGAAGGTGTTGGGAGCAGGTATCGGGAGCAGGTGTCAGGAGCAGGTGTCAGGAGCAGGTGTCGGGAGCAGGTATCGGGAGCAGGTGTCGGGAGAAGGTGTCGGGAGCAGGCATCGGGAGCAGGTGTCGGGAGCAGGTGTCAGGAGCAGGTGTCAGGAGCAGGTGTCGGGAGAAAGTGTTGGGAGCAGGTGACGAGAACAGGTGTCAGGGAGAATGTGTCGGGGAGCAGGTGTCGGGAATCGGGAACAGGTGTCGGGAATCGGGAACAGATGTCAGAAGCAGGTGTCAGGAGCAGGTGTCGGGAGCAGGTGTCGGGAGCAGGTGTTGGGAGCAGGTGACGGGAGCAGGTGTCGGGAGCAGGTGTCAAGGAGAATGTGTCGGGAGCAGGTGTCGGGAGCAGGTGTCAGGGAGAATGTGTCGGGAGCAGGTGTTGGGAGCAGGTGTCGGGGAGCAGGTGTCGGGAGAAGGTGTTGGGAGCAGGTGTCGGGAGCAGGTGTCAGGAGCAGGTGTCAGGAGAAGGTGTCGGGAGCAGGTCTCAGGAGCAGGTGTCAGGAGCAGGTGTCAGAGAGAATGTGTCGGGAACAGGTCTCAGGAGCAGGTGTCGGGAGCAGGTGTCGGGGAGCAGGTGTTGGGAGAAGGTGTTGGTAGCAGGTATCGGGAGCAGGTGTCAGGAGCAGGTGTCGGGAGAAGGTGTTGGGAGCAGGTATCGGGAGCAGGTGTCGGGTATCAGGAGCAGGTGTCAGGAGCAGGTGTCGGGTATCAGGAGCAGGTGTCAGGAGCAGGAGTCGGGAGCAGGTGTCGGGAGAAGGTGTTGGGAGCAGGTATCGGGAGCAGGTGTCAGGAGCAGGTGTCGGGAGCAGGTGTCGGGAGCAGGTGTCGGGAGAAGGTGTTGGGAGCAGGTATCGGGAGCAGGTGTCGGGTATCAGGAGCAGGTGTCAGGAGCAGGTGTCGGGTATCAGGAGCAGGTGTCAGGAGCAGGTGTCAGGAGCAGGAGTCGGGAGCAGGTATCAGGAGCAGGTGTCAGGAGCAGGTGTCAGGAGCGGCTGTCGGGAGCGGGTGTCGGGAGCAGGTGTCAGGAGCAGGTGTCGGGTATCAGGAGCAGGTGTCAGGAGCAGGTGTCAGGAGCAGGAGTCGGGAGCAGGTATCAGGAGCATGTGTCGGGAGCAGGTGTCAGGAGCAGCTGTCAGGAGCGGGTGTCAGGAGCGAGTGTCGGGAGCAGGTGTCGGGAGCAGGTGTCGGGGAGAAGGTGTCGGGGAGTAGGTGTCGGGGAGAAAATGTCAGGAGCAGGTGTCGGGGAGAATGTGTCGGGAGCAGGTGTCAGGGAGAATGTTTCGGGAGCAGGTCTCAGGAGCAGGTGTCAGGGAGAATGTGTCGGGAGCAGGTGTCAGGAGCACGTGTCGGGGAGCAGGTGTCGGGAGAAGGTGTTGGGAGCAGGTATCGGGAGCAGGTGTCAGGAGCAGGTGTCAGGAGCAGGTGTCGGGAGAAGGTGTCGGGAGCAGGTATCGGGAGCAGGTGTCGGGAGCAGGTGTCCGGAGCAGGTGTCGGGAGCAGGTGTCAGGAGCAGGTGTCAGGAGCAGGTGTCGGGAGAAGGTGTTGGGAGCAGGTGACGAGAGCAGGTGTCAGGGAGAATGTGTCGGGAGCAGGTGTCAGGAGCAGGTGTCGGGAGCAGGTGTCGGGAGCAGGTGTCAGGAGCAGGTGTCGGGAGCAGAAGTCGGGAGAAGGTGTTGGGAGCAGGTGACGAGAACAGGTGTCAGGGAGAATGTGTCGGGAGCAGGTGTCGGGAATCGGGAACAGATGTCAGGAGCAGGTGTCAGGAGCAGGTGTCGGGAGCAGGTGTCGGGAGCAGGTGTCGGGGAGCAGGTGTCGGGAGCAGGTGTCAGGGAGAATGTGTCGGGAGCAATTGTCACGAGGAGGTGTCGGGAGCAGGTGTCAGGAGCAGGTGTCGGGAGCAGGTGTCAGGGAGAATGTGTCGGGAGCAGGTGTCAGGAGCAGGTGTCGGGAGCAGGTGTCAGGGAGAATGTGTCGGGAGCAGGTGTCAGGAGCAGGTGTCGGGAGCAGGTGTCAGGGAGAATGTGTCGGGAGCAGGTGTCAGGAGCAGGTGTCGGGAGCAGGTGTCGGGGAGCAGGTGTCGGGAGAAGGTGTTGGGAGCAGGTATCGGGAGCAGGTGTCAGGAGCAGGTGTCAGGAGCAGGTGTCGGGAGCAGGTATCGGGAGCAGGTGTCGGGAGAAGGTGTCGGGAGCAGGCATCGGGAGCAGGTGTCGGGAGCAGGTGTCAGGAGCAGGTGTCAGGAGCAGGTGTCGGGAGAAAGTGTTGGGAGCAGGTGACGAGAACAGGTGTCAGGGAGAATGTGTCGGGGAGCAGGTGTCGGGAATCGGGAACAGGTGTCGGGAATCGGGAACAGATGTCAGAAGCAGGTGTCAGGAGCAGGTGTCGGGAGCAGGTGTCGGGAGCAGGTGTTGGGAGCAGGTGACGGGAGCAGGTGTCGGGAGCAGGTGTCAAGGAGAATGTGTCGGGAGCAGGTGTCGGGAGCAGGTGTCAGGGAGAATGTGTCGGGAGCAGGTGTTGGGAGCAGGTGTCGGGGAGCAGGTGTCGGGAGAAGGTGTTGGGAGCAGGTGTCGGGAGCAGGTGTCAGGAGCAGGTGTCAGGAGAAGGTGTCGGGAGCAGGTATCGGAGCAGGTGTCAGGAGCAGGTGTCGGGAGCAGGTGTCAGGAGCAGGTTTCGGGAGCAGGTGTCGGGAGCAGGTGTCAGGAGCAGGTGTCAGGAGCAGGTGTCGGGAGCAGAAGTCGGGAGAAAGTGTTGGGAGCAGGTGACGAGAGCAGGTGTCAGGGAGAATGTGTCGGGAGCAGATGTCAGGAGCAATTATCGGGAACAGGTGTCGGGGAGCAGGTGTCGGGAATCGGGAACAGATGTCAGGAGCAGTTGTCAGGAGCAGGTGTCGGGAGCAAGTGTCGGGAGCAGGTGTCGGGAGCAGGTGTCCGGGAGAATGTGTCAGGAGCAGGTGTCAGGAACAGGTGTCGGGGAGCAGGTGTCGGGAGCAGGTGTCAGGGAGAATGTGTCGGGAGCAGGTGTCAGGAGCAGGTGTCGGGAGCAGGTGTCGGGAGCAGGTTTCAGGGAGAATGTGTCGGGAGCAGGTATCAGGAGCAGGTGTCGGGAGCAGGTGTCAGGGAGAATGTGTCGGGAGCAGGTGTCAGGAGCAGGTGTCGGGAGCAGGTGTCGGAGCAGGTGTCAGGAGCAGGTGTCAGGAGCAGGTGTCAGGAGAAGGTGTCGGGAGCAGAAGTCGGGAGAAGGTGTTGGGAGCAGGTGACGAGAGCAGGTGTCAGGGAGAATGTGTCAGGAGCAGGTATCGGGAGCAGGTGTTGGGGAGCAGGTGTCGAGAGCAGGTGTCGGGAATCGGGAACAGATGTCAGGAGCAGGTGTCAGGAGTAGGTGTCGGGAGCAGGTGTCGGGAGCAAGTGTTAGGAGCAGGTGTCGGGAGAATGTGTCGGCAGCAGGTGTCAGGAGCAGGTGTCAGGGAGAATGTGTCGGGAGCAGGTATCAGGAGCATGTGTCGGGAGCAGGTATCAGGAGCAGGTGTCGGGAGCAGGTGTCAGGGAGAATGTGTCGGGAGCAGGTGTCAGGAGCAGGTGTCGGGAGCAGGTGTCGAGAGCAGGTGTCAGGAAGAATGTGTTGGGAGCAGGTGTCGGGAGCAGGTGTCAGGGAGAATGTTTTGGGAGCAGGTGTCGGGAGCAGGTGTCGGGAGCAGGTGTCAGGGAGAATGTGTCGGGAGCAGGTGTCAGGAGCAGGTGTCGGGAGCAGGTGTCGGGAGCAGGTGTCAGGAGCAGGTGTCAGGAGCAGGTGTCGGGAGCAGGTGTCGGGAGAAGGTGTCGGGAGCAGGTGTCGGGAGCAGGTGTCGGGAGCAGGTGTCAGGAGCAGGTGTCAGGAGCAGGTGTCGGGAGAAGGTGTTGGGAGCAGGTGACGAGAACAGGTGTCAGGGAGAATGTGTCGGGAGCAGGTGTCGGGAATCGGGAACAGATGTCAGGAGCAGGTGTCAGGAGCAGGTGTCGGGAGTAGGTGTCGGGAGCAGGTGTCAGGGAGAATGTGTCGGGAGCAATTGTCAGGAGCAGGTGTCGGGAGCAGGTGTCAGGAGCAGGTGTCGGGAGCAGGTGTCGGGAGAATGTGTCGGGAGCAGGTGTCGGGAGCAGGTGTCAGGAAGAATGTATCAGGAGCAGGTGTCGGGAGCAGGTGCCAGGGAGAATGTGTCGGGAGCAGGTGTCAGGAAGAATGTATCAGGAGCAGGTGTCAGGAGCAGGTGTCGGGAGCAGGTGTCAGGGAGAATGTGTCGGGAGCAATTGTCAGGAGCAGGTGTCGGGAGCAGGTGTCAGGAGCAGGTGTCGGGAGCAGGTGTCGGGAGAATGTGTCGGGAGCAGGTGTCAGGAGCAGGTGTCGGGAGCAGGTGTCAGGAAGAATGTATCAGGAGCAGGTGTCAGGAGCAGGTGTCGGGAGCAGGCGCCAGGGAGAATGTGTCGGGAGCAGGTGTCAGGAGCAGGTGTCGGGAGCAGGTGTTGGGAGCAGGTGTCAGGGAGAATGTGTCGGGAGCAGGTGTCAGGAGCAGGTGTCGGGAGCAGGTGTCGGGAGCAGGTGTCAGGGAGAATGTGTCGGGAGCAGTGTCAGGAGCAGGTGTCGGGAGCAGGTGTCAGGGAGAATGTGTCGGGAGCAGTGTCAGGAGCAGGTGTCGGGAGCAGGTGTCAGGAGCAGGTGTCAGGAGCAGAAGTCGGGAGAAGGTGTTGGGAGCAGGTGACGAGAGCAGGTGTCAGGGAGAATGTGTCGGGAGCAGATGTCAGGAGCAGTTATCGGGAGCAGGTGTCGGGGAGCAGGTGTCGGAAATCGGGAACAGGTGTCGGGAATCGGGAACAGATGTCAGAAGCAGGTGTCAGGAGCAGGTGTCGGGAGCAGGTGTCGGGAGCAGGTGTTGGGAGCAGGTGTCGGGAGCAGGTGTCAAGGAGAATGTGTCGGGAGCAGGTGTCGGGAGCAGGTGTCAGGGAGAATGTGTCGGGAGCAGGTGTTGGGAGCAGGTGTCGGGAGAAGGTGTTGGGAGCAGGTATCGGGAGCAGGTGTCAGGAGCAGGTGTCGGGAGCAGGTGTCGGGAGCAGGTGTCAGGAGCAGGTGTCAGGAGCAGGTGTCGGGAGAAGGTGTCGGGAGCAGGTGTTGGGAGCAGGTGTCGGGAGCAGGTGTCGGGAGCAGGTGTCAAGGAGAATGTGTCGGGAGCAGGTGTCGGGAGCAGGTGTCAGGGAGAATGTGTCGGGAGCAGGTGTTGGGAGCAGGTGTCGGGGAGCAGGTGTCGGGAGAAGGTGTTGGGAGCAGGTATCGGGAGCAGGTGTCAGGAGCAGGTGTCGGGAGCAGGTGTCGGGAGCAGGTGTCAGGAGCAGGTGTCGGGGAGCAGGTGTCGGGGAGCAGGTGTCGGGAGAAGGTGTTGGGAGCAGGTATCGGGAGCAGGTGTCAGGAGCAGGTGTCGGGAGCAGGTGTCGGGAGCAGGTGTCGGGAGCAGGTGTCAGGAGCAGGTGTCGGGAGCAGGTGTCGGGAGAATGTGTCGGGAGCAGGTGTCAGGAGCAGGTGTCGGGAGCAGGTGTCAGGAAGAATGTATCAGGAGCAGGTGTCAGGAGCAGGTGTCGGGAGCAGGTGCCAGGGAGAATGTGTCGGGAGCAGGTGTCAGGAGCAGGTGTCGGGAGCAGGTGTTGGGAGCAGGTGTCAGGGAGAATGTGTCGGGAGCAGGTGTCAGGAGCAGGTGTCGGGAGCAGGTGTCAGGAGCAGGTGTCAGGAGCAGGTGTCAGGGAGAATGTGTCGGGAGCAGATGTCAGGAGCAGTTATCGGGAGCAGGTGTCGGGAATCGGGAACAGGTGTCGGGAATCGGGAACAGATGTCAGAAGCAGGTGTCAGGAGCAGGTGTCGGGAGCAGGTGTCGGGAGCAGGTGTTGGGAGCAGGTGTCGGGAGCAGGTGTCGGGAGCAGGTGTCAAGGAGAATGTGTCGGGAGCAGGTGTCGGGAGCAGGTGTCAGGGAGAATGTGTCGGGAGCAGGTGTTGGGAGCAGGTGTCGGGGAGCAGGTGTCGGGAGAAGGTGTTGGGAGCAGGTATCGGGAGCAGGTGTCAGGAGCAGGTGTCGGGAGCAGGTGTCAGGAGCAGGTGTCAGGAGCAGGTGTCGGGGAGCAGGTGTCGGGAGAAGGTGTTGGGAGCAGGTATCGGGAGCAGGTGTCAGGAGCAGGTGTCGGGAGCAGGTGTCGGGAGCAGGTGTCGGGAGCAGGTGTCAGGAGCAGGTGTCAGGAGCAGGTGTCGGGAGCAGAAGTCGGGAGAAGGTGTCGGGAGCAATTGTCACGAGGAGGTGTCGGGAGCAGGTGTCAGGAGCAGGTGTCGGGAGCAGGTGTCAGGGAGAATGTGTCGGGAGCAGGTGTCAGGAGCAGGTGTCGGGAGCAGGTGTTGGGAGCAGGTGTCGGGGAGCAGGTGTCGGGAGAAGGTGTTGGGAGCAGGTATCGGGAGCAGGTGTCAGGAGCAGGTGTCGGGAGCAGGTGTCAGGAGCAGGTGTCAGGAGCAGGTGTCGGGAGCAGGTGTCGGGAGCAGGTGTCGGGGAGCAGGTGTCGGGAGCAGGTGTCAGGGAGAATGTGTCGGGAGCAATTGTCACGAGGAGGTGTCGGGAGCAGGTGTCAGGAGCAGGTGTCGGGAGCAGGTGTCAGGGAGAATGTGTCGGGAGCAGGTGTCAGGAGCAGGTGTCGGGAGCAGGTGTCAGGGAGAATGTGTCGGGAGCAGGTGTCAGGAGCAGGTGTCGGGAGCAGGTGTCAGGGAGAATGTGTCGGGAGCAGGTGTCAGGAGCAGGTGTCGGGAGCAGGTGTCGGGGAGCAGGTGTCGGGAGAAGGTGTTGGGAGCAGGTATCGGGAGCAGGTGTCAGGAGCAGGTGTCAGGAGCAGGTGTCGGGAGCAGGTATCGGGAGCAGGTGTCGGGAGAAGGTGTCGGGAGCAGGCATCGGGAGCAGGTGTCGGGAGCAGGTGTCAGGAGCAGGTGTCAGGAGCAGGTGTCGGGAGAAAGTGTTGGGAGCAGGTGACGAGAACAGGTGTCAGGGAGAATGTGTCGGGGAGCAGGTGTCGGGAATCGGGAACAGGTGTCGGGAATCGGGAACAGATGTCAGAAGCAGGTGTCAGGAGCAGGTGTCGGGAGCAGGTGTCGGGAGCAGGTGTTGGGAGCAGGTGTCGGGAGAATGTGTCGGGAGCAGGTGTCAGGGAGAATGTGTCGGGAGCAATTGTCAGGAGCAGGTGTCGGGAGCAGGTGTCAGGAGCAGGTGTCGGGAGCAGGTGTCGGGAGAATGTGTCGGGAGCAGGTGTCAGGAGCAGGTGTCGGGAGCAGGTGTCAGGAAGAATGTATCAGGAGCAGGTGTCAGGAGCAGGTGTCGGGAGCAGGCGCCAGGGAGAATGTGTCGGGAGCAGGTGTCAGGAGCAGGTGTCGGGAGCAGGTGTTGGGAGCAGGTGTCAGGGAGAATGTGTCGGGAGCAGTGTCAGGAGCAGGTGTCGGGAGCAGGTGTCGGGAGCAGGTGTCAGGGAGAATGTGTCGGGAGCAGTGTCAGGAGCAGGTGTCGGGAGCAGGTGTCAGGAGCAGGTGTCAGGAGCAGAAGTCGGGAGAAGGTGTTGGGAGCAGGTGACGAGAGCAGGTGTCAGGGAGAATGTGTCGGGAGCAGATGTCAGGAGCAGTTATCGGGAGCAGGTGTCGGGGAGCAGGTGTCGGGAATCGGGAACAGGTGTCGGGAATCGGGAACAGATGTCAGAAGCAGGTGTCAGGAGCAGGTGTCGGGAGCAGGTGTCGGGAGCAGGTGTTGGGAGCAGGTGTCGGGAGCAGGTGTCGGGAGCAGGTGTCAAGGAGAATGTGTCGGGAGCAGGTGTCGGGAGCAGGTGTCAGGGAGAATGTGTCGGGAGCAGGTGTTGGGAGCAGGTGTCGGGGAGCAGGTGTCGGGAGAAGGTGTTGGGAGCAGGTATCGGGAGCAGGTGTCAGGAGCAGGTGTCGGGAGCAGGTGTCGGGAGCAGGTGTCAGGAGCAGGTGTCAGGAGCAGGTGTCGGGAGAAGGTGTCGGGAGCAGGTGTTGGGAGCAGGTGTCGGGAGCAGGTGTCAAGGAGAATGTGTCGGGAGCAGGTGTCGGGTGCAGGTGTCAGGGAGAATGTGTCGGGAGCAGGTGTTGGGAGCAGGTGTCGGGGAGCAGGTGTCGGGAGAAGGTGTTGGGAGCAGGTATCGGGAGCAGGTGTCAGGAGCAGGTGTCGGGAGCAGGTGTCGGGAGCAGGTGTCGGGAGCAGGTGTCAGGAGCAGGTGTCGGGAGCAGGTGTCGGGAGAATGTGTCGGGAGCAGGTGTCAGGAGCAGGTGTCGGGAGCAGGTGTCAGGAAGAATGTATCAGGAGCAGGTGTCAGGAGCAGGTGTCGGGAGCAGGTGCCAGGGAGAATGTGTCGGGAGCAGGTGTCAGGAGCAGGTGTCGGGAGCAGGTGTTGGGAGCAGGTGTCAGGGAGAATGTGTCGGGAGCAGGTGTCAGGAGCAGGTGTCGGGAGCAGGTGTCAGGAGCAGGTGTCAGGAGCAGGTGTCAGGGAGAATGTGTCGGGAGCAGATGTCAGGAGCAGTTATCGGGAGCAGGTGTCGGGAATCGGGAACAGGTGTCGGGAATCGGGAACAGATGTCAGAAGCAGGTGTCAGGAGCAGGTGTCGGGAGCAGGTGTCGGGAGCAGGTGTTGGGAGCAGGTGTCGGGAGCAGGTGTCGGGAGCAGGTGTCAAGGAGAATGTGTCGGGAGCAGGTGTCGGGAGCAGGTGTCAGGGAGAATGTGTCGGGAGCAGGTGTTGGGAGCAGGTGTCGGGGAGCAGGTGTCGGGAGAAGGTGTTGGGAGCAGGTATCGGGAGCAGGTGTCAGGAGCAGGTGTCGGGAGCAGGTGTCAGGAGCAGGTGTCAGGAGCAGGTGTCGGGGAGCAGGTGTCGGGAGAAGGTGTTGGGAGCAGGTATCGGGAGCAGGTGTCAGGAGCAGGTGTCAGGAGCAGGTGTCGGGAGAAGGTGTCGGGAGCAGGTATCGGGAGCAGGTGTCGGGAGCAGGTGTCCGGAGCAGGTGTCGGGAGCAGGTGTCAGGAGCAGGTGTCAGGAGCAGGTGTCGGGAGAAGGTGTTGGGAGCAGGTGACGAGAACAGGTGTCAGGGAGAATGTGTCGGGAGCAGGTGTCGGGAGCAGGTGTCGGGAGCAGGTGTCAAGGAGAATGTGTCGGGAGCAGGTGTCAGGGAGAATGTGTCGGGAGCAGGTGTTGGGAGCAGGTGTCGGGGAGCAGGTGTCGGGAGAAGGTGTTGGGAGCAGGTATCGGGAGCAGGTGTCAGGAGCAGGTGTCGGGAGCAGGTGTCGGGAGCAGGTGTCGGGAGCAGGTGTTGGGAGCAGGTGTCGGGAGTAGGTGTCGGGAGCAGGTGTCAGGGAAAATGTGACGAGAGCAGGTGTCAGGGAGAATGTGTCGGGAGCAGATGTCAGGAGCAGTTATCGGGAGCAGGTGTCGGGGAGCAGGTGTCGGGAATCGGGAACAGGTGTCGGGAATCGGGAACAGATGTCAGAAGCAGGTGTCAGGAGCAGGTGTCGGGAGCAGGTGTCGGGAGCAGGTGTTGGGAGCAGGTGTCGGGAGCAGGTGTCAGGGAGAATGTGTCGGGAGCAATTGTCAGGAGCAGGAGTCGGGAGCAGGTGTCGGGAGCAGGTGTCGGGAGCAGGTATCGGGAGCAGGTGTCGGGAGAAGGTGTCGGGAGCAGGTGTCGGGAGCAGGTGTCAGGAGCAGGTGTCGGGAGCAGGTGTCAGGAGCAGGTGTCGGGAGCAGGTGTCGGGAGAATGTGTCGGGAGCAGGTGTCGGGAGCAGGTGTCAGGAAGAATGTATCAGGAGCAGGTGTCAGGAGCAGGTGTCGGGAGCAGGTGCCAGGGAGAATGTGTCGGGAGCAGGTGTCAGGAAGAATGTATCAGGAGCAGGTGTCAGGAGCAGGTGTCGGGAGCAGGTGTCAGGGAGAATGTGTCGGGAGCAATTGTCAGGAGCAGGTGTCGGGAGCAGGTGTCAGGAGCAGGTGTCGGGAGCAGGTGTCGGGAGAATGTGTCGGGAGCAGGTGTCAGGAGCAGATGTCGGGAGCAGGTGTCAGGAAGAATGTATCAGGAGCAGGTGTCGGGAGCAGGTGCCAGGGAGAATGTGTCGGGAGCAGGTGTCAGGAGCAGGTGTCGGGAGCAGGTGTTGGGAGCAGGTGTCAGGGAGAATGTGTCGGGAGCAGGTGTCAGGAGCAGGTGTCGGGAGCAGGTGTCGGGAGCAGGTGTCAGGGAGAATGTGTCGGGAGCAGTGTCAGGAGCAGGTGTCGGGAGCAGGTGTCGGGAACAGGTGTCAGGGAGAATGTGTCGGGAGCAGTGTCAGGAGCAGGTGTCGGGAGCAGGTGTCAGGAGCAGGTGTCAGGAGCAGAAGTCGGGAGAAGGTGTTGGGAGCAGGTGACGAGAGCAGGTGTCAGGGAGAATGTGTCGGGAGCAGATGTCAGGAGCAGTTATCGGGAGCAGGTGTCGGGGAGCAGGTGTCGGGAATCGGGAACAGGTGTCGGGAATCGGGAACAGATGTCAGAAGCAGGTGTCAGGAGCAGGTGTCGGGAGCAGGTGTCGGGAGCAGGTGTTGGGAGCAGGTGTCGGGAGCAGGTGTCGGGAGCAGGTGTCAAGGAGAATGTGTCGGGAGCAGGTGTCGGGAGCAGGTGTCAGGGAGAATGTGTCGGGAGCAGGTGTTGGGAGCAGGTGTCGGGGAGCAGGTGTCGGGAGAAGGTGTTGGGAGCAGGTGTCGGGGAGCAGGTGTCGGGAGAAGGTGTTGGGAGCAGGTATCGGGAGCAGGTGTCAGGAGCAGGTGTCAGGAGAAGGTGTCGGGAGCAGGTATCGGGAGCAGGTGTCGGGAGCAGGTGTCGGGAGCAGGTGTCAGGAGCAGCTGTCGGGAGCAGGTGTCAAGGAGAATGTGTCGGGAGCAGGTGTCGGGAGCAGGTATCGGGAGCAGGTGTCAGGAGCAGGTGTCGGGAGCAGGTGTCGGGAGAAGGTGTCGGGAGCAGGTATCGGGAGCAGGTGTCGGGTGCAGGTGTCGGGAGCAGGTGTCGGGAGCAGGTGTCAGGAGCAGGTGTCGGGAGCAGGTGTCGGGAGAAGGTGTTGGGAGCAGGTGTCAGGGAGAATGTGTCGGGAGCAGGTGTCAGGAGCAGGTGTCGGGAGCAGGTGTCAGGAGCAGGTGTCAGGAGCAGGTGTCGGGAGCAGAAGTCGGGAGAAGGTGTTGGGAGCAGGTGACGAGAACAGGTGTCAGGGAGAATGTGTCGGGAGCAGGTGTCGGGAATCCGGAGCAGATGTCAGGAGCAGGTGTCAGGAGCAGGAGTCGGGAGCAGGTGTCGGGAGCAGGTGTCGGGAGCAGGTGTTGGGAGCAGGTGTCGGGGAGCATGTTCGGGAGCAGGTGTCAGGAGCAGGTGTCGGGAGCAGGTGTCAGGAAGAATGTATCAGGAGCAGGTGTCAGGAGCAGGTGTCGGGAGCAGGTGTTGGGAGCAGGTGTCAGGGAGAATGTGTCGGGAGCAGGTGTCAGGAGCAGGTGTCGGGAGCAGGTGTCAGGGAGAATGTGTCGGGAGCAGGTGTCAGGAGCAGGTGTCGGGAGCAGGTGTCGGGAGCAGGTGTCAGGAGCAGTTTTCGGGAGCAGGTGTCGGGAGCAGGTGTCAGGAGCAGGTGTCGGGAGCAGGTGTCGGGAGCAGAAGTCGGGAGAAGGTGTTGGGAGCAGGTGACGAGAGCAGGTGTCAGGGAGAATGTGTCGGGAGAAGATGTCAGGAGCAGTTATCGGGAGCAGGTGTCGGGGAGCAGGTGTCGGGAATCGGGAACAGATGTCAGGAGCAGTTGTCAGGAGCAGGTGTCGGGAGCAAGTGTCGGGAGCAGGTGTCGGGAGCAGGTGTCGGGAGCAGGTGTCAGGGAGAATGTGTCAGGAGCAGGTGTCAGGAACAGGTGTCGGGGAGCAGGTGATGGGAGCAGTTGTCGGGAGCAGATGTCAGGGAGAATGTGTCGGGAGCAGGTGTCAGGAGCAGGTGTCGGGAGCAGGTTTCAGGGAGAATGTGTCGGGAGCAGGTGTCAGGAGCAGGTGTCGGGAGCAGGTGTCAGGGAGAATGTGTCGGGAGCAGGTGTCGGGAGCAGGTGTCAGGGAGAATGTATCAGGAGCAGGTGTCAGGAGCAGGTGTCGGGAGCAGGTGTCAGGGAGAATGTGTCGGGAGCAGGTGTCGGGAGCAGGTGTCGGGAGCAGGTGTCAGGGAGAATGTGTCGGGAGCAGGTGTCAGGAGCAGGTGTCGGGAGCAGGTGTCAGGAGCAGGTGTCGGGAGCAGGTGTCGGGAGCAGGTGTTGGGAGCAGGTGTCGGGGAGCAGGTGTCGGGAGCAGGTGTCAGGGAGAATGTGTCGGGAGCAATTGTCAGGAGCAGATGTCGGGAGCAGGTGTCAGGAGCAGGTGTCGGGAGCAGGTGTCAGGTAGAATGTGTCGGGAGCAGGTGTCAGGAGCAGGTGTCGGGAGCAGGTGTCAGGAAGAATGTTTCAGGAGCAGGTGTCAGGAGCAGGTGTCGGGAGCAGGTGTCAGGGAGAATGTGTCGGGAGCAGTTGTCAGGAGCAGGTGTCGGGAGCAGGTGTCGGGAGCAGGTGTCAGGGAGAATGTGTCGGGAGCAGGTGTCAGGAGCAGGTGTCGGGAGCAGGTGTCAGGAGCAGGTTTCGGGAGCAGGTGACAAGAGCAGGTGTCAGGGAGAATGTGTCGGGAGCAGATGTCAGGAGCAGTTATCGGGAACAGGTGTCGGGGAGCAGGTGTTGGGAATCGGGAACAGATGTCAGGAGCAGTTGTCAGGAGCAGGTGTCGGGAGCAAGTGTCGGGAGCAGGTGTCGGGAGCAGGTGTCAGGGAGAATGTGTCAGGAGCAGGTGTCAGGAACAGGTGTCGGGGAGCAGGTGATGGGAGCAGGTGTCGGGAGCAGGTGTCAGGGAGAATGTGTCGGGAGCAGGTGTCAGGAGCAGGTGTCTGGAGCAGGTGTCGGGAGCAGGTTTTAGGGAGAATGTGTCGGGCGCAGGTATCAGGAGCAGGTGTCGGGAGCAGGTGTCAGGGAGAATGTGTCGGGAGCAGGTGTCAGGAGCAGGTGTCGGGAGAAGGTGTCGGGAGCAGGTGTTGGGAGCAGGTGTCGGGAGCAGGTGTCGGGAGCAGGTGTCAAGGAGAATGTGTCGGGAGCAGGTGTCGGGAGCAGGTGTCAGGGAGAATGTGTCGGGAGCAGGTGTTGGGAGCAGGTGTCGGGGAGCAGGTGTCAGGAGCAGGTGTCGGGAGCAGGTGTCGGGAGCAGGTGTCAGGAGCAGGTGTCGGGGAGCAGGTGTCGGGGAGCAGGTGTCGGGAGAAGGTGTTGGGAGCAGGTATCGGGAGCAGGTGTCAGGAGCAGGTGTCGGGAGCAGGTGTCGGGAGCAGGTGTCGGGAGCAGGTGTCAGGAGCAGGTGTCGGGAGCAGGTGTCGGGAGAATGTGTCGGGAGCAGTTGTCAGGAGCAGGTGTCGGGAGCAGGTGTCAGGAAGAATGTATCAGGAGCAGGTGTCAGGAGCAGGTGTCGGGAGCAGGTGCCAGGGAGAATGTGTCGGGAGCAGGTGTCAGGAGCAGGTGTCGGGAGCAGGTGTTGGGAGCAGGTGTCAGGGAGAATGTGTCGGGAGCAGGTGTCAGGAGCAGGTGTCGGGAGCAGGTGTCAGGAGCAGGTGTCAGGAGCAGGTGTCAGGGAGAATGTGTCGGGAGCAGATGTCAGGAGCAGTTATCGGGAGCAGGTGTCGGGAATCGGGAACAGGTGTCGGGAATCGGGAACAGATGTCAGAAGCAGGTGTCAGGAGCAGGTGTCGGGAGCAGGTGTCGGGAGCAGGTGTTGGGAGCAGGTGTCGGGAGCAGGTGTCGGGAGCAGGTGTCAAGGAGAATGTGTCGGGAGCAGGTGTCGGGAGCAGGTGTCAGGGAGAATGTGTCGGGAGCAGGTGTTGGGAGCAGGTGTCGGGGAGCAGGTGTCGGGAGAAGGTGTTGGGAGCAGGTATCGGGAGCAGGTGTCAGGAGCAGGTGTCGGGAGCAGGTGTCAGGAGCAGGTGTCGGGAGCAGGTGTCGGGAGCAGGTGTCAGGAGCAGGTGTCAGGAGCAGGTGTCGGGAGAAGGTGTTGGGAGCAGGTGACGAGAACAGGTGTCAGGGAGAATGTGTCGGGAGCAGGTGTCGGGAGCAGGTGTCGGGAGCAGGTGTCAAGGAGAATGTGTCGGGAGCAGGTGTCGGGAGCAGGTGTCAGGGAGAATGTGTCGGGAGCAGGTGTTGGGAGCAGGTGTCGGGGAGCAGGTGTCGGGAGAAGGTGTTGGGAGCAGGTATCGGGAGCAGGTGTCAGGAGCAGGTGTCGGGAGCAGGTGTCGGGAGCAGGTGTCGGGAGCAGGTGTTGGGAGCAGGTGTCGGGAGTAGGTGTCGGGAGCAGGTGTCAGGGAAAATGTGACGAGAGCAGGTGTCAGGGAGAATGTGTCGGGAGCAGATGTCAGGAGCAGTTATCGGGAGCAGGTGTCGGGGAGCAGGTGTCGGGAATCGGGAACAGGTGTCGGGAATCGGGAACAGATGTCAGAAGCAGGTGTCAGGAGCAGGTGTCGGGAGCAGGTGTCGGGAGCAGGTGTTGGGAGCAGGTGTCGGGAGCAGGTGTCGGGAGCAGGTGTCAGGGAGAATGTGTCGGGAGCAATTGTCAGGAGCAGGAGTCGGGAGCAGGTGTCGGGAGCAGGTGTCGGGAGCAGGTATCGGGAGCAGGTGTCGGGAGAAGGTGTCGGGAGCAGGTGTCGGGAGCAGGTGTCAGGAGCAGGTGTCGGGAGCAGGTGTCAGGAGCAGGTGTCGGGAGCAGGTGTCGGGAGAATGTGTCGGGAGCAGGTGTCGGGAGCAGGTGTCAGGAAGAATGTATCAGGAGCAGGTGTCAGGAGCAGGTGTCGGGAGCAGGTGCCAGGGAGAATGTGTCGGGAGCAGGTGTCAGGAAGAATGTATCAGGAGCAGGTGTCAGGAGCAGGTGTCGGGAGCAGGTGTCAGGGAGAATGTGTCGGGAGCAATTGTCAGGAGCAGGTGTCGGGAGCAGGTGTCAGGAGCAGGTGTCGGGAGCAGGTGTCGGGAGAATGTGTCGGGAGCAGGTGTCAGGAGCAGATGTCGGGAGCAGGTGTCAGGAAGAATGTATCAGGAGCAGGTGTCGGGAGCAGGTGCCAGGGAGAATGTGTCGGGAGCAGGTGTCAGGAGCAGGTGTCGGGAGCAGGTGTTGGGAGCAGGTGTCAGGGAGAATGTGTCGGGAGCAGGTGTCAGGAGCAGGTGTCGGGAGCAGGTGTCGGGAGCAGGTGTCAGGGAGAATGTGTCGGGAGCAGTGTCAGGAGCAGGTGTCGGGAGCAGGTGTCGGGAACAGGTGTCAGGGAGAATGTGTCGGGAGCAGTGTCAGGAGCAGGTGTCGGGAGCAGGTGTCAGGAGCAGGTGTCAGGAGCAGAAGTCGGGAGAAGGTGTTGGGAGCAGGTGACGAGAGCAGGTGTCAGGGAGAATGTGTCGGGAGCAGATGTCAGGAGCAGTTATCGGGAGCAGGTGTCGGGGAGCAGGTGTCGGGAATCGGGAACAGGTGTCGGGAATCGGGAACAGATGTCAGAAGCAGGTGTCAGGAGCAGGTGTCGGGAGCAGGTGTCGGGAGCAGGTGTTGGGAGCAGGTGTCGGGAGCAGGTGTCGGGAGCAGGTGTCAAGGAGAATGTGTCGGGAGCAGGTGTCGGGAGCAGGTGTCAGGGAGAATGTGTCGGGAGCAGGTGTTGGGAGCAGGTGTCGGGGAGCAGGTGTCGGGAGAAGGTGTTGGGAGCAGGTATCGGGAGCAGGTGTCAGGAGCAGGTGTCAGGAGAAGGTGTCGGGAGCAGGTATCGGGAGCAGGTGTCGGGAGCAGGTGTCGGGAGCAGGTGTCAGGAGCAGCTGTCGGGAGCAGGTGTCAAGGAGAATGTGTCGGGAGCAGGTGTCGGGAGCAGGTATCGGGAGCAGGTGTCAGGAGCAGGTGTCGGGAGCAGGTGTCGGGAGAAGGTGTCGGGAGCAGGTATCGGGAGCAGGTGTCGGGTGCAGGTGTCGGGAGCAGGTGTCGGGAGCAGGTGTCAGGAGCAGGTGTCGGGAGCAGGTGTCGGGAGAAGGTGTTGGGAGCAGGTGTCAGGGAGAATGTGTCGGGAGCAGGTGTCAGGAGCAGGTGTCGGGAGCAGGTGTCAGGAGCAGGTGTCAGGAGCAGGTGTCGGGAGCAGAAGTCGGGAGAAGGTGTTGGGAGCAGGTGACGAGAACAGGTGTCAGGGAGAATGTGTCGGGAGCAGGTGTCGGGAATCCGGAGCAGATGTCAGGAGCAGGTGTCAGGAGCAGGAGTCGGGAGCAGGTGTCGGGAGCAGGTGTCGGGAGCAGGTGTTGGGAGCAGGTGTCGGGGAGCATGTTCGGGAGCAGGTGTCAGGAGCAGGTGTCGGGAGCAGGTGTCAGGAAGAATGTATCAGGAGCAGGTGTCAGGAGCAGGTGTCGGGAGCAGGTGTTGGGAGCAGGTGTCAGGGAGAATGTGTCGGGAGCAGGTGTCAGGAGCAGGTGTCGGGAGCAGGTGTCAGGGAGAATGTGTCGGGAGCAGGTGTCAGGAGCAGGTGTCGGGAGCAGGTGTCGGGAGCAGGTGTCAGGAGCAGTTTTCGGGAGCAGGTGTCGGGAGCAGGTGTCAGGAGCAGGTGTCGGGAGCAGGTGTCGGGAGCAGAAGTCGGGAGAAGGTGTTGGGAGCAGGTGACGAGAGCAGGTGTCAGGGAGAATGTGTCGGGAGAAGATGTCAGGAGCAGTTATCGGGAGCAGGTGTCGGGGAGCAGGTGTCGGGAATCGGGAACAGATGTCAGGAGCAGTTGTCAGGAGCAGGTGTCGGGAGCAAGTGTCGGGAGCAGGTGTCGGGAGCAGGTGTCGGGAGCAGGTGTCAGGGAGAATGTGTCAGGAGCAGGTGTCAGGAACAGGTGTCGGGGAGCAGGTGATGGGAGCAGTTGTCGGGAGCAGATGTCAGGGAGAATGTGTCGGGAGCAGGTGTCAGGAGCAGGTGTCGGGAGCAGGTTTCAGGGAGAATGTGTCGGGAGCAGGTGTCAGGAGCAGGTGTCGGGAGCAGGTGTCAGGGAGAATGTGTCGGGATCAGGTGTCGGGAGCAGGTGTCAGGGAGAATGTATCAGGAGCAGGTGTCAGGAGCAGGTGTCGGGAGCAGGTGTCAGGGAGAATGTGTCGGGAGCAGGTGTCGGGAGCAGGTGTCGGGAGCAGGTGTCAGGGAGAATGTGTCGGGAGCAGGTGTCAGGAGCAGGTGTCGGGAGCAGGTGTCAGGAGCAGGTGTCGGGAGCAGGTGTCGGGAGCAGGTGTTGGGAGCAGGTGTCGGGGAGCAGGTGTCGGGAGCAGGTGTCAGGGAGAATGTGTCGGGAGCAATTGTCAGGAGCAGATGTCGGGAGCAGGTGTCAGGAGCAGGTGTCGGGAGCAGGTGTCAGGTAGAATGTGTCGGGAGCAGGTGTCAGGAGCAGGTGTCGGGAGCAGGTGTCAGGAAGAATGTTTCAGGAGCAGGTGTCAGGAGCAGGTGTCGGGAGCAGGTGTCAGGGAGAATGTGTCGGGAGCAGTTGTCAGGAGCAGGTGTCGGGAGCAGGTGTCGGGAGCAGGTGTCAGGGAGAATGTGTCGGGAGCAGGTGTCAGGAGCAGGTGTCGGGAGCAGGTGTCAGGAGCAGGTTTCGGGAGCAGGTGACAAGAGCAGGTGTCAGGGAGAATGTGTCGGGAGCAGATGTCAGGAGCAGTTATCGGGAACAGGTGTCGGGGAGCAGGTGTTGGGAATCGGGAACAGATGTCAGGAGCAGTTGTCAGGAGCAGGTGTCGGGAGCAAGTGTCGGGAGCAGGTGTCGGGAGCAGGTGTCAGGGAGAATGTGTCAGGAGCAGGTGTCAGGAACAGGTGTCGGGGAGCAGGTGATGGGAGCAGGTGTCGGGAGCAGGTGTCAGGGAGAATGTGTCGGGAGCAGGTGTCAGGAGCAGGTGTCTGGAGCAGGTGTCGGGAGCAGGTTTTAGGGAGAATGTGTCGGGCGCAGGTATCAGGAGCAGGTGTCGGGAGCAGGTGTCAGGGAGAATGTGTCGGGAGCAGGTGTCAGGAGCAGGTGTCGGGAGAAGGTGTCGGGAGCAGGTGTTGGGAGCAGGTGTCGGGAGCAGGTGTCGGGAGCAGGTGTCAAGGAGAATGTGTCGGGAGCAGGTGTCGGGAGCAGGTGTCAGGGAGAATGTGTCGGGAGCAGGTGTTGGGAGCAGGTGTCGGGGAGCAGGTGTCAGGAGCAGGTGTCGGGAGCAGGTGTCGGGAGCAGGTGTCAGGAGCAGGTGTCGGGGAGCAGGTGTCGGGGAGCAGGTGTCGGGAGAAGGTGTTGGGAGCAGGTATCGGGAGCAGGTGTCAGGAGCAGGTGTCGGGAGCAGGTGTCGGGAGCAGGTGTCGGGAGCAGGTGTCAGGAGCAGGTGTCGGGAGCAGGTGTCGGGAGAATGTGTCGGGAGCAGGTGTCAGGAGCAGGTGTCGGGAGCAGGTGTCAGGAAGAATGTATCAGGAGCAGGTGTCGGGAGCAGGTGTCGGGAGCAGGTGTCGGGAGCAGGTGTTGGGAGCAGGTGTCAGGGAGAATGTGTCGGGAGCAGGTGTCAGGAGCAGGTGTCGGGAGCAGGTGTCAGGAGCAGGTGTCAGGAGCAGGTGTCAGGGAGAATGTGTCGGGAGCAGATGTCAGGAGCAGTTATCGGGAGCAGGTGTCGGGAATCGGGAACAGGTGTCGGGAATCGGGAACAGATGTCAGAAGCAGGTGTCAGGAGCAGGTGTCGGGAGCAGGTGTCGGGAGCAGGTGTTGGGAGCAGGTGTCGGGAGCAGGTGTCGGGAGCAGGTGTCAAGGAGAATGTGTCGGGAGCAGGTGTCGGGAGCAGGTGTCAGGGAGAATGTGTCGGGAGCAGGTGTTGGGAGCAGGTGTCGGGGAGCAGGTGTCGGGAGAAGGTGTTGGGAGCAGGTATCGGGAGCAGGTGTCAGGAGCAGGTGTCGGGAGCAGGTGTCAGGAGCAGGTGTCGGGAGCAGGTGTCGGGAGCAGGTGTCAGGAGCAGGTGTCAGGAGCAGGTGTCGGGAGAAGGTGTTGGGAGCAGGTGACGAGAACAGGTGTCAGGGAGAATGTGTCGGGAGCAGGTGTCGGGAGCAGGTGTCGGGAGCAGGTGTCAAGGAGAATGTGTCGGGAGCAGGTGTCGGGAGCAGGTGTCAGGGAGAATGTGTCGGGAGCAGGTGTTGGGAGCAGGTGTCGGGGAGCAGGTGTCGGGAGAAGGTGTTGGGAGCAGGTATCGGGAGCAGGTGTCAGGAGCAGGTGTCGGGAGCAGGTGTCGGGAGCAGGTGTCGGGAGCAGGTGTTGGGAGCAGGTGTCGGGAGTAGGTGTCGGGAGCAGGTGTCAGGGAAAATGTGACGAGAGCAGGTGTCAGGGAGAATGTGTCGGGAGCAGATGTCAGGAGCAGTTATCGGGAGCAGGTGTCGGGGAGCAGGTGTCGGGAATCGGGAACAGGTGTCGGGAATCGGGAACAGATGTCAGAAGCAGGTGTCAGGAGCAGGTGTCGGGAGCAGGTGTCGGGAGCAGGTGTTGGGAGCAGGTGTCGGGAGCAGGTGTCGGGAGCAGGTGTCAGGGAGAATGTGTCGGGAGCAATTGTCAGGAGCAGGAGTCGGGAGCAGGTGTCGGGAGCAGGTGTCGGGAGCAGGTATCGGGAGCAGGTGTCGGGAGAAGGTGTCGGGAGCAGGTGTCGGGAGCAGGTGTCAGGAGCAGGTGTCGGGAGCAGGTGTCAGGAGCAGGTGTCGGGAGCAGGTGTCGGGAGAATGTGTCGGGAGCAGGTGTCGGGAGCAGGTGTCAGGAAGAATGTATCAGGAGCAGGTGTCAGGAGCAGGTGTCGGGAGCAGGTGCCAGGGAGAATGTGTCGGGAGCAAGTGTCAGGAAGAATGTATCAGGAGCAGGTGTCAGGAGCAGGTGTCGGGAGCAGGTGTCAGGGAGAATGTGTCGGGAGCAATTGTCAGGAGCAGGTGTCGGGAGCAGGTGTCAGGAGCAGGTGTCGGGAGCAGGTGTCGGGAGAATGTGTCGGGAGCAGGTGTCAGGAGCAGATGTCGGGAGCAGGTGTCAGGAAGAATGTATCAGGAGCAGGTGTCGGGAGCAGGTGCCAGGGAGAATGTGTCGGGAGCAGGTGTCAGGAGCAGGTGTCGGGAGCAGGTGTTGGGAGCAGGTGTCAGGGAGAATGTGTCGGGAGCAGGTGTCAGGAGCAGGTGTCGGGAGCAGGTGTCGGGAGCAGGTGTCAGGGAGAATGTGTCGGGAGCAGTGTCAGGAGCAGGTGTCGGGAGCAGGTGTCGGGAACAGGTGTCAGGGAGAATGTGTCGGGAGCAGTGTCAGGAGCAGGTGTCGGGAGCAGGTGTCAGGAGCAGGTGTCAGGAGCAGAAGTCGGGAGAAGGTGTTGGGAGCAGGTGACGAGAGCAGGTGTCAGGGAGAATGTGTCGGGAGCAGATGTCAGGAGCAGTTATCGGGAGCAGGTGTCGGGGAGCAGGTGTCGGGAATCGGGAACAGGTGTCGGGAATCGGGAACAGATGTCAGAAGCAGGTGTCAGGAGCAGGTGTCGGGAGCAGGTGTCGGGAGCAGGTGTTGGGAGCAGGTGTCGGGAGCAGGTGTCGGGAGCAGGTGTCAAGGAGAATGTGTCGGGAGCAGGTGTCGGGAGCAGGTGTCAGGGAGAATGTGTCGGGAGCAGGTGTTGGGAGCAGGTGTCGGGGAGCAGGTGTCGGGAGAAGGTGTTGGGAGCAGGTATCGGGAGCAGGTGTCAGGAGCAGGTGTCAGGAGAAGGTGTCGGGAGCAGGTATCGGGAGCAGGTGTCGGGAGCAGGTGTCGGGAGCAGGTGTCAGGAGCAGCTGTCGGGAGCAGGTGTCAAGGAGAATGTGTCGGGAGCAGGTGTCGGGAGCAGGTATCGGGAGCAGGTGTCAGGAGCAGGTGTCGGGAGCAGGTGTCGGGAGAAGGTGTCGGGAGCAGGTATCGGGAGCAGGT
Source organism: Pristiophorus japonicus (assembly GCF_044704955.1). Classification (NCBI taxonomy): domain Eukaryota; kingdom Metazoa; phylum Chordata; class Chondrichthyes; family Pristiophoridae; genus Pristiophorus; species Pristiophorus japonicus. The sequence goes on from NC_091977.1 coordinate 432,456,821, forward strand.
GTCGGGTGCAGGTGTCGGGAGCAGGTGTCGGGAGCAGGTGTCAGGAGCAGGTGTCGGGAGCAGGTGTCGGGAGAAGGTGTTGGGAGCAGGTGTCAGGGAGAATGTGTCGGGAGCAGGTGTCAGGAGCAGGTGTCGGGAGCAGGTGTCAGGAGCAGGTGTCAGGAGCAGGTGTCGGGAGCAGAAGTCGGGAGAAGGTGTTGGGAGCAGGTGACGAGAACAGGTGTCAGGGAGAATGTGTCGGGAGCAGGTGTCGGGAATCCGGAGCAGATGTCAGGAGCAGGTGTCAGGAGCAGGAGTCGGGAGCAGGTGTCGGGAGCAGGTGTCGGGAGCAGGTGTTGGGAGCAGGTGTCGGGGAGCATGTTCGGGAGCAGGTGTCAGGAGCAGGTGTCGGGAGCAGGTGTCAGGAAGAATGTATCAGGAGCAGGTGTCAGGAGCAGGTGTCGGGAGCAGGTGTTGGGAGCAGGTGTCAGGGAGAATGTGTCGGGAGCAGGTGTCAGGAGCAGGTGTCGGGAGCAGGTGTCAGGGAGAATGTGTCGGGAGCAGGTGTCAGGAGCAGGTGTCGGGAGCAGGTGTCGGGAGCAGGTGTCAGGAGCAGTTTTCGGGAGCAGGTGTCGGGAGCAGGTGTCAGGAGCAGGTGTCGGGAGCAGGTGTCGGGAGCAGAAGTCGGGAGAAGGTGTTGGGAGCAGGTGACGAGAGCAGGTGTCAGGGAGAATGTGTCGGGAGAAGATGTCAGGAGCAGTTATCGGGAGCAGGTGTCGGGGAGCAGGTGTCGGGAATCGGGAACAGATGTCAGGAGCAGTTGTCAGGAGCAGGTGTCGGGAGCAAGTGTCGGGAGCAGGTGTCGGGAGCAGGTGTCGGGAGCAGGTGTCAGGGAGAATGTGTCAGGAGCAGGTGTCAGGAACAGGTGTCGGGGAGCAGGTGATGGGAGCAGTTGTCGGGAGCAGATGTCAGGGAGAATGTTTCGGGAGCAGGTGTCAGGAGCAGGTGTCGGGAGCAGGTTTCAGGGAGAATGTGTCGGGAGCAGGTGTCAGGAGCAGGTGTCGGGAGCAGGTGTCAGGGAGAATGTGTCGGGAGCAGGTGTCGGGAGCAGGTGTCAGGGAGAATGTATCAGGAGCAGGTGTCAGGAGCAGGTGTCGGGAGCAGGTGTCAGGGAGAATGTGTCGGGAGCAGGTGTCGGGAGCAGGTGTCGGGAGCAGGTGTCAGGGAGAATGTGTCGGGAGCAGGTGTCAGGAGCAGGTGTCGGGAGCAGGTGTCAGGAGCAGGTGTCGGGAGCAGGTGTCGGGAGCAGGTGTTGGGAGCAGGTGTCGGGGAGCAGGTGTCGGGAGCAGGTGTCAGGGAGAATGTGTCGGGAGCAATTGTCAGGAGCAGATGTCGGGAGCAGGTGTCAGGAGCAGGTGTCGGGAGCAGGTGTCAGGTAGAATGTGTCGGGAGCAGGTGTCAGGAGCAGATGTCGGGAGCAGGTGTCAGGAAGAATGTTTCAGGAGCAGGTGTCAGGAGCAGGTGTCGGGAGCAGGTGTCAGGGAGAATGTGTCGGGAGCAGTTGTCAGGAGCAGGTGTCGGGAGCAGGTGTCGGGAGCAGGTGTCAGGGAGAATGTGTCGGGAGCAGGTGTCAGGAGCAGGTGTCGGGAGCAGGTGTCAGGAGCAGGTTTCGGGAGCAGGTGACAAGAGCAGGTGTCAGGGAGAATGTGTCGGGAGCAGATGTCAGGAGCAGTTATCGGGAACAGGTGTCGGGGAGCAGGTGTTGGGAATCGGGAACAGATGTCAGGAGCAGTTGTCAGGAGCAGGTGTCGGGAGCAAGTGTCGGGAGCAGGTGTCGGGAGCAGGTGTCAGGGAGAATGTGTCAGGAGCAGGTGTCAGGAACAGGTGTCGGGGAGCAGGTGATGGGAGCAGGTGTCGGGAGCAGGTGTCAGGGAGAATGTGTCGGGAGCAGGTGTCAGGAGCAGGTGTCTGGAGCAGGTGTCGGGAGCAGGTTTTAGGGAGAATGTGTCGGGCGCAGGTATCAGGAGCAGGTGTCGGGAGCAGGTGTCAGGGAGAATGTGTCGGGAGCAGGTGTCAGGAGCAGGTGTCGGGAGCAGGTGTCAGGGAGAATGTATCAGGAGCAGGTGTCGGGAGCAGGTGTCGGGAGCAGGTGTCGGGAGCAGGTGTCGGAGCAGGTGTCAGGAGCAGGTGTCAGGAGCAGGTGTCAGGAGCAGGTGTCGGGAGCAGAAGTCGGGAGAAGGTGTTGGGAGCAGGTGACGAGAGCAGGTGTCAGGGAGAATGTGTCAGGAGCAGGTATCGGGAGCAGGTGTTGGGGAGCAGGTGTCGAGAGCAGGTGTCAGGAGCAGGTGTCGGGAATCGGGAACAGATGTCAGGAGCAGGTGTCAGGAGTAGGTGTCGGGAGCAGGTGTCGGGAGCAAGTGTTAGGAGCAGGTGTCGGGAGAATGTGTCGGCAGCAGGTGTCAGGAGCAGGTGTCAGGGAGAATGTGTCAGGAGCAGGTATCAGGAGCATGTGTCGGGAGCAGGTATCAGGAGCAGGTGTCGGGAGCAGGTGTCAGGGAGAATGTGTCGGGAGCAGGTGTCAGGAGCAGGTGTCGGGAGCAGGTGTCGAGAGCAGGTGTCAGGAAGAATGTGTTGGGAGCAGGTGTCGGGAGCAGGTGTCAGGGAGAATGTTTTGGGAGCAGGTGTCGGGAGCAGGTGTCGGGAGCAGGTGTCAGGGAGAATGTGTCGGGAGCAGGTGTCAGGAGCAGGTGTCGGGAGCAGGTGTCGGGAGCAAGTGTCAGGAGCAGGTGTCGGGAATCGGGAACAGATGTCAGGAGCAGGTGTCAGGAGCAGGTGTCGGGAGCAGGTGTTGGGAGCAGGTGTCAGGTGCAGGTGTTGGGAGCAGGTGTCGGGGAGAATGTGTCGGGAGCAGGTGTCAGGAACAGGTGTCAGGGAGCAGTCGTCGGGACCAGGTGTCGGGAGCAGAAGTAGCTGTCGGAGATCAGGAGCAGGTGTCAGGAGCAGGTGTCGGGGAGAATGTGTCGGGAGCAGGTGTCAGGAACAGGTGTCGGGGAGCAGGTGTCGGGAGCAGAAGTAGCTGTCGGAGATCAGGAGCAGGTGTCGGAGCACATGTCGGGAGCAGGAGTCGGGAGCAGGTGTCGGGAGCAGGTGTCAGGAGCAACTGTCAGGAGCAGGTGTCGTGAGCAGGTGTCTGGAGCAGGTATCGGGGAGAATGTGTCGGGGAATAGGTGTTGGGGAGAAAATGTCAGGAGCAGGTGTCGGGAGCAGGTGTCAGGAGCAACTGTCAGGAGCAGGTGTCGTGAGCAGGTGTCTGGAGCAGGTATCGGGGAGAATGTGTCGGGCAATAGGTGTTGGGGAGAAAATGTCAGGAGCAGGTGTCGGGAGCAGGTGTCAGGGAGCAGGTGTCGGGGATCGGGAACAGATGTCAGGAGCAGGTGTCAGGAGAAGGTGTTGGGAGCAGGTGTCGGGGAGAATGTGTCAGGAGCTGGTGTCGGAAGCAGGTGTCGAGAGCAGGTTTCAGGAGCAGGTGTCGAGGATGGGGAGCAGGTGTCAGGAGCAGGTGTCAGGAGCAGGAGTTCTGAGCAGGTGTCAGGAGCAGGTGTCGGGAGCAGGTGTCAGGAGCAGGTGTCGGGGATCAGGAGCAGGTGTCAGGAGCAGGTGTCGGGAGCAGGTGTCGGGGAGCAGGTGTCGGGAGAAGGGTTCGGGAGCAGGTGTCATAAGAACATAAGAACATAAGAATTAGAAACAGGAGTAGGCCATCTAGCCCCTCGAGCCTGCTCCGCCATTCAACAAGATAATGGCTGATCTGGCCGTGGACTCAGTTCCACTTACCCGCCCGCTCCCCATAACCCTTAATTCCCTTATTGGTTAAAAATCTATCTATCTGTGACTTGAATACATGCAATGCGCTAGCCTCAACTGCTTCCTTGGGCAGAGAATTTCACAGATTCACAACCCTCTGGGAGAAGAAATTCCTTCTCATCTCAGTTTTAAACTGGCTCCCCGTATTTTGAGGCTGTGCCCCCTAGTTCTAGTCTCCCCGACCAGTGGAAACAACCTCTCTGCCTCTATCTTGTCTATCCCTTTCATTATTTTAAATGTTTCTATAAGATCACCCCTCATCCTTCTGAACTCCAACGAGTAAAGCCCCAGTCTACTCAATCTATCATCGTAAGGTAACCCCCTCATCTCCGGAATCAGCCGAGTGAATCGTCTCTTTACCCCCTCCAAGGCTAGTATATCCTTCCTTAAGTAAGGTGACCAAAACTGCACGCAGTACTCCAGGTGCGGCCTCACCAATACCCTACACAGTTGCAGAAGGACCGCCCTGCTTTTGTACTCCATCCCTCTCGCAATGAAGGCCAACATTCCATTCGCCTTCCTGATTACCTGCTGCACCTGCAAACTAACTTTTTGGGATTCATACACAAGGACCCCCAGGTCCCTCTGCACCGCAGCATGTTGTAATTTCTCCCCATTCAAATAATATTCCCTTTTACTGTTTTTTTTCCCAAGGCGCATGACCTCACACTTTCCGACATTGTATTCCATCAGCCAAACCTTAGCTCATTCGCTTAACCTATCTAAATCTCTTTGCTGCCTCTTTGTGTCATCTACACAACCCACTTTCCCACTAATCTTTGTGTCATCTGCAAATTTTGTTACACAACACGCTGTCCCCTCTTCCAGGTCATCTATGTATATTGTAAACAGTTTTGGTCCCAGCACAGATCCCTGTGGCACACCACTAACCACCGATTTCCAACCCGAAAAGGACCCATTTATCCCGACTCTCTGCTTTCTGTTAGCCAGCCAATCCTCTATCCATGCAAATACATTTCCACTGACTCCGCGTACCTTTATCTTCTGCAGTAACCTTTTGTGTGGCACCTTATCGAATGCCTTTTGAAAATCTAAATACACCACATCCATCGGTACACCTCGATCCACCATGCTCGTTATATCCTCAAAGAATTCCAGTAAATTAGTTAAACATGATTTCCCCTTCATGAATCCATGCTGCATCTGCTTGATTGCACTATTCCTATCTAGATGTCCTGCTATTTCTTCCTTAATGATAGTTTCAAGCATTTTCCCCACTACAGATGTTAAACTAACCGGCCTATAGTTACCTGCCTTTTGTCTGCCCCTTTTTTAAACAGAGGCGTTACATTCGCTGCTTTCCAATCCGCTGGTACCTCCCCAGAGTCCAGAGAATTTTGGTAGATTATAACGAATGCATCTGCTATAACTTCCGCCATCTCTTTTAATACCCTGGGATGCATTTTATCAGGACCAGGGGACTTGTCTACCTTGAGTCCCATTAGCCTGTCCAGCACTGTCCCCCTCATGATAGTGATTGTCTCAAGGTCCTCCCTTCCCACATTCCTGTGACCAGCAATTTCTGGCATGGTTTCTGTGTCTTCCACTGTGAAGACCGAAGCAAAATAATTGTTTAAGGTCTCAGCCATTTCCACATTTCCCATTATTAAATCCCCCTTCTCATCTTCTAAGGGACCAACATTTACTTTAGTCATTCTTTTCCGTTTTATATATCTGTAAAAGCTTTTACTATCCGTTTTTATGTTTTGCGCAAGTTTACCTTCGTAATCTATCTTTCCTTTCTTTATTGCTTTCTTTGTCATTCTTTGCTGTCGTTTAAAATTTTCCCAATCTTCTATTTTCCCACTAACCTTGGCCACCTTA